>NW_020799142.1:670565-788031 GCF_003259725.1 Athene cunicularia | reverse complement strand
AAAAAAAAAAAAGAGACGGGAGCCTTGACATCAAAAAAATACAGACTGTGTATTTTAGAGCGGAGTTTCCTGTAACCACCTCTCTCTGGTTCCTTTTCATTCATTTTCTCCATTTTGTCAGTGTAGACCCAGGCAGGTCAAAGGTTTAAGCTTTTTTGGAAAGATTTGTTTCCAAAAAATAAAAATTGGCTAATCTTCACATTTTGTTACCTTCACACCAGACTGGGAAATACATGGTCAGAGCTTAGGGTTGGTTTTTTTACTTTTTTTTTTTTTTTTTTATTCTTCTCCCCATTGCACTAGGAGCAGGGAGGACTGAACGAGCAGCTGTGGTGCTTAGTTGCTGGCCAGGGTTAAACCATGTCATGAATTAAGAAAATTTTATTTATTTCTTATAGAAGGTACTGAAAGTTCTTATAGAGGTACTAAAAATACAAATAAATTTAATTTCTTTGAAAGTACATGTGTTCCTCTGTCCATTAAAAAAAAAAAAGTAATATCTGGTCTATATACTTTTACACTTTCATAAGTTTTCAGAGAACATCTAGACTTCAGTAAGGTGTATGGCACTGTCTCCCATAAGAACCTCAAAGAGGAGCTGCTGATGTATGGACTGGATGAGCAGACAGTGAGGTGGACTCAAAACTGGTTGAACAGCTGGGCACTGAGGGTGGTGATCAGTGGCCAGCTGGAGGACAGTGACTAGTGGTGTATCCACTAGGTAAATACTGAGTTCAGTCCTGTTTAACATCTTAATTAATGAGCTGGATGATGGGGCAGAGTGTACCCTTATGACACCAAACTGGGAGGAGTGATACACTAGAAGGTTGTTCTGTCATCCAGAGAGACCTTGACAGGCTGGAGAAGTGGGCTTGCAGGAACATTATGAAGTGCAAAGTCTTGGAATAAACAACCCCATACACCAATATATGCTGGGGGGCTTACCCAGCTGGAAATCAGTTTTGCAGAAAATTATCTGGGAGTCCTCTTGGACACCAGGCTGAATACAAACCTGCAAAGAGCCCTTGCTGCAATGAAAATCAATGGTATACTGGGCTGCATTAGGCAAAGTTATTACCAACGGGTCAAGGGAGGTGATCCTTCTCTTCTGTACTGGTGAGGCCATACCTGGAGTACTGTGTTCAATTCTGGGTTCCCCAGTACAACAGAGACATTGACATACTGGAGAAAATTCAATGAAGGGCTGCTAAGATGATGAAGGAACTGGAGCACCTCTCCTATGAGGAAAGGCTGAGAGAGCTAGGATTTTCAGCTCTCAGTTCAGCCCGAAAAAAAATGAGGTTCAAGGGGATGTTAACATATATATTTACCTTAACATATTTAACCGGAGGGTGCAGAGAAAATTAAGCCAGACTCTACAGTGGTGCCCAGTGACAGGACAAGAGGCAATGGGAACAAACTGAAACATAGGAAGTTCCAGCTGAACATCAGGAAATATTTTTTCACTGTGAGGGTAACCAACCACTGGCACAGGTTGCCCGGGGAGGCTGTGGAGACCTCCCTTCCAAATTCAAACATTCTGTGATTTTGTGATTCTGTGAGATTGTGATACTGTGTGATCTGCAAATTTTTACATAACTTTGGATGATTCCATGTGAAGAGGGTCTTTCCGGCCCTTTTATAGTTCACTGTTCTGAATGCAGGGAAAAACTATTAATCATTGACATGTTTCATTGTCCTTTACAAAATACATCTCGAAAAATGTGGAAAATGTAACAGTTTCCTGAAGACTAGATAAGTTGGTGAGAACTTAAGACTCAAGAAATGTAAGACTGGCTTCACTTTACAGAAACACAAAAAGGAACAACCAGGAATATGATTGAAGGGCCTTTAGTAAGGCACAGTTTCTTTAGATAGTCACAGCATAGACTCAGAAAAGCAGAAGATTTTATAATAAATCTTACAGAACCTGTTGAATAGTTAATACAAAGAATTAGCAGAGTAAAAGTTGAGGACATAATTTACCAACACTTCAAGAAAACTTTCAATGCAGCATAATGCACAAAAGACTAATCTACAAGGTTAGCAGATCTGGTGTGAAGCAGCAAGCTGTTTGAGTAGAAAACTGAGGATTGAAACTAAATTGTCCTGAAGAGTGAAAACACATGAGAATAGAAGGGTGAGGGTTACAGTTGGGCTACCACAGGTCTGAGGCATGAATTTTATCTGTTTCTGATCCAAAAAAAGAAGATTGAGCAAGGCGACAGAAAATTAATGGTAGACAACCAAAAGGAAAACTGAATAAATTAAAAGGTTTAAAACAGACTTGGATGCAAAAGCAACAGATTACATCTAATACAATTTTATCTGATTGGCAATACAAGTGCACCATATCAAATATATGTGAATGTGTGTACACATGTGTAGACACACATAAAATTTTGTGCTGCATGTGTTATATTTCTTACTGCATGTTTTTTCTATCATTAGTTTATCTGAAGTGACAGTTTTCAGAACTCACAACCTAGACTGTCTACATTCATTCACAGAGATAACAAGTGTTATATTATTTTCCTTCCCTCCATGGCACTGGGCATTCCACAGATCTTTTTTTACCTTAAAGTTCTGTATACAGCAATGATCCTCCCTGTTCCTGTGTCATGAGTGACCTCAGTACTTTTGTAGATCCTGGGTAAGATTCTAAATTTTTCCACAAGACAAGCAAAGATTCCCCTGAATTTACTCAGGCCTTCTGAATGCATCATATTTCTTTTGGGAACCTGTTGCAAATCAATTGTATGGTAGATGTCATACGAATGCTGTATCAGTTAAGGACTATTACTACTCTGGTATCAGCAAATATTTCCTCCAGTTCAAAAAGATGCCACCTGGGCCATTATTACCATAAACAACAAATAACTACCACTATTTAAAGTATAATAATATAAATCAGGGTGGGGATTTTTTTCTCAAAAATGTAAAATCAGAATATATATTGGCCAAGGAACAAGCATCACACATCCTCACCAAGAAGGAAGCAAGAAATATGCATGAAATAGACAAGTATTATTGTTAGCTATTATCTTGCCATTACACCTTAAGTAGTTGATGTTTACATACTTAAATTTAAGCAACAACTATGTCATGGCAAAGTTCCAGTCATACCTCAAGTAATTCATCCTCACATATCCTGAGGTGTCAGTATGAACTATTGTTCCATTTTATGTTCTTCCAAGAAAATCACCATTCAGCAACTCAGTTGTATCTTGTATGCGTGTGTGTGCATATATATTTTCTTTTTGAAACTAATATGAGATTCCCTATATTTGCTTCTTGCATGATTAGATTTTTTTCCTTCAAGCGTATATGGTAGTTGGTAAAACACTTCGGCAAAACTCCCTCTAAACCTCAAAAAGAAAATGTGCTGCATTTTTAGAAATGTCTATTATTTTCTTTCTACACTATGTACTCTGATTTTCTTTTATGCTTTTACCATATTTCAGTAATACATGTCATGTATTTATCCATGTCATGTAGTTATCCAGACTCTCTTATCTCTTTTAGTGCCAACTAATTGCTTTTTCTTTTCTCTCTCATCTCATAAATAACCTCATATGCTGTTCACAGAAGGTAAAGCCACTAGCCTAAATCAGTCCTTGTTGATTAACCTGTTAAAACATCCTCAGCAAGTTATATGAACAGGCAAAACTTCTAAATCAGTAAAATAATAGAAAATACTTATATTCAAATGTTATTTTGAGCATTGCAATAGCTGAACTCCAAGAATGAAGAGGGCCGTTCATCTCACTAGACAAACAGGAAGAAGTAGTATGTCAGGAAGCATATGGATTATGATAATATTTCAGCATGGTTTCAAAGTTCAGATCTGGTTCTTCAGTTTATTATAAATGTGAGACTGCATTTTAGCATTCAAGAGAATCTTTCCAGTATGCCTTCCTGTCTAACTGAGATACAACTATAATCCTTTTAGATAACTATATAGTATTTAGATATATACAACTATTTAGATATAACTATAATTCCTGTTCAGATTAAATACTTTTAGCTCCTTAGTAGCTTTTTGCTGACAGTAGACATAGCAATAGCCACCCTAAAAATGATAATTTTTCTTCTAAGGATATAAGACAATTCAGTACTAAGATGGGATGCAGCTTTTCTTTCCTGGTCTACAAAAGTATATACCTCAGTCTCTGTTTATATTTGTAGAGTGTAGGAAGGTTGTAGCACCATAGAAAGCAGTGCTAAGGTTATTACTGATGCATGAATCATCCACTGTCAGAAAGTGTATGGCTGTTCAGTGAAGCTAATAAGACAATTCAGAGATGTTCATGATCATCACCCTGACTCGCTGGCTTGCACTCCTGCTTTGACCTCAGTCATTCCTGGGGAGATGCCTGATCCACTGGGCTGGAGCTGCCCTCAGCCAATGCCCTGGCATGCCCTGTTCCATGACTGCCTCAAGGAAGCAGCTAAACCATTTCACAACCCAACACAAATGCAATCGTCAACAATACAAATACGTTAAATGCTTACGTGCTGTTGTTTAATCTATTTATAAGCCTGTCTAATGTGCTCTTTGGCACATGACCTATTAAATTCTTCCAAATATTAATTCATTTGTCCTCTTCATAAATGTCATATTATAAGATATGCCATACTAATATTTACATATACAGATCAAGAAACAAAATTAGGCTAGGTCCATAGATAAGTTGAGGATGTATATTTCAAATCCATGTCCTCAAAACTGAGGTACTGCTACTCTTGTCTCTTTGAAGGACAGAACTTTCCCGCACATCTGTGTTTTCACCCATTAACATTCACCTAAATGTTTCCATCTGGCCACCATATCAGCCTACTTTCTGACGGTGCTGAGTCCCAAGCCTAAACCCTACCAGAATTCCAAGTGTGTCATGTTCCCAGACTCCTGCAAAGCAAATCAAATTATCTCAGATCCCCTAAAACATGTCTGGAAGATCTGGGAGGCTCACATTTGAACAGCCCACCGTCAGTCAGGATGGAAGTAATGCCACATGTCCTTTACCCAGGGTTGAAGAATAACTGTGGTATAAATTCCAGCTATCTCTAAAGGATGCTGAATGAAAATGTCCCACCTTCCAAGATAATGTCCTAATTATTCAGTTATCATGTATTTTTGAGATGGTCTTTCTCAAATCTCTCCTTCTTTGGCTAATCCCCATGCACAAATAAAAACTAGTCTTTGGGCTCTGATCAATATTAAAAATTGAGGATAATAAATTGAAGAAATTCCCCTTTTGGAATTCACGTGAAGTGATTTGTCTACAGTCACTCAGAAAAAAAAAAAAAAAAGTAACTTTTTAAAAATAAAATAAGATCCTCTGAATAACATAGAAAATTCTTTCCCTGGATTTAATTTCTTCCTGATGTAGAAGCAATCATCTCATATTTATGAAAGTGTTCATGGGTGCCTTCATTCACGGTAGACTTTATCTTTCATTTGCTTAAATGCTTCTTTCTCATCTGCTGTGAAGGAAATTAAACTAGTCTCCCTTCTTCAATTTTGTCTTATTTGAAGGCAAGTAATTCTTCAGTCTTACAGATAACCCTCTGAAAGCAATTCCCATGGTAGCATATGATACCTGTGATATCAAGGTCTTTTGCTTGTGCTTGGTTTATTTGGAGATGTTTTCTCTAAGAAAATTATTTTCTTTAATTAATTTTGTAAGTAAATTGGATTTCTTCCTTATTAGGCCCATAATTCCAGACTACATGGGGAAGTGTTTCTATAAAGATCTCTTACATGTTTTTTTACATCACTGAACACTTTTCTTCATACTGATGATTTCTGGTTGTACAGATAGTGACAAAAGGACTTCTGAATTGCTGGAGCACTAAGAATTATTCTTTTATTATTATTATTATTATTATTATTATTATTATTATTATTATTATTATTATTATTATTATTATTATTATTATTATTATTATTATTATTATTATTATTATTATTATTATTTTAAATAAAACCCATGAATAATTCTTCCCACCCTCACCCCATGCAGGTTTCTGTCTTTACTTTCTGATTTGATGTTGACCCTCCTAAAGTGTTTTAGATGCTTTGAAAAACAAACTGAGAAAAATAAAGCCTGGGAGATTGGCTTGACAGAAATAAAATATTTGCAAATTAAAATACAGAAGCTACTTTCCTACACAAAACATTATTATTTTCTCATTTATTGATAAAAATAATAAAACCAAAGTATTTTTGGTTACAACATGATATTTGTGCTATTAACTAGCGTTGCTTTATGTCTAGTATTGAAGAAAACTATATTTTTATATTAAAATCAAAGTAACAGGTTGATAGAAAGCTGAATGCAAGTGATTTGTACAGCCACTAAAATATTACTGTGTTAACCTATATATTTATACCCTGGTCAAAAATCAACATATAAATTAATAAAAAGGCATAGTGAATGTCTCCTCAGAGGACAGGCTTCAAGTTATTCCACTCCATGGTACAGATAACCAATTATGATTTTAATAAAAGAAGGTTAATTACACACCTTGAACTCTGCATATATAAGCTGCTGCTTTAGTACATTTTTTGTAGTATTATTGACTGGAGACTTATTAAAATTAATAGGTACTAACTGGTCCCTAGTTAGTGTCCATTTAATCCGATTGTCAAGAGACTCATTATTCCCTGTTTGCATCAGTGACATATGGACAGTAACCAGGCTACTGCAGCCACAGTCATGCCTTCGTTTATCAAGGTACCTGGTAGCTTTAGTAATCGGTAGTGAAAAGTATTCTAGCTCTTTAAACAGATGTGAAGATCTATAAGATTTATATAAATGCTTACTTAGTTTTGAAAGAAAGAACCAGATTTATTTTTTAAAATGTGTATTTTATATTTATCTATTTACCTGTAGATAACCAGTCTAATTATTTTAGCATACTAATATAAAAATATTTCAAATTTACTTAATCTGGTCCTGACAGGAAACAAAGCCTACAAAAGTGGACATCTTTCAGGTTATCTGCAACATATTCAAACTTTTTGGTAGATAGATGAAGTATGCCTGGAACAACAAATCTGAAACAGGAATGTGGAAGTAGGTTGTCAAACCACCTAATAGCTCAGTTTTATTTCTGCTTAATTTTTATATGGCCACAGATTTTGACTTCTCCTTTAATTTAGTATTTTCTGTTAGTTTTAATTATCTTTATTTCTATCCTTGGAATACTATTATAAAAAAAAAGAAAGGAATTTTTGTTAAAAATCTAATCTTGCTGTTACATTAGTCAAAGCAGATTTTATTTCTTGCACTCCTTCTGCCCTTCAATCATAGGTATTTCAGGTTTACCTTGAGAATTGCCCATTTGCTTTGCACAGTTTACTAATTTATTTATTTTTTTTTACCTTTTTTGGATGTAATAAATGCATATGCACCCATTGTCACTATTATTTCATTTGCAAATGTATATGAAACCTTCATTCATCAAATTTATCTTTCCTCACTCTATAGAGATTAGTAATGCTTCCTATTGCTTTCCAGTAATGCTGGAGTCAAGATTGTACTTGAATGTCATTTCTACTATATCATCTCTTGTTAAATCAAAATACTGAAGTCACTAAGCAGTCTTCACACAGTACCAAATATCTAAAATCAAAAAATGCAGACATACATGGTGTCTATAACTATACTTCCTTCTCTGGATGGATTAACTCTGACTATACACAAAATAATTTTTGGTCAGCTCATGACTGCATAATGACGTTCAAGGTTATATGACTTCATATTATTATAAAATTGCATTATTATATTATTGTACATGAATAAAGAAATGGCATTAATGAAATAAAGCAGCTCAGTTGTACTTTATACAGAGTATTTCACACTTTTCATCCAGTGAATATTGTGAATGTACTGAATTCCCAACATGCTGCAAGTTTGGTCTATTGATCAACTGTCTGATTATTTTATTACACAAATATATAAAGGTTACCTTTACAGGTTTTTCAGTCCCTCTCTCATTAATTAACAATGGAGTTGGCTTGAAAGCATGGAAAAAGTTGTAAAGTATGCCCCAGAATATAGAACATTACAACACTGTATCCTATAAAAAAATGATTGGTTTATAGTATGTTTTTAGGTAATGCCACAATATGCTGTTCTTAGGAAGTAAACATTCCTGCTAACCCTGAAAATGTAGTTTGTTTATGGATTTGCTTCAATTACAGTGTGAAAAATATGTATCAAAGAAATAGAGAACCATAACTTAATTCCATGTTCTTGACATTTCTTCCCTCACTTCTTGCTAGCATAGCAATGAAAGAGTAAATATTTAAAGGATTTCACCACAGTAGTCAAATCTAGGAAAATACCATGGTACCAGCTGATGTATAAAAATCAAGTAAGGTGTGGTACATGAAAAGTCTCTCTAAACACAACCATTTATAAAGGTAAGAAATATAAAGAGAAGTAAGCCAAATATTTATAAAAGGTTTATTGGCTTTTCTAGCCTAATTTAAAAATACACTTTTTACCTAGACTCCAGATTTACTTTGAGGAAAAATGTTTATATTTGGTAGTTGACTTATTTATCTAATCTAGCTTCTTGCATAACTTCAGACTTCAAAGCTTGTGCATGACACAAAGTACCTAAAAATTTGTTAGAAAAAACAGCTGAAGGCCATAATAATGCAGAATGCCAAACTGCTGCTTGAAAGTTACCAGAAAGATTGAAAATGCTTTTATTTTTACAGTTCCCTCAACACATCTATGAATCCAAACTTCAAGTTGAAGTTCATCACAGACATTCTTCTGTGAAAGTGCCAATCACACTTTGGAGAGATCATATAGTATCAGGTATAGTTTTTAAGAGAAATTCCTTGTGTTTCACTCTGTCTTCAAGCTCTTGAAAGAAATCTGCTTCTCAGTCTAATTTTTTATGTGTCTCACTGCAGCTGAATTGTGACTTGACTGAAATTCTGGTGACAGAAAATTAGCTGTCCATTATATGCCCCATTTGAGCTGTTCTCAAAAGAAGCGGAAGGTGAACAAATTAAAATTGCCCTTTATAGTTTCATAAATTCGAGCAATTACTATTTTCTGACAAATATATAGACAGAAAACTATTCTGCTTGTGGACTGAATCTAGAATTTGAGTGAAAGAGGAATTTTGCTGTTAAAATGAAAGTTGAAATTGCACTTAAGACTATTAGTTAAAAAATATATTAGAAAAATTAAGCTGTCAGAAAACATCAGAAGTCAGTCTTAAGAAATTACTGCTATCCACTGTTAAGCTAAGGTCATGGCCAAGAAAAAAGTGAGTTTGATTGTCTGGAGTGACAGACTTCTCATAGCATTTCCTTTGAGCAGACCAACTCAGATAGTCCAGTCCCATAATGTACAAACCTAAGTTTATATAGATTTCTTTTATGCTTTTTCAAACATATCCAGCAGCTTTTTTCTCCACCTCTCATATAACTGAATGAGAAACAGAAACAAAAGCGCTTTTTTTTTTTTTTTTTTTCTTTCATACCCATACATTCCTCAAGAGCAACAAAAATTTTGCAGCAGAGAATTGCCTCAGCTGGTCTTTGCAATATTAGGAGTTATTAGCTTTAACTTTCAAAAGTGACCTTCACTTAACAAATGTTCTCCATAAACAGCATAAAACCAGTGGTCCTGCACCAATATGGAGAAACACAGCAATTAATCTTTACTTGTTTTTCACTCTTCTCTGTAGTCAGAAAATTTACGGTACTTTTGTTCTATTCTTACAGTATTGTCTTTACAACATTCTTATGGAGGTTTTGTTATTCTTTAAAAATACAAGCAAGTGATATACAGATTTTTTTATTACTATTATTTTTATTTTACTATCAATGACTACCTGAGAGGGAGCACTTCTAAAGCATTTGATTTTGCTGAGCACTCTTCATGTAAACAGAAGATAACACAACTGTATAGAAACCAAGCTTGTCTTCCCTTCATCTGTGGAGTACCATAAGAATGTCAAACGACCTATTTACAAGTTTAATTCATACATTATAATAAATAGATGGTAATGGTAATTATAATACTGCTTGCAGAATAAAGACACTTTAAAAAAGATATTTCATGCTGAATCTACAGGGACTTAATCAGATAATATAAACAAACCAGCATACCATATATAAGTATATATATTCTGTGAAATGTTATTTGTTAGTTTTAAAAAATAATTCAGAAAACAATAAACTGAATTAAAATATTATTAGATGCACCTTTTAATGCCAAGGAAAGATAACTTTCAGATCCACTGTAAGTAGATAAACAGGGTACTGAGTGCAGGAAAAGCCCACACTAATAAAAACCCCTACACTTCTGTCAAGAAGCTAAGAAATATTTCTGCTGAAGTCCACTTTTTCACACTTTCATAAGAAGGAGGTGGTGAAAAATGGGTCTTCTGAGAAATCTCAGTATTGCTAGGTGGTAAACATAGACTTTCCTGTATGCAGTGTGCACAGGGCAGATTTTCCAAGGAATACTGTCTATATTCCTTGATTTCTAAAAAGAAATTCCCACTTACTCTATTGCTTGTTACCTGTGAATGTATGCTGCGTGGCTCCTAAATGAAATAAATTTCAAAAGAAAAATATACAAAACCTTGAAATAAGGATTACATCTAGACAGAGAGATACAACCTACCAACCTACCTACCTACTGAACAGTATTTTTTATTTGTGCTTTCCATTCTTAATTTGTTCAGAATTCCACCTGTTCTTTTTCACATCAGTACAGAGTAACAGTAAAACTGTAATAATATATGACCTGTAATTTGAAAGGAGAAAAAGAAAAAAAAAAAAAGTGATATTTGGTCAGCTGTCTGACAAACTGTGTGAATTAGTTTAAGAAATCTGTGTTGTGTATGTATTGCATTCTGTCTGTAACAGAAATAAGTAGAAGAAACCTCAGATCACAAATTCTCAAAGAGTGAGAATTAGGACATTCCTCATATTGTCTCAGCATTAGAAAATTAGAATAGAATATAATAGTTTCAAAAAAACAAATTTTAATTCTGAGATTACAGAAGTACTGGTTGATGCTTTTAAGACCTAATGTTATGCTAGGGCAACGAAATGTTATGAATCTGGATCTGTCTCAGAAAGACCAGCTCCTTACAGAGCCTGCAAATGCATATTCATACCCCATTTCAACCTCAGTTTTGTATGTCTAGCTCCAACACCCCATAAATGCTGCAGGGACAACTATAATTGTTACTGCCTTAAAGGAATTTGTGCAAAGAAAGAAAACTGACCAAATTCCTCCTCACAGGAGGTACAGACAAGTCATAACCCAGTCCCATTATGTGCTAGGAAAAATTACACCATTCCCCTTGCACAAATGTAGTGGGTTTTAATAAATTTGCACAAATGCAAATTCAAATTATGACAGACCTTGGTGTGGAAGTGCAGTCACCTTTTGCTACATAACCAAATCTGAGGCTATTTCTTTCCAAGAAGTTTAGTAAATTGTTGCTTTGTAGATACAAGACTACGAACTTCAGGTAGTGTGATGAATGCCCTCATGCCAACTGGGTGAACAGCACTTTAGTTTAGGCATCATTAACAAGGAGACCTGGCTGAAATCAGCCCTGTTGTGCAAACCATGAGAACTGTGCTAGCCATATCTTCTCAGGAACTAAGAAATCTAGGCCATGTCTTATCAGGAATTAACAGTACCAGCCTGAACTTTGATTAGATAAAACTAAAACTGCACTAAACTACAGCTGAACACTTGTACATATACCAAAGTGGGATTTGACTATGAGTCAAACACTTCATGCTGCTAAGTATTTGCAGTCCCCCTGCTGATCCTATTGAGCTCTGGGGTATGGCAAGCAGGCTACATGGCAACAATCTGCTCCCTGGGCAGGGATGCCTCTCAAGGTTACTCCTCGAGGCTGAGAAACCCCTTACCCAGCAACTGATACTTATAACAAGGTAAGAAACATTTTACATTAGGCTTTTGTATGTTATTGTATATTACATGCTAGTGATATTTATTTATCCAGCTATAGCTTAATTATTAGAAGTTCATTAAGTAACAGTTTGACCACTGCCTATTTATCACTTAATTATTGTTAAATCATTTTTGAATCACATTTTAATTACCATTCAATTATTGCTCAATCACTATTCAATTATAATTTAACTATCATTCAACTACCATCGAATCATTGAATAATTGTCATATGATCACTGTTTAATCATAAATAATAAATAAAACTTCATAATGATTACAGTTATTAATAATTCGCCTGTGACAGATGGTATCAAAAACATTCCCAGGAAGGGTAAACTTAGTACTGAAACTTCAAGCTACCCTGGTCACTAGGACACTTTCTTCTGAGTCTGTACAAGGCAATAGATTACTGTTCTCAGAAAGCTGGCAAACTGGCCCTGATGCAACCATAAACTATGAACAAATTTTTATCAAACAGTGTAAATATGGAATAAAATGAAAGGTCAGTGAAAAGGACAAAGCATTTTGGTCATACCATCATTTGATAAAAAAGTATTTTCAGATGTATAGCTCACCTTACATTTCCAAAGAGTGATTCAGAAACCTTTTGACCTTTAAAATTAACTGTAATAGAAAGAAACAGGAGAATTTTAGGGCAGCAGTAGTATTATTAAAGTAAATTATCATGCCTGACATTTTAAAGATAATTTGATACAGACACATGGAAGTAACATCTGGTTTATAACACAACATTGTTCTCTGATACAGGAAAAAGTTCGATGTATCTTTGCAGAGTTATAGCACATATATCAAAAACTATTCTAGCTTATTCTTGAGATGAAAGCTGTGAATTAAAAGTTCAAAATCTATAGCTTTAATTTTATATTGTCTTCATCTTTTGTCACGGAAGGCTCAGACACAACATACGACCAGTGTGATCAGGTTAATGCCAATTTATTATGGGATATACAGCAATTTATACTCTAGTACAAAGTACACGCTCCAGCTTCCAGTTGCTGATAACTTGAGACTATGTGTTCACGTGCCCTTCTACGATTGGGCTCAGCACTGTGTGCATGTGGCTGGTCCTGTGAACGCTGGCACCTTGTTTTTCTTGCTGCCTCAGTACCAAGTCCTTATCTTTTTGCTGTGTATGCAGTTTCTTTCTACTGCATCTGCAGTTTCTCCATCTAGTTTGACCTTTATTATGTTCTTTACCACAGCTGTGGCCTACATTTACAAACAAGCCATTCGATCTGGGTTGCTCACAATATGTCCCTTGTCTTCTAACCACTCCACAATCTTTTACTGCAGTTTCTTTAAAACCAGGCTTAAGTGGGCATGTGAACATCACTAGTAATATCTAAGATTATTGCTCTCCTAACCTAAAAAGTGAGATCCAAAATTTGTGAACAAAATATAGCAAACAACCTTAAGGAAGTAGACACAAGTATAAATCAGATAACAATAACTAAATTTAAAGAGATGCAAAGTTTTCTCAAAAATACTTCCTAGTTTTTCTGTAGTAATAGAAAGAGCTCTATAGTTTCCTTGTTTTGAAAACTTTATATAAAGTCAATTCTACAAACAACTTCTGAAAATAGCCCAACAGACATTTAGAGTATTGGGAATAAATAAATGTTTTATTTACTTAACAAATAATTCAGAAACGGTCAGTTTCCGGGGTCAATTTAAACAATATTTAACTTAATCAATGAAAAGATGATACAAACCAGATTTTTTTTTTAAAGTTATATCCTTTTTTTTTTTTTTTTTTACGTCAGAATTCATCCATTTCAGAATATTGTGAGTTTGATATTTCCAAAAATTGCAATCCACTGACCTCTTGAGGGTTTTTTCTTTCACCAAGGCTACCCAGAGACTAATCATATACTTAGTTACAGACAAAGAATGACATAAATGAAACCCCCAAATTATTTATGTTTAGATTGATCCAATGCTGAACTATGAAACCACATCTATTGCTTCTAGGACTTACTTCCTTGTTCTTATCCAGAAGAAATCCCATTTTACCAGCTAAAATGGATACAGGAAATATCCATACCCAGCTCATTTTTGGGCTACTGTCTGAGAGAAGGGGTAAATTGCTAGATAGATTTTATTTCTATTTTTTCATGTAATATTTGAAAAAAAAAAAATATATATATATATATTTGTATAGTGCCTCAGGCTTACTGAATGCCTTAGACTTACTGAATTTTTCCATTGCCTGTTGGAATTTTACTCTCTTGTGATCCATGTTCTTTTAAAATTAGACTGTGAAATAAGATATCTTCTATTTATGAGGCAAAAATGCAAAACTTGCTTTGCTCATATAATCTGTATAATATGGAAATACGTCTGACAGCTTCTATTTCACTAACACTGCCAGGCAACCCAATTCATTTCCTCCCCAGCTTGCATTGCATGAATGGATTTTATTATGGATTTGTTCAGACATGGATAGGGAAATTGTATGTTTTCCCCAACTCTTCAAATGGAATGAAATATGTGCATTATAAAATCAGAACCCAACCACAAATGTGTCCATAGTAGCTTAAACCAGATATGATTTAATTGATTACAATCTTGTAGGTAACTCTATTCTTATAGGTGAGGAAATTTAACTTCAGACAACTGCACTTCTGAGAGCTGTGAACTGCACAGTGGAATAATTATTATTCCATAATATTGACTAGTACTCACTTTGTAAGTTATCCTATCTCTGTAGATCAGCACATAAGCAAATAAGAAAAGATGAAGAACATTGTATGAAAGCACTAACACTTTTGACAAATGTAATTTAGATGAAATTATTCTTTACATTGAATGATAAGTTTTTGTTCTAATGCTCTGTAGATTTGGTACATTGTTTGTTACCAAATTTTGTTTATTATTCTAAGGAAAAGCTAGGTATATGACAATACACTGGAAGAACAATAAAGCATTTGATACTTTTCCAGTTATCAATTATCAAGGTTCTATTGTTGAGATATGATTATATCATTTATTGTTACTGGACAGTCTAAAATAATTAATCAAACAATGACTACACTTAAGATCTCAAGTGAATTTCAGTGTCATCCACAAATCTCAGGCAGAAGCCTGCTTCCTCCTGCCTCTGCCTCTACTCTTCTCCAAAAAGGCATTTCACACATATCACACATCTGTTGCACTTTCCCAGAAATGTGCAAATTTCAGACTACTTTGAACTAAGGATGAGAGAAAAATCTTTCATGGGTAATGTCCTGACAGCTACCATATCTCTTGTATCAATTTGTAGCAGCTGTGGCAGAACAGCATAAGGGACTTAATTCCTGATTTAGGACTTTATGGGTCATAACAAACATCTTAAATTCCAACTAGGGACCATGAGACAGTCACTGTACATACCACAGAAGTACGTCTATCAACAGTCCCAGTGAAATATCCTCTTCTACCCTGTAGATGTACCACATCTGTGTTGGCTCCCAAGAGATTCTAACGTACAACACAATGAACATACAACACAATATATTTGAAGTCTAAGAAAATTACTACCCACCCCACCCGCAAAAAAAAAAAAAAAAAAAAAAAAAAACCATGAAATAAAGTAGCATAAATCTGGCTTTAAAAAAAAAAAAAAAAAAAAAAAAAAAAGGTTGTCATAAAATGAGATGTAATTCTGAGAGACAAGTGGTAAAAACACTGACTTCCATATCTTCAGCTAAAAATGTAGAATCTATGCTGCCACTGATGAATATTAATGAGGAGGACAAATGCCTCCATCTTTGGTAACTGAATACTCACCCACTGTTGTCCAGTTTTCATCTAGGATGCATTTTCTCCTACCTGTGTGGCTTTTGAATTGTATCACTTTCAAACAGAGTCAAAGCAGATAGCTTTGCATCACTGGAGCAAGAAAAACATTTCTGTTTTCTGTTAAGCAGCCTGTGTCCACTCACATGGATCAATGTTTGTTATCTGAATCTTAAATCTGGATGCTTCCATGTGAAAGCTACTGGATGCTCCCTGTGTTGGATCACGTTCATTTCTTTATGCCAAAAATTTTCAGTTTAAGTCCTCATGACTCATTCCAGACTTTCAAGAGTATTCTGAAACATAGCTGACATTTCAGGTCTTTATGATCACTTTATGATCTTATTGTACCAACATTTGCCTCATTGATCAGTGATCAGTATCTATGAACAAATACAAATGGAGGCACAATCTTTGGATGACATTTGCAGTGTTAGTCATGTTTTGTGACTGAATAATGTCAAATTGATTATTTAGTCAGTTTAGCAAACTTTCATTTTTTTTTCCCAACCAAATGTTACCCATCTTAGCCCTTTCAAGAGACTTTTTTAAAATGTTTAAGAGCAAGTACAAACCTGATTTTAATTTTTCTCCTTACTGTCATTGCATTCCTTCACTTTTGTCACTATACTGCTGCATATACGTTTCAGAACATCTTCCAGCTGTTTTGAGACTTTTGAAATACCTCAGCACCTGCCACTACAACCTAAGTCCTGCTCTATCCTGTGTACGCATAAATTTGTCCAAGTTCCAAACACCTAGTCTATATTATTGAAAGCACTATCGTTTGCAGAGTGATGATTTGCTTTCAGAAAGCATTAATATTCATCAGATCATGAATTCCCATACACATATCTCCTCTTGAGACCTCCAGAACTACTACAAAAAAAAAAAAAAAAAAAAAAGTTTACATCCTGTTCTTACTGTGAAAGCCAGCAGAGGAACTTTATAAGTCTCATGGAGTTTTAGAAAGCAAGCATTCTTTATTGCAGCACTGGGCACACAGGTGAATAGCTTCTCAAAAAGTAAGCACATCCAGGCTCTCTAAGCGGCAGCTAATATACAGTGTGATCATACATACTCGTAGTTTTTCTAAGAAGCGGGTTACATATGCTTTAGATTTCCTGGAACTAATTATAGTATTTGCATCCTAAATATGCAGGCTCTTTCTTGGTGCGTGGTGGTCTCAAGGTGTCTCTGGTGGTCGTTGGTGGTCTTCCTCATTGGGTTTGCTCAGTGCAAATGCATGCTCACAAAGGTCTGTTAAGAGGTGTTTTGCAGCTGTGTCTTGAGATGGTTTGTTTAGTTTGTCCTAGAATAGGCCCCAACTCTCTTATTTATTACTTTTTTACCTTCAAACCACTTTGTTCTTTTTACAAATGTACCAACTTTCAGCTGTGTCTGCACATTCAAAAAGTTACATCCTACTCTATTCTCACTAACAAAAAAATGTTAACAAGACATTTTGGCCTACGACATAGAAAGAAGAATAAATTTTGCGCTATTACTAGAGAAAAGAATGTCAGAGCCTTCTTAGCAGGTATGATATATTACAGTTCAGATTTTAATAATGTAGTACAAATGCTTCTTTCTTCTTTTTTCACTTTTCATTAACAGCTCAGAATACAGACTGTTCTGTTTAGCTATATCTGTGATTCAGTGGCAGAAGTCACCTTTGTTTAGTTTCAAAATCCCCATAAACTCCAGTATTTCATGGTTTCAAAGTCAACATGGTAACAACCTCAAGTCTCAAATACTCTACTAAAAACCAAGTGCAAAATCTGCATCCACATCTTCAATGTTTTCAGCATTAGGGCAGCAATGTTGAAAAACATTGATAAGGCATAAAGTATAAATAATTTCCTACAGACTTGCTGAAAAGCAATTTAAGAAAACATCAAAAGCAGTGTTTCTCAATTAAAAAAAAAAAAAAAAAAATTAATTGGCCTGCCACTTGCTACTACAAGGCAAACAACAAAAATAGATAAAATGTAAAAGTTAGCAGTGTTGATTAAATTTACAGTGAAGACTGCAGGTTGCAGGAGAGAGAAGTATATAATTCATTCTAAGTCATGGCTGCTGTACAAAATGCTCCCAGTGATCAACTTGGCTTCACATAGTGGGCTTTTCATTTTAAATACTGTTCTTTAACCTCGTAACAAGCCTCTGGCGGAAAGGGGGTTCCAGGAGGGTTAAATGTTGCACAGTATTTACAAGCAGTCAGAAAACTCTCTGTGAATTGTTTTTATTCTCTCAGTGATTTTTGCTTTTGTAAGAAAAATGTTTATAAAACCTTTGGGCTCCACACAGGAGTTAGCTGCTCCATATTTAGATCCCTCCGTTGTAATCAGCAATTGCAGGATTTAGCTTACCTATAAAGGACAATATTGCACAGGAAAAGCTAGAAGTCTCTAATGTGACAAACAGTACAGCCTCCAAAATTCTCTAACATGGTTCTGCCAAGTTACTCTATGTACTAGGATTGTTTCACCACACTGCATTAGTTATGGTACAAAAAAAACCACTTTTAAAGTGTGAACCATTTTCAAAAGACAGCAAGAATTTAGTACGGTACATACAAAACTCTGTTTCAGTGACTTTATTTCCTTCCCTTCCTTCACTATGGAAGGATGTTGTTCCAAATCTGCACTTCTGAATTCCTGATGCTGATGCAGAAAACCTTTGCTCATATCTACTCACAAACTGAGCTGCTTTGTCTCAGTGCATGAGGAGGTAAAGAAGGAAAAACCCTAGGATAGATGGGAGAAGAGCATGTTACACCTCTCATCATTCATTCAACAATGAATCTCATTGTTACTGGACAACTTAACTACTTCTGTATCCTGTGACTGTCTGTTAGAAAACTGAGTTTAACAAGGGAACATAGTGTTGAGTGACTGATTTCCAGTCTGTTCCTTGCTGTAAGAGCACTTTAACATAAAGATTTACCACTGTTGCTTTTAAGGTGATGAATTAATTTGGTAAGAGATGAATCCTCTTCCATTCTAGCCGGTCTTCAGAGGTTAGAGGTGCTAGAGGTGGCTGGACTTATCTCTTAATAGCTATGCCAATTATGGCTGTAACTATAGGCCTGACACCAGATGCACAAACAGCCCGTATGCTGTAGGTCTGGTTGCATTCAAGAGAAGCAGTCAGGTTCATGAATAGTATGATTTATTTTTGTGCAACATCTACAGATTCTTTGAGAATGCGTACAAGAAATGCACAGACTGCAGGTTGTCTATATAGCACTACACACAAAAACCGATTGCAATCACACACACTTAATTCCTGGGTAATCACTCGACGTAGCTCAGGGCTCAAATCTTAACAAAAGTTCTCTCTTCTGGGGGGAAAATAAACATCAGCTGGAGGTTTTGGCAGAGACAAGAAAATCCTAGGGCTGTGTTATCAAATAAAAAGTAATACATAACTCCAATGTTAGCAAGATTATAAGTATTTTTCTCTTCCCACAAATTGCACACATTGGTTAAGGCTGAATCATTTTTTATTTGCCCATTTCTCTAAACACATTTGTACACAAAATATTTCATTTCTCCATACTAATATTTCCATAGCAAACAAGTAAATGTCAGCATCTCTTCTCCCTGTAAATATAAGCAGTATCTTTCTGTCAGTGTAAGTTTTGTTCAAGAAAGGACTCATTTAAGCAATGTACCAAGACTCTCAACAGCTCTGACTTCTAGCTTAAACAACAAGTCTACCTTAATGGAAACAAACAAAAGCAGCATTCAGAATTATTCCACCAAGTAAAATAAATCACGTATTTTTAGCACAGAAATCACAATAGTGACAAATCTACTACCTGACTTGGAAACTAAAGACATATACCACATGTAAATTGACAGACAGTGTTTCTTTACTGCATGTGATTTCAAAAGTTTTTCTTACTGTTGAACAGTTGTAAATGCTGCTCAGAGAATGCAGAATCATTTAGGTTGGAAGGGACCTACCAAGATTTATTCCAACCCCTCTGCTCAAGCAGGGTCATCTAGAACAGATTGCCCAGGACCCTGCCCAGTTGGGCTTTGAATATCTTCACAGATGGATATCTACCACAACCAACCATGCAGGGCAGTTAACAGGTCTGTCTGACAAGTCTTCGATGTCCCACAACAGTAGTACTGAGCATGTAGAGTGACAGTCTTCAGCTTCCAGTGTATTTTCCATTTCACTAGCTGAAATCACCATTTCAGTAGAGAGGTTTGTCACATGAGAAGAACATTCTAACATTTGTAGTCTTTCAAACATTTTTAAGATATTGACACTGATATGCATGTGAATTATAAAATAGTACTGCGCTGTATGTCAATATTCTGTGATAGTCAATATTTTTGTGATACAGAAACTGGAATGTTTACCCATATCAAATGAGAATGAAACTATATTTCTTGGAAATACAAGAAATAGGTTTACTTACAATTTTCATGGTCACTAAAACTTCAAGAGATAATGGGAAGTTCTAGAAGTAGAACATTTACAAAAAGGGAAGCAAGAAAAATCCCTCATAAACATCAAATATGATCTAAATAAACAAACTTAAGTGATGAAGCATGATACCTTTTATGCTTATTTTGCTCTTGGTGATGACAGTTAATGAAGCTGTCAAAGCCACACTAAAAATTTTCACTTACTTGAAAAATACATGTGACTATAATAAAAAGAGAATATGTAATTTAAGGCAAAAGCCCAACAAAAGCCTACTGTAGCAGAAGCAGAACTCTACATGCACTAACTCCTGGAGCCTGTACAAGGAAGCAGGATCTGATCTGCAAACAATAAAATAAAACAGTACAGAAAAAAAATGGTGAGAGAAAACAGTGATCCTTCTTCATTTCATATATAGGTTAGTTAATATAATGATAAATGCAGAGGAAGGTAGGGAAGAAAAAATGTGTCATCTGAGTAAAATATTTGATATAGATTTTAACATATTTTTGCAACGCCCCAACCTATCCATAAGTCCCATGTCTTATATGAACAACAGTCAAGAACTTGCCTACACATGCACCAGGCAAAATGATGAAACAATTTTAAATATCTATTTTATATATACTTTTCAGCTTTGTAGCTTCCAAGTATATTAATAGAATTATCATACTAGTTGTGCTCACACCACAAGGTTATGATAAGGAAATGCATTTCAGTATCAAACTGTGTGCATTTTGCATTTGACTGCTTGCTATTAAGTGTGTCTGAAAACACTTTTTTATCAGTCTTTCTTAGAACAGAGTATCCTGGCTCCTCTGAATTTCTTAACAAAAGTTCTGTAGATTTTCATGGAGCTAGACCTTCACTCCCACTATTTCATTATTCCCAGAAACAACTAGGTTGTATCCTCAGAACAAGAAAGCCAAAATTTTCCAGAAGAAAGATTTATCAACAGAAGAAACATATGGCCTTGTCCATGGAAAAGAATTATAGTAGGACCAAGTCAGCACTCATGAAGTGGTCTTTGATATTCACTGGAGCACAGCGATACTTCAGCACACTGATAAAAAGAACTTTTTCTTCCTGTGTTAGGATATTTTAACGGTGGAACACTAAAGAAAATGCAGTCCTGGGCCCAGTAGAGAAAATGATCCTCAGAAACAATAGCATATGTTTTTCTGCACTAGTACACAGCAGTACTAAAATATCTCCCAAGCTCTTTGAAAACAAATTAGATATTTGAGGCTTGATAATAATAAATAAAGTGTGTTCATGTCTCTGAGAAGTGCTGCCACAGAAACTTGATGAATGATTTGTGCAAGGATCTGTATTTCAGGAGGGGATGCAAGTAATCACAGTCTGCACTCCTCATGCTCCCCTGCACTAGGGTCTTTCCTTGCAGGGCTCTGTCAGACTTGTTTCTGTTCAAAATATTGTGAAGGGACTACTGCAGAAGAAGAAGCAATGCTTAGAACAAAAATGCACTTTGAGTAAAACAAAGAATTAACAGGAGTAACAGCTCTTCCTTCTTTCCTTAGGGGAATGATGACAATAACAGCAAATGAATTGATAATTAAATAAATTAAAGCAGTGTCAGGAAAACCTAACCAGATCTAATTCATCTGATGAGTTTTACAAGTAGATAAAGCAGTAAAAGGTGAATAAAAATGCAGTAACACTGCTGTTGTTGTTACCACTTAAATCTCAGGTCCAACATCCTGCAGCACCTACAAAAACTCACAGGAAATAAGCCAGATGGCCAGATCAGTGAGACTGAACACTCAGGTCATATGGTAAGGAGTAAGGTGCAGTCCAGGTACTTCTCCACCAGTAACACCAGCTGTATATAGTTAAGGTTCCCAGCACCAACAATGACAGCACTACCTGTAGTCTTGATTTCCTCAACAAGATATATAGAATATGCATTTGGTCCTGGTTCAGTTATGTACATCCCATGAAACCTTAGGAAGTTTCATGTCTCCCTGTTATTTCATTTATTTTCTGAAAAATATAGCAATAGTGTTTCTTAAATCTCTGAACAATGCTATGAGCATTCTATTAGGTTTGTGTTTGTGGCAGAGATTTTTGGTAGCAGGGGAAGGGGCTATAGCAGTGGCCCCCTGAGAGAAGTTTATTGAAGCTCCCCTGGCTCCAAGTTAGACCCACCTCTGGTCAAGACCAAGCTAATTAGTGACAGTGGCCATGACTCTGTGATAACATAATTAGGAAGGAGAACCTGGAAGAAGGTGTTGGAGTTGTGAGGATTACACCTATGCAAAAACTGAGGTCAGTATAAGAAAGAAGAAGGAGGAGGGGAAGAGGACAAGGAGGATGTACCAGAGGAGTGATTTCCCTGCAGACCATAGTAAGATGGCAGGCTGTGCCCTGACAGCCTATGGACATCCATCCGCCTGCAGCCGTAGTCTTTCTCACTTTGGGTTTTGTTTTGTTGTTTTTTTTTTTTTTTACCCAGAGCATATGCAGATTCCCTTGGCCAAATTCTTGAATAACAAGAGTGTTTTTCACACGGTTTACTTTCTGTCTTTATTTCTACCATTCGTATACGGCTATCCTGACTCATTAGCAAAATTCCAACTAGTTAGAGCCACCTGTTCCTCAAGGCCAGAATATAGTATTTTGCTGAACATTGTAGTCCTTGGTAGATTTTCACAGTGAACTGCTTTGTTTTGATGAACACAGTAGTCCTTGGTAAAATTCCACAGAACAGTCTGGGCAAGCGAGATTCTTATCAATATTTTAAAAAATACTATAACTTGCTATAAGTAAGTAAATAAGTTGCAAAGCAGTTTTCTATAAGTAAGTAAATAAATCTCAAAACAAGTAATCATTTCTCTGTATCCATCTTTTATAAAAGAGAAGCAATAGCCCTCATTTCACATTTTAGCTTTTCCTAGAGCTCATGAAATCCATAGGGATTCCTACTCAAAATAGGAAACAAATATTATTTTGTAAAAATCTGCTTGTGTCGTTGAACTTTGCACCAGTAAGAGGAAAATAAGCTTAAAAATGGGTCAGACATTTATCCCTATTTCAACTCTCAGATCTCATACAGAAACAATAATCTATGCTTTAAAAAAAAAAAAAAGAAAAAAACCACAAAAAAACCCCAAACACAACAACAACAACAAAACACAACAACAAAAAAAACACCAAACAATACAAAACAAAAAAAAAAAAAGGCATTTGAGATGAAATCAACACTTTTTATCTAAGGACATCATATTAGTGGCCTAGCTCAGGTTTTTCTTAGTCTCAGCAATCGCAGACCTAGTATCACATTAGAACTAATTCACTGTGTTACACTGAATGCAATTTATTTTTCACTGATATAGCTATAAACCTTCTCACAGATTTCTCAGGGAAAAGAACCAACACATTAACTTTGTCATTAATACAATACTGGTGGGATACCATCTGCCTACTATATTCAACTGTAGTAATTTATTAATAGACACACACATCCTGCATTAGTGTTGTCAGCAACCAATCACTAATGAAACTATTGCTGAGATGCTGAGGCAATGTTAGAGCAGATAATAGGTCATTTTCTCACTTTATTCTGTACGGAGCTACCATGTTCTCTACAACTTTGTATCAGTCTTACTTTCTCAATCACTAGCTGAGCAGGACTAGCTCCATTAAAACTTTAATTCTATAACAAGCAAAATTTTTAAAAAAGCTGTCTCTCCCAAGCACCAATTCCTATACAAACACAATGAGCCACATGTACAATCAGTACATGCTCAGTCATGGTCACATACCATATTAGAGAAGGTAGACATCTGCCAGCACAGAAGAGAACCACAGAAATCTGTCCTGAAGAACCCCTAAGATATAGTTCCCATCACCTTATAACCTACCTCTAGAGGCATCTACTTTTCACCTTCTTGATATTCATATCTACCGAGGATGTGTCTCGGTTCAGCTAGGATAGGGTTAAGTTTCCCCAGCAGAGAGGGGGAAGGGATCTCTGGCCGGGTTATTCATACCACGCTGATATAAGGTCCGGGCGTGGGAGCGCGGGAAATTTATTCTTTGTGGCTTGGGTCACGGGAAGCATGGGGCTGTCTGTAACCATTGCGGTATTTCTCTGTATATCTCTTGTCTTCTTTACTGTTATTAATATTTATTGTTGTTATCATTGCTACTGTTGTTATTCAGATTATTTATCACACTGTTGTATTAAATTTCTTCTTATTTTAACCCAGGGATTATGACCTACTTGTATCCAAGAGTGGGAGAGGGACAACGGCAACGTGGTCTCCGGTCCTGGCAGGGCCAAAACCAACACAACCTTTTTGGCACACCAACGTGGGGCACAAAAGGATTGAAATAAGAATCAAAAAGGACTAGACCATGACCAGAGTGTGTGCAATTTTTCTGTTTGTATTTGTATTTGTTTGATAAGAAAATGCTTGCAATGTGGCCCACTTGCTTGCGTGGTGGGCGCTGGATAAATTCTTATATCCAGTGTATGATCCCACTGGTGGCGTTTATTATCGGTGGAAAATGTATAAAGGGTCTTACGTAGATGTACTGGCTATTGAATGCTTATAATGTGTTTGAATCGCTGTTTGTAGGGGCGGGCTGGTACCTGTTTGCTGCCTGGGCTTTTATTAGGGGTCTCACCCCCTCTATGGGTGAGCCAGGGGAAGAGATCCTCTCAGTTTTTGGGAGTTTCAATTAGCCTTGGAGTCTGCAGGCCAGTGTGATTGTGGCACACTGTTTTCTGAATGTCTGCCTGATTTCAGTTTTGGCCATGCGGCACTTGTCTAACATAGCAGTGCCAGGAAACCTGCCCTGAGGTCAAATAATAGTGAGTGGCAAGGGGTGTGGGAAAAGATGGGCAAAGTCCTGAGTCAGTGGTCACCTCCAATGCTTTGAAATTTCACTCCCAAACAAATGCAGAGCCCTGATAAACTGATGGAGTGCTTAGAAAGGATATATAACCAAGCTGGCAAAACCCAGAAGACACAATTCACTGCAACGTGTTGGGGACTTGCCCATGCCTACTGTGTCCTCTTTTATACCAACGACTGCCCTCAAGGGATAGAAAAGACTACAGAACCTGAGAGTGAAGTACCTGGTACAGTATCTGGGCCAAGGGGAACAGGCAGAGCCAGTTCAGTCGCGTCCACCAGCACAGCAACTGAGCCAGAGAGCCAGCCAGTGACAGTGTCAGTCACCCTGATACAGAAAACAAAATATAGGAGAAAGTCATCTCGCAAAGTGAGGGATGGGGAAGAGCCAGGCCCAGCATGGGAACAGGAGGAAGGGCCAGTTGTGATCGTTGACTGAGCTACGAGACATGCGGAGAGATTTCGGCTGCCTGGGAGGTGAGCAGATTTGCACCTGGCTGCTCCGATGTTGGGACAATGGAGCCAGTGCTTTTGAGATGGAGGGGAGAGAGGCCAAGCAGCTGGGATCTTTGGCCAAGGAGGCTGGCACTGATAGAGCAATAGGGAAACAGACTCAAACCCTCAGCCTTTGGAAGCGAATCCTGCTCAGTGTAAGGGCGAGGTAGCCCTACAAGGATGATATCCAATGTCAGCTAGGCAAATGGACCAACATTGAGAAAGGCAACCAGAATCTCAGGGAACTGGCTGTGTTTGAGATGACCTATGGTGATCTGAATGATGAACAGTCACCCATGGACCCAGATCAGGCCCCTTGCACACACCTGATGTGTTGAAAGTTCCTGAATAATGCACCAGAAGCACACTCAAAAGCATTGGCAATAGTGTCCTGGTGGACAGACACCCACACTCTAACAGTGGAGGGAGTGGTTGGCAAGCTCCGGCAATATGAGGGAAATCTCCCTTCACCTCAACATTCCTAAGTTTCAGCTGTGGAGGAACTGTCTCAGAGGGTCCAGAAAATGGAAGAGGACATGTCCTACATACTACCTGCACGGGCTAATGTCTCAGCCATTAGAGGTAAACGTTTCCCCAACCAAGAGAAAGGCAGCAGAAGGTACACACCACGAGGCACCCTGTGGTTTTTCCTCCGCGACCATGGAGAACACATGAGGAGGTGGGATGGACAGCCCACTGCTGCCCTAGCTAGTAGAGCAGCTAGGGAAGACCATCACAAAAGAGTAGTCTTCCAAGAAAAGTGCGGCTCTAGGGTCCAATTGGAAATCCCCCAGACAGAATAGAATGGCCAACATTATGTATGACCCTCTTGAGGCGACCAGTGAATTGTTCTTAAAACAAGAGAGTGATGATGAGCAGGATTAGAGAGGCCCTGCCTCCAGCCAGGTGGAGGAAAGGGATAATCGGATTTACTGGACAGTGTGGATCCGATGGCCTGGCACATCAGACCCACAAGAGTATCAGGCTTTGGTAGACACTGGCGCAGAGTGCACCCTGATGCCATCGAGCTACAGTGGGGTTGAATCCATCTGCATCTCCGGAGTGACAGGGGGATCTCAACAGCTGACCCTACTGGAAGCTGAAGTGAGCCTGACTGGGAAGGACTGGCATAAGCACCCCATTGTGACTGGCCCAGATGCCCCGTGCATCCTGGGCATAGATTATCTCAGGAGAGGGTACTTCAAAGACCCAAAAGAGTACCGGTGGGCTTTTGGTGTAGCTGCCCTGGAGGAGGTTGAACAGTTGTCCACCTTACCCGGCCTCTCAGAGGATCCCTCAGTGGTGGGGTGGCTTAAGGTTGAGGAGCAGCGAGTGCCGACTGCTACCAGAACGGTGCACCAGCGGCAGTACCGCACCAATTGAGATTCCCTTGTCCACATCCATCAGGTGTTCTGTCAATTAGAAAGCCAGAAGGTGATCAGCAAAACTCACACTTCAACAGCCCTATATGGCCAGTGAGAAAGCCTCATGGCAAATGGAGGCTAACTGTGGACTACCGTGGCCTGAATGAAGTTATGCCAGCAATGAGTGCTGCAGTGCCGGACATGCTAGGCTCCAGTATGAACTGGAGTCGAAGGCAACCAAGTGGTACACCATGACTGGCAACTGATAACGTGTTCTCCATTCCGACAGCACCAGAGCACAGGTCTCAGTTTGCATTCTCTTTGAGAGGCATCCAGTGCACCTGGAATCAATTGCCCCAGGGGTGGAACCACAGCTCCACCATTTGCCATGGTCTGGTCCATATTGCACTGGAGAAAGGTGGGACTCCAGAACACCTGCAGTTCATTGATGATGTCATTTTATGGGGTGACACAGCCTTTTCTAAAAAAAGAAAAAGAAAATTGAAATCGTCCTGAAGGCAGGCTTTGCCATTAAACAAAAGAAAGTTGAGTGGCTTGCAAGGGAAAATCAATTCCTAGGAATAAAATGGCAAGATGGGCGTTGCCATGTCCCAATGGAGGTGATAAACAAGATAACAGCCATGGCCTCACCAACCTCTAAAAAGGAGACTCAGTCTTTCCTGGGCACTCTGAGGTTCTGGAGGATGCACATCCCAAACTACAGCCTGATTGTGAGCCCTCTCTAAAATGTAACTCATAAGAAGAACAATTTTGAATGGGGCCCTGAGCAACCACAATCCTTTGAAGAAATTAAACAGGAGATTGCCCAAGCAGTAGCCCTCAGACCAGTCCGGGAAGGACAGGAGGTTAAGAACATGCTCTACACTGCAGCTGGGGAGAATGGCCCTACCTGGACCCTCTGGCAGAGAGCACCTGGGGAGACCCGACGCCAATCTCTCAGCTTTTGGAGCCGGGGATACAAAGGCTCTGAAGCTAATTATACACCACTGAGAAGGAGATACTGGCAGCATACGAAGGAGTTCGGGCTGCCTCAGAAGTTGTTGGAAATGAAACACATTTCCTCCTGGCACCCCGACTGCCAGCGCTGGGGTGGAAGTTCAAAGGAAAGGCTTCCTTCACACATCATGGAACAGATGCCACATGGAGTAAATGGGTTGCGTTGATAACACAATGGGCTCGAATAGGGAACCCCAGCCGCCCAGGGATATTAGAGGTGATTAAGATCTGGCCAGAGAACAAAGGTTCCGGGATGTCACCAGAGTAGGAGGTGACATGTGCTAAGGAGGCCCCACCCTATAATGAGCTGCCAGATGAGGAAAAGCGATATGCCCTGTTCACTTGATGGGTCTTGTCGCATTGTGGGAAAACATCGATGATGAAAGGCTGCTGTATATAGTCCCACACGACGGGTCACTGCAGCTGCTGAGGGACAGTGTGAATCGAGCCAATTTGCAGAGGTGAAAGCTGTCCAGCTTGCTTTGGATATTTCTGAGTGGGAAAAGTGGCCGAGGCTCTACCTCTACACCGACTTGTGGGCAGTGGCGAATACCCTGTGGAAATGGCTGCAGCAATGGAAGCAGAACAACTGGCAACGTAAGGGTAAAACCGTCTGGGCTGCTGAAGTATAGCAGGACATTGCAGCCTGTGTGGAGAACCACGTCGTGAAGGTGCACCATGTGGATGCCCATGTACCCAAGAGTCAGGCCACTGATGAACATCGACACAACCAGCAGGCAGACCAAGCTGCTAAGATTAGAGTGGCTCAGGTGGACTTGGACTGACAGCGCAAAGGTGAACTGTTTATAGCGTGGTGGGCCTATGAGACCTCGGGCCACCAAGGCAGGGATGCAACATACAGGGGGGCTTGAGATCGAGGGGTGGACCTCACTATTGACATCATTGCTGAGATTATCCACAGATGTGAGACGTGTGCTGCAATCAAACAAGCCAAGGGGGTGAAGGCTCAGAGAAATACAGAGCAATGGCTGAGATATAGATATGGAGAGGCCTGGCAGATCGACTACATCACACTGCCACAGACCCACCAAAGGAAGAGCCACGTACTCACAATGGTGGAAGTAACCACTGGATGGCTGGAAACTTACCCAGCACCCCACGCCACCGCCCGAAACACCCTCCTGGGCCTTAAAAACCAAGTCCTTTGGTGACACGGCACCACAGAGAGAATTGAGTCAGACAACGGGACCCACTTCCGAAACCACCTCATAAGTGCCTGGGCAGAAGAACATGGCATTGAGTGGGTCTACCATATCCCCTACCACGCATCAGCTTCTTGGAAGATTGAGCGCTACAATGAACTGTTAGAAACCACACTGAAAGCATTGAGAGGTGGGACCTTCAAAGACTGGACCTGGTTAGTCAACACAAGAGGATCTGCCAGTCGAGCTGGCCCGGCTCAGTTGAAACCTCCACGTGCTGTAGATGGGGATAAAGTCCCTGTGGTGCACATGAGGAATATATTGGGAAAAATGGTCTGGTTTAGTCCTGCACCAGGCAAAGTTAAAGGCAAACCCATCCACAGGATTGCTTTTGCCCAAGGACCTGGGTGTACCTGGTGGGTGATGCAGGATGATGGAGACATCTGATGTGTACCACAGGGGGACTTGATTCTGGGTGAGAACATGACATAAACTATGCTGTGCCTGTGTAAATTATTACTTTCTTATTGTTAACTACTAAATGACAGCTGGACATGACGCAGATGGTATAGAATAAAGGGGTGGATTATGTCCTGCTTCAGCTAGGATAGGGTTAAGTTTCCCCAACAGAGAGAGAGAGGGTAGGGATCTCCAGCCGGGTTATTCATACCATGCTGACCTCAGGTTCAGGGGCGGCTGCACAGGAAATTTTTCCTTTGCGTTTTTCGTGGAGGGGAGCACAGGGCTGTCTGTAACCATTGCAGTATTTCTCTGTATATCTTTTGTCTTGTTTACTGTTGTTACTGGTTTTTGTTGTTATCATTTCTACTGTTGTTGTTCAGATTGCTTAATACAATATTGTATTAAATTTCCTCTTATTTTAACCCAGGGTTTGTGCCCTACTTGTGTCCAAGGGTGGGGGAGGAACAACAGCAATGTGGTATCTGGTCCCAGCAGGGCTTAAACCACCACACTTAATCATAGCACATGTCTCACATTACCTGTGCAATAACATCCATGGTCAAGTCCACCCCTCGGTCACAAGCCCATCTCTTTGTTGCATCTCTTCCCTGATGGCCTGAGGAGTAATGGGCCCAGCGAACCAGAAATTGTTCACTCTTTTATTGCCAGTCCAGATCTACTTGAGACAGCTTTTTCTTAGCAGCCTGACACGCTTATTCAGTGTCCCGTCTCTCGGGTACGTGAGCGTCTACCTGGCATACTTTCACAACCAGATTCTCTACCAGAGCAGCAATATCTTGCCATAATTGAGCAGCCCAGACAGGTTTGCCTCTGTGCTGCCAGTTGCTCCATTTCCACTGCTGTAACCACCCCCTCAGCACATTTGCCACCATCCATGAGTCAGTACAGAGGTAGAGCACTGGCCACTTTTTCTCATTCAGCAATATCCAAGGCCAGTTGGATGGCTTTCACTTCTGAGAACTGACGCGATTTCACCTTCTCCTTCAACAGCTTCAGTAACCCGTCGTGTGTGGCTCCATACAGCTTCCTTCCACCTTCGATGTTTTCCCACAATGCGACAGGACCCGTCAGTAAACAGGGCATTTTGCTTCTCATTATCCAGTAGCTCAGTAGTATATAGTGGGGCCTCTTCAGCACGTGCTACCTCTTCCCCTGGCACCATCCCAAAATCTTTGCCTTCTGGCCAGTTTGTAATGACTTCCAGTACTCCTGGACAGCGAGGACATTGTGTGATTAATGCGACCCATTTTCTCCACATGGCATCAGTTGCATGGTGTGTAGAGGGGACACTCCCTTTAAACACCCAGTCCAGCACTGGTAGTTGGGGAGCCAGGAGGAGCTGTGTTTCAGTCCCGATCACCTCTGAAGCAGCTCAGACCCCTTCATATGCTGCCAGGATCTCCTTTCAGTTGGAGTGTAGTGGTCTTCTGATCCTCCGTATCCCCAACTCCAAAACCCCAGGGGTCGACCCCGAGTCTCCCCTGCTGCTCTCTGCCAGATACACCAGGTAGGGCCATTCTTCCTGGCTGCACTGTACAGCACATTTCTAACATCTTGCCCTGTCCAAACTGGCCCAAGGGCTACTGCATGAACTCTTTCCTGCTTAATTTGCTCAAAAGCCTGTCGCTGCTCCGGAAGAATAAGAAAAAAGAGATCAGAGCATAGTCCTACACCAGTCAATGTGGGGACATAGATTTATCTCAGCAGATCAGCAAGCTGAAAGCAATCCCCATGGCCTGTCACACTGAAACTGATCTATGGGACCTCACTAATTGCCACCTGAAAATGTTTGTGGGAAGTTTTTCCTTCAGTTCTAGTTTGTAGAGGTTTTTACCCGTTTTCTTCTGAATTTGACGTATTCTTATATTCAAGCAAAATAAAGAAAAAATAAATACATGCATATATACGTGTATACATATATACCTAATCCTCCCAAAACTTAGCTAATACTACTGCAAAATTTTAAATCCAAGCAATGTATTTCCCCTGTGTTCTTGTACCATGATCACCATATATTTAAATTTACAGGTTACAGATTCTAAAAGCAAATAAGTTTAACTTAGCTTATAAAAATTTTGCCTAGCTCTGTGTCATCATTAGCAGCTCTCCATCTAGACAGTTGCCTCATCACAAAAGGGTACATATGTACTATACATTGCTTCTGTACACAGCTATTATCACAGTATTTTTTACCTTCATTAGAGCTGTTAGACTGTGTGTTGTATTCTTTAAGGCTACTTTATATTTATGAATTTTCAGCTCTGTTACACCATTTCAAATCTGTCTGAATGAATTCTTACACTGTTAAGTATAGGCTCTTCCATACCAATAACTTTTTAGTCAAGGAAAAAGAAGTGGTTTGTAAGGCAAATAAAAATCAGATTATTTGATATGCAGGCAATATCTTTGATTTCTGCACATAATGCAACCCTCCTGCCACCAAGTTAGCAGAATCACATTTCTGGAAGCAGCTGATTTACTCTTCTTCCTATCTATTCCTTTTTTTTCATGCACTGAGTTGATCTGTCAGATGAAGTTCTAGATCTGACTTTCCCATTTCCTTAGTATTTATTTCTCCAATAGTTTCCCTAATGTATGTTGATATTAATGAGAATGAAGCTGAGGTCATTTTGATTTTGTTGTGTTTAAAATCTTAGATAATAACAACTGTTAAAATTGTGAATAGAGTTCTCTCCCCATATTTTAGCATAATTGAAAATAGCTTCCTTTCCTCATACCTAGAAGGGCAACAAAGCCGGTGCAGGTTCTGGAGCACATGTCATACGAGGAGCAGCTGAGGGAACTGGGGTTGTTTAGTCTGGAGGAGGCTGAGGGGAGACCTCATCGCCCTCTACAGCTACCTGAAAGGAGGTTGCAGAGAGCTGGGGATGAGCCTCTTTAACCGAGTAACAAGTGATAGAACAAGAGGGAATGGCCTCAAGTTGTGCCAGGGAAGGTTTAGACTAGATGTCAGGAAGCATTTCTTTCCAGAAGAGGTTGTTAGGCGTTGGAATAGGCTGCCCAGGGAGGTGGTGGAGACCCCATCCCTGGAAGTGTTTAAGAGTAGGGTCAACTTAGCAATGAGGGTTATGGTGTAATTGAGAACTGTTAATGTTGTGTTGATGGTTGCACTAGATGATCTTCAAGATCTTTTCCAACCTAGACAATTTTGTGATTCTGTGAATTGCAGGCATTAAGTGCAAGATGATCATTATGCAATATGCAGGTTTAGAAAGGAAACATAGTCCCTAAGAAAGATGACGGATCTGCTGTGGCCTGGTATCACACACAACCTTCAGAAATCTAAGTAGTTAGCAGGAGCAGCAGGAGTGATTTTCCATTGTCAAAAAAAGAAAGCATTTTTCCAGAAAAGGCACCTTTAACAAGGACAAAGATGAATGCTGGGTCTGGCCCCAGGCATTGTATCAGCTTCTTCAGTAGAGATAACCTCCCAGAAAACAATTTAGCCTGCAGATCTCAGAGCAGCTGACAAAAAGTATGCATCTAATGACTGATTTATAAGAGGGATGTCCTAGAAGTGGCCTATGGAGAGAATGGTCACAGTGTCAAAACAGGAAAGTTTTTCTGCTACATCAAGTCATCTGGAATTATCTGTCACAGAGCTCAGAGAGGGAGGAGGAGCAAAGAGCTGCTGATGGAGAGTAGCAAAGGAGGGGAGATAAGTGCATGCTCTCAATAAGAAGAAACAGCTCTGTCAGATTGGCAGGACAAGTCCTCTATCATCTCAAATGCCAAGAGCAGCTGTGCTGCATGCTAGTGCCGGGGATGCTGCTGCCATACTTTTGACCTTCTTTTTCCCCTGAGGACCAGTACACCAAGTAAGACAAATCCAACCACCATCTGATGACTTGTGCACAACTCTGTGGCAGCATGCCTACACCCAGGCCTACACAGCATTTTTTATATTAATGTGTACCCATGTTGTTTAGCCTTCTGTTGCTCCTTTTCTGTGTATCGATATTTCTCAATTAAACATTCATCTTTTTATAATGCAATGACTACTGCTATTTGCTCTTCTTGCCAGACCTAGCCCAAATCCCACCAGAAATGCTTGCTTAATGCCAGTTGACATCTCACTGGGTTTTTTATTAATTGGTTCTACAGGGGTGTTTGCTTTGCCCACCATTAGCAAAATGGCCCTGGACAGCAAGAGCTGTTAAGTTAGGAATGTGAGTGTAAATAATACATGTGGATCAAATACATAAAACTGCCTGAAATGTCCACTATCTGGGGACAGTAACTGGGGAATTTCAGAGAAACCTTTGAAAAGTATAAAAGAAGCATGAAAATTTGTAATAATTATTTCAGCTTATTTGCTGTATATCTGATACTGAACCTGAATTACAGTTCAATGATTGTCAGTTAATTATGTGTTGTTCATAAAACAATAGACCACACTGAAACTGATTTAAGTTTTCCCTTTTGCAGGTTTGACCAGGGAAGTAGTATCAGGAAAGCAATTTATCTGAGTCCACACATGGATTAGCTGCCCAAAACCTACCCCTGTCTCACTGTGTTTACTTTGGGTAAGAAAACTGATAGGTGAGACGAGGAAACACAGAGCAATTGTAGCAGCAAGCAGCAGTTCTGCACTCTAAAAAAAATCACACAGCTAAGAATCAACTGCAGAAGCAGGAGGAGGCAACAGATGAGAGGCTGATAAGCTATCCAAACTCACTGGTACCGCAGTTTCCAACAAAAGTGTCAATATGATTCACATGATGTAATTTTACCTTTAACACTACGGTGATAGTACAAAATCCATGTCCCCGTCATGCATAATAAAGATTTGATTCTTCTCTTTCTTTTTCTTTCTTTCTTTCTTTGACTGATCTTTTGACACAGCTACATGATGCAATGCAATCATGAAAATCGTCTGGTGGAAGTGTCACAGATGAGTGTTTTAAATCACTTAAAGTATCACTGACAAAGTTATTAGTAAAGAGTGATTTTAATGTGAATTTGTAGAACTGTGACTTAATAAAGGCAAGGTTCACCCTATTAGAGTCAAGACTTTAATTTCTTCCTGAGGACTACATGGAAGAAACATACAAAGGAAAATCAAGTTAGAATCAGTTTCAAACAATTTACACAGAGAGGAGACACATTAAAAGGTAAGGAAGATCTTCCCATTGAGTCATGAGGTTCAGAATGGACCCCCTTGCTTTTTAAACTCCTTCTCAGAGAGGATTCTAGGTGCAAATGGATTCAGATTTAGTTCCAGACTTGGCCAGCCATTTATGTCTAATGGAATTAATATAAAGGGTAAAGAAAATATCTTGAGTTATTGCACCAATTTGTTGAGGAATGGGTGATTATGGATCCTACACAACTCTGAGGGACCAGCAATTTAAGATTTATTAACATTATTATGTTAAATCACAAGATTAGATTATATGATTTTTAACAATACTTAATCATCAGCCAAATTAAAGTGGATTAACAAAATTTGCTATAATCAACACTACAAAGTTTCCTAAATCAAATTGCAAACACACAGAAACAAACACACAGTTATAGATGTTAGCCTATGATCAAGATTGTTCTCCTTGCCATTGTAGTAAATTACTAGTACCAAATGACCTTTGAAACTTTGCAAAATAATTGTAATGACTTACTCACTATTATCCTTCATCAGCATTTCTCAGCAGACAATCTTTGACTCCTTTTTCTTCATCAGCATCTATCAGCTGATGATCTTGGAAATCTTCATGAAATCTATTCTTCAAAATTCTCATGAAAGCTATGATTCAAAATCCTCATGAAATCTACCATGAGAAGCATCCCAAATCAGAGGGGATATTGGGTCACAGCCTGCTGTGATTGTGGAGTGCTCAGAGGATTTCATTTAGGATCGCCATTTATAGGACCGCAAGATGACTGACTTTGGTCAGTATTTGGGTTTTTTGAATTTTGGCCCCAATTGTTGTCAGGTAATTCTGGTATCTTTGAGAGTGGGCTATGATCAGGAGTTTTAGATACAGCTCCCAAGAAATAGGAGCATCAATAGGGAACACCTAATCACCCTAACTCACCACTAGACAGCAGGGGTAGGTACATTTAGGAAGTGCCTAATTGTCCCAACTCACTACATTTGTAATCAAGACAAGAAAGTCCCAGATCATCCCAGCCCACTGCACTTGTAACCAAGACAAGAACACAATTTTGTCTGGTGCTGACATCAGAACATGGTCCAAGGTGGGATCTGTACCACCACAGGAGGTAGTACCTTACAGTTAACCCAGTTCCTCTAGTGACCAGTACTGCAGAAAGCCACTAACATGACAGAGCTACTTCTGGATCTGCAGATAATTGAGCTGGTACCAGCTGAGCCATGTAGCATGTTTGAGGAGAACACTTAGAGCCAGAGCACCTAAAAGATGATCTAAAATCCATGACCTTCTCTAGTATAAAAAAAATGCTGATGGGAAGGATGGGGAAGACAGCAGAAGATATTTTGACAGTTCTGAGGCAAAAGATAACATAGCAAATACAGGAAGCCCTGCAGTCCTTGCTTACTTCACTGACAGCTCTTGCAGGGGTCTTCTCAGTTATTCCTATCTTGAAGATAAGTTCAGGCACTGAATTTATGTCTTTCCTTTGACCACTTCAAACAGCAGGGAAACAAAATACAGTTTAGCTCTTGTGGTGACCACAGGTGCCTGGATACCATGATTGCATGCAGGACCTTCTACATTTGCTAAAATTCTACCTTGCAGATTCTCAAAGCTACCAGGTTGACTTTCCAGGTACTTCCATTTGAAAAGTCAATCCTCAACCTGCATGAAAAAGGGGTAACAGAAAAATAAAATTGAACAGCTGAAAAGAAAATTTTTCCAATGTCACAAAGCTTTACTTGTCAGCCACTTCAATGAAAATGAGTTCCAGGCTTGTGTTCAGCAGACACTGATTACTGCTTTTGCTCTGTATGTAGTAAACAACACCCCCCCACCACACCCCAATTCTTCTTTTTCACTGATCTCAGAATGTGTGACTTCCCTGCAAGAACTGTTAAGTAGAAACAGAAGCATGAAATAGTCCCACTGCTATCACTGAATGAGAAAAATTTCCACTCATGACTAATGTGAACAACAAACATCCAAGAATCTCCTCTACTTACATCACAGAGAGCTTGAAAATAAGAATTCTGGATCCACAACTGCATAGGACTGATTTTAAAACTTTTCAGAAGTAGAAATAACATACCATTGGGTCTCCATGGTGCAGACCTTGTGGACCTACACTTCTGCCCTGTACTGCAACAACAGGCTATTCCTTTTAGAACAGCAATAGTAAAAGCTTCCTCCTTCCCTCCCCACCTGATTTGTCTCTCCTTGAGGCATGTAGCTTTATTAGGAAGTCATTAAAGCCTCATGGAAGGCAGGGGAGTGACCAAGCCATCACAGGATTACTACAGCAGGTCTCCTAGGGACTCTGGTAGACGATACTGCTTTCTTTACTTTTGACAGCCTTTTCCAGTTTCTCCCTGTAGCCCTGAGGACTGCAAACACAGCTTGTTGTTTAAAGTGGGATCTCCAAGGTAAGCCACATTCCTCAAGTACAGAGAAGTGCATAGTCCTTAGAACTGAGATCTTGAACTGGCTTTGAAATTAAATGGTGAGAGTAGATATAGGGCACATAGCAAACTTCTGGTTATCAAAGATTTGAGATAGACAAAGAAGTACCTTGCTGACCTACTACATAATTAATTCTCTAGAATGCAGTTCCTTTTCTCAAATGTAGTGAAATTTGCACATATAGCAAGTCAGCACAATGTTTATAAACCATACAAAATGCAGCACAAACAAGAGGTAAGTGATACCTGGGTATCTGCACAGTGATTTTAATTACCTCCACCAGGGAAATGGAACATCATCTGATGATATGTGATGTGTATACTCCCATTATGCATAAGATAAAAAGTGCAATGAATGTTCTTTCATATAAAGAGTGTGTGGCAGTCAGAACAGGTTTCAGTTACAGTATTAGTGGTTCCTGGAACAAGGGAAGTGTTCAACCTTGGGTACCCATAGTTAATTACAAACAGCAAGTAAATTAGTACAAAAAAAACCCCACTAAAATATCCCCTAATTCTTAGAATTTTCCTACAGAATCATAACAGTACTTTCACTGAGATGTGGCACAGGAGTGAATAGCTCTTTTCTCTGAAGTTTTTGGCTATTAAATTGCATTTCCTTTTGTAATTTCACTACATCTCTATTGCAGATCATGGCAGAATATTTGCAGCAATACCAAACTAGGCAATAAAAGGAGCATTTCACCTGCCAATCAAGAAAGGAAATCTGAAAGAGTGATTATTAATAATTACACTGGTTATTAAAACATCAAGAATCAGTAGGCTGGTTTCCCAGTAATTGAAGGAATAAGGAATACTGAGCAGCAATAAGCTATTTGGCCTGAGAAGCCAATCCAAAATGATGTGTGACTCCCCAGCCCTTTTTTTCCCCTCCAATCACATAGAAATTACTTAAATAAATGCTTAACAACATAAACTATCAATTACAGTTAAAATGCTCCATGCTATAACTTAACAATTGCTGTCAAATATTGAATAGCTACTCAGGTCACTCTGTGTCCAGCTGCTTTATAATTACAGACAGATGAATTCTGTTTATTGAGAAATTAAAAATAAATGCCTTGGTTACAGTGTTAACTATGATAACCCATGAGTTTTGGGTGAATGACACATTTTAGAATCATAGGATCATAGAATGGTTGGGATTGGAAGGCACCTTTAAAATCATCTAGTCCAACCCTACTGCAATGAGCAGGGACATCTTCAACTATATCAGGTTGTTCAAGTCCCCATCCAACCTGACCTTAACCTCTCTGGGCAACTTGTTCTAGTGTTTCACTGCCCTCATTGTAAAAAATGTTTCCCTTATATCTATCTAGTCTCCATCTACCCTCTTCTAGTTTGAAACCATTACCCCTTGTCCTATCACTACAGACCCTACTAAAACATCTGTCCAAGTATAGAAAGGCTGTTGGGATTCTAGAGGGCTTTCTGTGAGAAAATGGACATGTGAGCAATCCTTTGTGAGAACAAGACCTATAAGAGCCTCAGCCGAGCAAGAATGCGATAAGGATGTGACCCTGAATGAGGGGGGAGAAACTCAACAAGACAAACAACCCCTGGAAGGGGTTGGGACGGAAGAGGAAGTTCCACAAGGCAGGAAGCCTGGCAAGGCTGATGTGGCACCTTTTATCCAGCCATAAGAAGGTTTAAAGCGCGGGCTAAGTTAACTGTCCAATCTGGAGGACTTGCACTGAATGTTACGTGTGCGGGAGAACATTATAAAAGGGCTTTCTTAGTTGTAATAAACGGGCATTGCTTGATCACATTGGTCATGTGCGTGCTCAGCTCTCCCTCAAAAGGTGTTCCCAGAGCCTTCTCCAGGCTGAACAATCCCAACTCTCTTAGCATTTCCTCAGAGGAGAGGTGTTCCATCCCTCTGATCTTTTTTGTGGTCCTCCTCCAGACCCATTCCAACAGGTCCTTGTCCTTCTGTAAGGGACTGAGTCAGGTGTTTTGTCTCGGCATTGCTGTTGCACCATTACCACCTCCTGAGCTGCAAGGTGGTGTAAGACTGTCAGACCATGTCAACTGCCTGTTTCAACACTGCACCACTTCCTAAACTAGGCCTCAACATCCCGTTGACATGAAGAAGTGCACCCTGAAGAGGATAAATATATCCCCCAAAAATCCACAGTGTCTGGCCAGAGCTGGAACTACATCTTTTGTAACATCTACCAAGCTGCATGTGCACGCAGGGCTGGGGGACAAGGAGGACATGCTGAATGCATCGCTGGTGGACCCCCCTCCAGTACGACCACTGTGGACATCTGGGAATGCGTGCATGGAGGAACACGGGGTGGAGAATATGATGATGAGCTCTGTGGAAATGGGTGGACTGATTGTGGGGACTGGGATGATAAAGGGACAGAGTATTCTTTGTCAGGGGATTCCCCATCACCTGCACTGAGGCTGAGCCAACAGGACACCACTGGATTCATGGTTGTGGTAACTAATCTTGCTGCACCTCTTTCATTTTCTTGCTTAGTTATTCTGACTTTTTCTTTCTTCTTCTCTCTGTCCTGTTACTATTATGAGTTGTTATGGGAAATAAAGCTTACAAGGTTGTATGGCATCTGACCTTGTTTATGTCTCAGTCTCACTCTTGGGATTGTTTAAGAACCCTCCCCAATATTGGATTGGGACACTTCCTGGTACTGTGGAAGTACTGAGATACTAGAGCTGGGTGCAGTGCTCCAGCTGGGGTCTCACCAGAGCAGAGTAGAGGGGCAGAATCACCTCCCTCGACCTGCTGTCGTGCTTCTTTTGATACAGACCAGCATATGGTTGGCTTTCTGGGCTGCAAGTGCACATTGCCAGCTCATATCCAGCTTTTCATCCACCAGTAACCCCAACACTTTCTCTGCAGGGCTGTTCTCAATCCCTTCATCCCCCAGTCTGTATTGATATTGGGGGTTGCCCCAACCCATGTGAAGAACCTTGCACTTGGCCTTGTTGAACATTATGAAGTTCACATGGGCCCAATTCTTCAACTTGTCCAGGTTCTTCTAGATGATATCCCATCCCTCAGATAGGTCAACCACACCACACAACTTGATTTCATTTGCAAATTTGTTGAGGGTGCACTCAATCCCACTGGTTATGTCATTGATGAAGATATTAAACAGTACTGATCCCAATACAGATGCCTGAGGGAAACCACTGATCATCAATCTCCATTTAGACATTCAGCTTTTGACCACTACTCTCTAGTTACAACCATCCAGTCAATTCCTTATCCACTGAAAAGTCCATCCACCAAATCCATACCTCTCCCATTTAGAGAGAAGGATGTTGTGAGGGACTGTGTTAAAGGCCTTACAGAAGTCCAGATAGGTGACGTCTATAGCTCTTCCCTTGTCCACTGATGTAGTCATTCCATCACAGAAGGCCAATATGTTGATCAGGCAGGACTTGCCCTTGGTGAAGGATCTTTTATAAAAGTATAGTAACACAGAATATAAACGTGTAGTATGTGTATTTCACAGAGTGCTATTCAGAAATGTGAATTGAGAAAAGCATGATCTACACTATGAAGGAATATTTCTCCTGCTATATCAATGTTCTGGTAACTTTATGTTCTCATATTGTGATATACTCTTCTACTGCATTACCTTTTACTGCTAAATACTATTCCGCTATATTTGTTAGGACTGCTGAACAACATGTATTTTCCCTTAAGTTTTTGTTTCCCAAGATCATGAACAAGACTATCACCTGCAATTTGCACAAATATCAGTCATTCTTACACCTGTCATTATTCAAGAGAATACCTTGCTCCTCCAACAGAACTCTAATTTTCCACAATTAACCAATTCGATGTTTTATTGAAAGAAAAATAAGGCAAGGACACAATCATGTATCAGGACCATATGATCTAGAGAACAAGCTTTTTAAAAATAACTAACAATATAACACATTTGGGAAATTAACAAATTGACCTATAGAAATGACATCTCATGGAAGAATTAAGTCCTAAAATGACAGTTCTACTTGATTAGCATGGAATTTATTTTGTGTGTGCTTAGAGATGTAGCTAGAAAGCTTGTGAAAGACTTTACTCTCCATCAAAACTTAAAACCTAGTCATGGCTCCATTTTCATCTCCAGAATTAGTTCAAGAACATCTACATTAATATCTTCACTGACTTTTCTAATTAATTAACAAATTCAAATTTGAAATTGTATAAAATTTCTTCCATTATTCAGGAAGTTTTAATTGAAGTTTTAGTATAGAATACTTAGGAATTTGTAAACAAGTGATAAGGACTTTGTTTTCTCCTTTATGCTTTTCATTTTCCATTCTCTACTCAGCCATCACTTTGGTGATTTTCTTCCTCCAGGGACTGATATTAGACTTCACCCAAATGGTAGAATTTGATTCCACAGGGTTTTATTACTGCGGAGAACCCGCAGTTAAGTATTATTCCTTTTCCTGCAGCAGAAATAGTTGTCAAGGTCTTGTGGTTTGAACTCACCCAGTAGCCAGTCACCACGTGGCCAGTTAATTACTTCTTTTTCTACTTTAATTTCAAAATGCCTTTTAGAGATATATTTATGTACATAAAACTTATTCTTGTGCATAATGCTATCAAACTGAATGTTGACAAATGTCTATAAGAATTGGATTTTAAATTATGCAGAGACACATCTCGACTGCATATTTTCTGCACAACTTCCTTGTCTCTAAATTGGAGAGAAATTGATTTAATGGCTGGATCACTCCACAGATAAGGAATTGGCTGGATGGTCTCATTTAAAGAGTTGCGATCAGTGGCTGATGTCCAATGGGAGAGCAGTGATAAGAGGCATTCCACAGGGGTCAGTGTTGAGACTGGTGCTGTCTAACATCTTTGCTCTCAAAATGAACAGTGGGATTGAGTGCACCCTCAGCAAGTTTGCTGACAACACCAAGCTGTGTGGTCCAGTTGACACACTGGAGGGAAAGGATGATATTCAGAGGGACCTTGACAGGCTTGAGAGGTAGGCCTGTGTAAACCTCATTAAGTTCAACAAGTCCATGTGCAAGATCCTGCACATAGGTTGGGGTAATTCCATGCACAAACACAGGTTGGGTGATAAGTGGATTAAGAGCAGCCCTAAGGAGACGGACTTTGGGATGTTGGTTGATGAGAAGCTCAACATAACCTGGCAATGCACACTTGTAGCCTAGAAAGCCAAACATATCCTGGGTTGTATCAAAAGAATTGTGATCAGCAGGTCAAGGGAAGTGATTCTCCCCCTCTACTCCACTCAGTGTGAGACCCCACCCAGAGTACTGAGTTCTGCTCTGGGGCCCCCCAGTATAAAAAGGACATGGATCTGTTGGAGCAAGTCCAGAGGAGGGCCACAAGGATGATCAGAGGACTGGAGCACCTCCTTTATGAGGACAGGCTGAGAGAGTTGGGGTTGTTCAGCCTAGAAAACAGAAGGATGTGTGGAGGCCTTATGGAGGCCTTCCAGTACTTAAACAGGGCCTACAGAAAAGATGGGAAGGAACTCTTTGTCAGGGAATGTAGTGATAGGATAAGGGGTAACACTTTTAAACAGAAGGAAGGTAGATTTAGATTAGATATAAGGAAGAAATTCTTTATTGTGAGGGTCATGAGACACTGAAACAGATTGCCCAGAGGAATTGTGGATGCCCCTTCCGTGAAAGTGTTCAAGGCCAGCTTGAATGGGACTTTCAGCCACCTAATCCAGCGGAAGGTGTCCCTGCCAATGTCAGGGGAGTTGGAACTAGATAACCTTTAAGCTCCCGTTCAACCCAAACCATTCTATGATTCTACGATATACAGACATACAGAAATTTCCATGAAAATGTTTATTTGCCTACTAAGTTTATTTCATAAGATTCCATTCCTCTTAAAATAGCAATGCCCTCCTTCTATTCAACAAAGCTGAACTTTCTGTGGTTTGTTTTTGTAGATTACTTCTCATATGCTGTGCTAACAGATTTGCTCAAAAGCCCAAAAGCTCTTCAGAAATTCAAGAACATTTAAAACATTTCCAGTGCCTGTGCTTAATCTGCTGTTTACTGTCTCCTCCTAAATAGGAACAAAGTAAAAAAAAAAAACACAACAAAAAAAACCCAAAAACACAAACAAAAACAAAGCCAAAAAAACAGTGGTCTGATTAAGGAGCAGAGGAACAAGTATTTTATTTAAGAAAACTATGAATAGGGAAGGACACCAAAACCCTGCAGTGGGAAGAACATCTCATAGAACATGAGTCTAAAATGTCAAGTCACTATCCTAAATTCCACCTTATTTCTTTCACACACTCACAGAACCCAAAGTCTTGAAGGAAAACTAGAGTTTACTGGCTAAGGAGATTCTCTAATATCAGCACCAAACAACACAGTGTAAAATTAATGAACATTTATGCACATGTACCATAAAATTTCCGTCAGTGTTTAACCATAATTTTCTTTTGGGGCATTGAGAATAAAACTGGTAAGTTTGAAAGTTGTATTTATGTCTAAATATGTCTTCAGTCTCTGCGGAAAGATAAGAAACCAGTAAAAACAGACATGCAGTGCCTGGACCCACATTACCAGCTATCATTATTCAATTTCTTCTTAAGTAAGGGAACTCCAAACAAACTTCAGTGATTTTTTTTCCCCTTAGTGAATTTTAAAATTAATTGTAATGAATACTAAAGGACAAACAAGAAGCTTTCACAGGCTCACCTACTGGTGATGAGATCAGATAAAATCAGAACAAAATCAGCATGCTTTCTATATCATTGTGTCTTTCCTGTCCAAATGCAGCTATTAAACGATGCATCCCTCTTGAAGTTGAAATACTTATCTGTTTCTTTCTTCACTAATTGCTTTAGGTGCATTTTTGTGAGAACATTTTCTACATACTAAATAGTAAAAAGAGTAATCCTGTGTAATTGGTGTGTGGTTTGCGCCCAGAGGGCAGCTGAGCTCACCCCTTCCCACTCAGTAATGGGAAAGAGAAAATAAAGTAAAAGGCTTCAGAATTGAGATAAGGACAGAATGATGATTCACCCATTATGGTCATGAGCAAAATACAGACTCACTAGGGGAAGAAGAACATCAATTTAATTCAAACACTAACAACACTACTTAACAAAGAGAGTAGGAGAGTGAGAAGTATAACCACATCTTAATAACACCTTTCCCCACTCTTCTTTCTCAGCTTAGCTTTGCTCCTGATTTCTCTACCTCCTCCCCTACAGTGGCACAGAGGAGTAGGGAATGGGGTTACAGCCAGTCTTCCACTCCTTTCTCCTCAGGGGTAGGACTCCTCACATTTTTCCCCTGTTCCAGTGTAGGGTCCCTCTCACAGGAGACAATCCTCCATGATCTTTGTCCAACATGAGTCCTTCCCATGAGATGCAACTCTTCCCAAGATGCTCCAGTGTGAGTCACCCCTGCATGTTGCAATCCTCCCAGCACCGAATTACAACAGTGGGGGCTTCCCATAGAGTCCCACACTTCTTCAGGTGCAGTCACCTGCTCCAATGTTGGGTCCTCCATGGGCTGCAGGTGGGTATCTGCTCCACCATAGATCTCTATCAGCTGTAGGGGCACAGCCTGCCCTGTCACCACGGGCTGCAAGGGAGTCTCTGCTCCAGTGCATCTCCCTACACTCCTTCTCCTTCTTTCTTTCACTGACCTCAGTGTTTGTACAGGTGTCCCCCTCACAACTCCTCTTCACAACTCCAACTCCTCCTCCCAGATTCCACTTCTTACATACATTATCACAGAAGTGCAGCCACTGTTGCTAATTGTCTCGGACTTGATGGAGAGACAGGTCCGACTTGGAGTCAAGGGAGCTTCAGGAAGCTTCTCACAGGGGCCACTGCTGTTGCCCCCTCTCCCACTACAAAAAAACCCTGCCATACACACAAGCCCAGCACAACTGCTCCTCATTTTAACCACTGCAAATAGCACTAACCTAGTTCTTACTTTTGAAGTTCTTCATGAAATCTTAGTAAATAGGATTTCAAGCTATCAATTAAAGAAAAGCAACAACATAATGAAGGCTTGCAATAAACCAGTAAAACTGCCAGTAGATTTCAGGGGAAAAAAGTACTTGAAAGTGAAAAACAGGTCTTGTTTATTCTCTAGAGAAACAAGCACATTAAGTCTTAGTTTAAAGACAAACAAAGAGGGTAAAATAATACACATTTTGAGAGTGACTGTTTTTCCAGACTGAACAACTTAATGTTTTCAAATATTTTATTAAAATTGACTTAGGAGGAGAGCAAATTCCAAAAAAAAAAAAAAAAAAAAAAAAAAAAGTATTTATTTCTATTTCTGTTTATAAAAGACACTAACTTCTTTCTATTGGTGTTGAAAAATACCAACGGAAATAAGGAATATATTTGGGAATGTATTTTCTCAAAACCAGTAGTAGATTTTTTTTCCTAGTTAGCTATCACTACATCATCATAAACAACTATACAATAGGCAATGCAATGCTATTCAATCATCTGCTTTATTAAAAATGGAAAAATCTCCATTAACTTTACTCAAAGAAAAATTATATTCCAAGACACTATTGAGCTAGTGAGTACTGCTAAGACTGACCACAGTCCTACAAACTCAAAACAAAAATAGGCTTCACTCCTGTAATTCCCAGAAGACCTTGTCAACTCTGAAAAAGCTGTCTCGTATTGATCAAAGACCTCTAGGAAGACAGACAACATCAGAGTGAGACATTTGTAGAGTAAGACACTTAGTTTTCTTCTCTGCATTCTCTATTTATTGTTGATGGAAACCAACAGCAAAGTTCCCATTGACTTCAGATGGTGGCCAAAGCTGCAATCTATATAGACTGACAAGAGGAGTCCCCAAGACTGGGACAAGAGGAAGCCTTGCAAATCTCAGTAAGATGTTTCCTTCATATCTTCAGAGGCCTATCAGGTCAGAAAGTGTGATTCCTGGGAACTATAATTTCAAATCATCAAAGTGAATGGCATATAGAACGAGAATTCTGAATTATTTACCAGTCTCAACAAAACACCATGACCCAAAATTCTGAATAACACTAGAATGTGCAGTCATTCAGCATTACTCTCACTAAGAAATTCATTGCCTAGAGGTCATGGATTTACAGAACTTAGTATGGTATGTTAGCAAATATTTATAATCACTCTTTTAACATTTAAGTCAGTGGTTTATTAGCAAAATCTCTGTGGGAAGTGCTTATGGAAAATGTAAAAATCATTTAAATACTCTTCCTAGGAAAAAAAAAACAAAAAACAAACACCAAAAAAAACCAAACAAACCCAACCTGCACATTGCTAAAGCATAAACAATATTCAAACAACCCAAATTTAAATAAGATCTTATCCACACATATGAGAGCAACAGTAGTATATCATAAAAAAAATATAGACCAACAAGAATTATTTTCTTATTTTCTCTTTCTAAATGCTGATTGTTCCCCTAAATCACTGCCTTCAGTACCAAGCCTCAGCAGCTCTGTCAGCATGTTTATTTCTTCCATGATCATGCTGAGAAAAACTACAGAACCACAATTTTTTAAGAGAGATATTCTTGTCCATATGAAAACTAAATGCCATCCTCCAAAAGAAATGTTTGTTGATAGCCAGTGTAACTATTCAGTGCTCTCTGCATTGGCATGCACCATTTAGCTTCCTTTAATCTCTTCTATATTTTTATTAGCTCAGCATGTCAAAGTGGACAGACAACACTGCCCAAACATAATTCTTGTCAATCACTGCAACCTTATCTCTCTCAATCAAAAGAGTATTGTGATGAATATTTAAAGGATCTCATTTTATACTTGGATTGGGATAGCAATCCAAAATACTGCGAACAGACTTATGGTCAGTCTAAAAGAGGTAAATTGTAAGAATGTCTTATGGGAAAATAGGGATCTCTGTTAGGACTACTTCATATAGTAAAATGGTCACCAGTCCAATAGATTCTGAATGAAAATTCGAGAAGGGTCAGGATCCCATTTCTGATGAATTTATACTAAGCTTCAGAGATGTTTGAAAACTTTAGCTCTTTATTTGTTCACATATGATCTAGGGGTAGCATATGGCATAGGTTCATGAATCTCAAGTGGAAAAAACACTACTATGGTCAGAAAAACTGCCACAAGTTCATACAGACCAAATGCACATATCACAATTTTTTTTAAAAAAACTGAGTTATTGCTTGCAAAGTAAAATTTCTAATCTTCATGTTCAAAAATGTAATTCATGATGTAAACCAAGTGTGAACTGACACAGACTCATTATTACTACAAACAGACCGAAAAATACTGTTTGAAGAGGTAAGATGCCTGGCTTCTCTTCAGCATGAAACCTGTAAAACCTGAGGCTTTAACAATTTCACTACTGATTTGTTAAGAAGAGCTGAGGAAAAGAACTGTTAATGTATCAGAATGGTAACTGGATGAGTGGAAGAAAAGGGTAGAATAAACTCACTGAAAAGAATAGAGGAAGGAAATAGAAAAAAAAATATAAAGAGGAATTCAAGAGCAGTTATCATGATGTCAAAAAGGTACCACAACATCCATTGGTTTGGTTTACTTGTCAACTTTTTCTCTTCAGTCTCTTGGGGCAGAAAAAATGAACCATTCACAAGCACATAAGTAGCAAATATGTAAATGACCATTAAAGAAAATATGTGAAAATGGTTATAAACACATTAAAAACTACAATGAAACTGTTAAGAGAACATTTAGGTCTTCAACAAAACTCAGATAACAGATGTAAAGCCTGAAAAAAATTGCTATGGTACTTCATCATGTTTAGAAAGTCTATTACACCTTCTACTTAGTGGCAAGCTCATCAGAATGTCTTCAAAGTACTTAGTTTGTCAATTCCCACTAGCCTTTTTTCAGCACCTCCTACTATTTTTGAGAGTTGGACATTTTTCCTGGTTTTCTAAACCTGTTTGCTCAATTACCAGTATTGTTACATATCTTAACTAGTCCTTTTCCTTTTTGTATCTTGTCATAGTTTAATCCCAGCTGGCAATTTAGTACCACACAGCTACTTGCTTGCTAGTCCCCATAGCAGGATGGGGGAGAGAATTGAAAGACTAAAAGAGAAAGCTTGAAGAAAAGACAATTTAATAGATAAAGCAAAAGCTGCACCTATAAGCAAAGCAAACCAAGGAATTGATTCATCACTTCTCATTGGCAAGCAGGTGCTCACCCATCTCCAGGACAGCAGGGTTCCATCAGGCCTAATGATTACTTGGGAAGACAAAAAGCCATAACTCTGAATGTCCTCCCTTCCTCCTTCTTTCTCCAGCTTTTTATGCTGAACATGATGTCATATGGTATGGAATATGCCTTTGGTCAGTTGGGGTCAGTTGTCACAGCTGTGTTCCCTCCCAACTTCTAGGGTACCCTCAGCCTATTCAGTGGTGGAGTGGTGCGAGAAGAAAAGACTTTGACTCTGTGTAAGCATATCAAGTGTAAGCACTACTCAGCAGTAACGGAAACATCTCTGAAATATCAACATTGCTTTCAGCACTAATCCAAAACAGCTCCATACTAGCTACTGTGAAGAAAATTAATTCTATCCCATCAAAAATCAGCACAGAAGGACAGTACAATGATTAGATACTGTGTCAAAGGTTTTACTAAGCAAAGGTAAGCATCACAGACAAGCTAAACAAGTGTGTTAGGTATTTGGACAGGAAGGGTGGCATACTGCAAAATATTTTCTCAGTTTACTAAGCTTATTTTTTAGATTTCAGATATGTGGAAGGTTAGGAGTAAAGTAAAAATTGCTGTGCCAGCACACTCCTTTTCTTGAAAACATCCTTTTTCATGACTGTTGTCTCATACCTTTTTCTGTTATCAACTGTTACACTGGATTACTCTAATCTTTTGTCATTTCCAGCTAAACAGCTTTCAGTTAATAATGAAATTTCTTATTACCACTCACTAAGGATTATGAGCAAGCAGTTTTGCTATTAAATTTCATATCATACTTCACAGACTACAATGTGACAGTTTTTCATCCTTCTTTTTGATGATGCTAACTTTATCAGCAAGCCTCATTAGCACCCCTCCGCCAATGACTGTAACTAAAATATTGGTCCCAAGACTAATCTCTGAACATTTCTACCTGTAACTTTCCTCCAACCTGACAATTTCCTTTTCAGAGCAGGCAAATATAATTTCCTCCTTAACCACCTTAAAGTCTTTATAATATACATTTACAAATAAATGTTTTTAATTATTTTTTAATATTCTTACCTTTGGTTAGTCGATGAGGTGGGATTTTTAAAATAAATTCATAGTCTATTGTGGGTGTGTATGCCAGGTTGCTGAACTTTCCACACACACTGACAATGGAAAAGTACAACCAGCATTTGGGTCAGAAGATTAACGACGTCTAAAAGCAAGAATGCCAGAAAAGAATGTGCTTGTTAAGGAATAAACTGATAAAGAAGGGACTCTGGAATTACAAAAGCAGGAACTTATCTACTGGCTGAGTGCTGGTAGCAATGTTTGTGGAAAGAACCGAGGGGAGCTATTTTTTTAAATAAGCATGTGCAAGAGTAATGCAAGGTAGCAACAAGTATATAAGGGCTTGCTGCTATTTTTAGAATTAACAAGAATATATAAGGGCTTCCTTGCTAATAAAGTTTGAGCTTGACTTCCAATCTTATTGATTGTCTGTGGTCTTATCTCTGATGGCCTGCATGGGAATTTGTCTCCACAGTCCATTACTTCAGTGTCTTTTTTTTTTTTTTTCTTAAAAAAGATTCCATTAAACTTACAATCCTCTTACTGCTATTTTGCTTACAAGGCACTGTAATTTAGAGGAGTCCTTGAACTTTAATGAAAGATACAAAAATACCTGAAAATTTTCATTTTCCTAAGGGAAAGAAAAAAGCAGGGAAGGGGGCCAAATCCTTTTATGTGCTTTTCTGAAATACACTCTATCCCTTACAATGAAGCTTGCTACACAGGTGGTGAAGGAACACAGGATACTTCTTTTAGTAGTCAAGGGAAAAGGTTAGATAACCTGGTTGGAAAACATAAAAGTTTTACTTCCACCCTAGATGAAGCAATTTTTATATTCTAGCTTTTCCCCCACCACTGCTGTAGGTTAGCTCCTATTTTCAGTACTGTTGTCCTGGATGAAAATTGATACAAAAGTTCAAACCAGTTTTAGGGTTTGCCTAGACTTCTCCTGATCTCTAGGTTTACAGGATAGTAACCTTGCTTCTTCCCCTTATTCTTTCTATTGGAGAAGTTGAAGAACATTGAGGTTTTTCTTGTTTTGCAAAATCAGACTCAATTTTCAGTAATTCTTACTTTATTCCCAACTGTCCACATACCTAAGATCTAAAAACTACGCTCAGAAAGCTGATAAATAATTTTCCATTTCTGAAGACTTCTGCTAGTCCTTGGCTTTGCTGCAGCAAGTACTTCAGGTTTCTTTCTTTGTTTAACATACAAATTCTAGATATTTTGCATATCTCTCTAGTGTGAGGTTTTTACTGGTATGCTGTGTGCTAGTTCCTCATGCTGTCCAGGCAAAACCCAGTTATTTCCAAGGAGGTGTGCAAGGTTTAACCCTTGCCAGGATGAGAGAACACGTTGCCCTTGCCCCTCCCCCACCCGCGCCAGTCGGGTTGGAAGTTAAACACAGACCCCGGCTAAAATAACAAGAAATTTAATACAACAGAGTGACAGAACAATCTGAATAACAACAGTATCAATGGTAACAACAATAAACAGCAATAACAGTGAACAAGACAAAAGATATACAGAGAAATACCGCTAAATGATCAAGGAGCAAACCCGCCGCGTGTATGGCAAAAAACAAAACCAGAAGCGAAAGTAAAAAGGCTCCGCCCCTGGACCTGACATCAGCATGGTATGAATAACCCGGCTGGAGATCCCTTCCCCCTCTCTCTCTGCTGGGGAAAACTTTACTCTATCCTGGCTGAATCAGGACACTTGGCAATAGACCAATTAATATTTGAAGTAGAGTCCGACTTACATTGATCTCTGTGTTGTAACACATTGTAAATTCATGTTTGTAACATTCACATTTATGATATCCCATAAAAACTTCTCTGTGTTTGATTATTGCATGGGTATTTTTTTATACTTTACTTTTGATACTGGGAAATATGATGTTGATAGCCCCTAACAGGGTAACCAGAGAAAGTTCAAAGATAATCACATGTGTTGAGGGGAAAGACCCCATTAACCTACAAAAGATGTTAATGAGGAAAGTTAAGACAGATACATAAAACCATAAATGGCATGTAGCAGGTGAGTGACAAATGACTGTTAACTATTTCTATGGTCTATCCATCTGTCTGCTCATGGTTTGGATGGGCATACACTTTGCAGGGTAAAAAACTAGTTGGAAAGCTGAGCCCCAAGAGTTGTGGTGAACAAAGTTAAATAGAGTTGGCGGCCGGTCACGAGTGGTGTCCACCAGGGCTCAGTGTTGGGGCCCGTTCTGTTTAATGTATTTATCAATAATCTGGATAAGGGGATTGAGTGCACCCTCAGTCAGTTTGCAGATGACCCCAAGTTGGGTGGGAGTGTTGATCTGCTCAAGGGTAGGGAGGCTCTGCAGAGAGACCTGGACAGGCTGGAGCCATGGGCTGAGGCCAACTGCAGGAGTTTCAATAAGGCCAAATGCTGGGGGCTGCCCTTGGGCCACAACAACCCCCAGCAGTGCTACAGGCTTGGGGAGGAGTGGCTGGAGAGCTGCCAGTCAGAGAGGGACCTGGGGGTGTTGATTGACAGCTGGCTGAACAGGAGCCAGCAGTGTGCCCAGGGGGCCAAGAAGGCCAATGGCATCCTGGCTTGTGTCAGCAATAGCATGGCCAGCAGGGACAGGGAAGGGATCTTACCCTTGCTGCTGAGTCCGCACCGCGATTCCTGTGTTCAGTTTTGGGCTCCTCACTACAAAAAGGACATTGAATAACTCGAGCGTGTCCAGAGAAGGGCAACGAAGCTGGTGCAGGGTCTGGAGCACATGTCAGAGGAGCAGCTGAGGGAACTGGGGTTGTTTAGTCTGGAGAAGAGGAGGCTGAGGGAGGTTGCAGAGAGCTGGGGATGAGTCTTTTTAAACAAGTTACAAGAGATAGGAGAAGTGTTAATGGCCTCAACTTGCACCAGGGAAGGTTTAGACTGGATATTAGGAAGCATTTCTTCCAGAAGGGGTTGTTAGGTGTTGGAATGGGTTGCCCAGGGCAGTGGTGGAGTCCCCATCCCTGGAGGTGTTTGAGTTGGGTTGACATAGTGCTGAGGGATATGGTTTAGTTGACAATAGTCAGTGGTTAATGGTTGGACTAGATAATCTTCAACATCTTTTCCAACCTAGATGATTCTGTGATTCTGTTTTTTTCTTTAAAATAATGAAAATTAGATGAAGTTTACATCACAATATACATAATCTTAGATCCTACTTATTATAGTAATTTTACAGCAACAGAATCTGTGGAACCTAAACCCTAAACAGTAAAGCTTACCATGTTTTATGTGTCTGCTTCTACTACAGCACTGAGTACAGTCAAAGTCAAAAAGGACAAGCTTACACTCTAAATCTAATAAACTGTATGACCAAGAGGTTAATGACAACTCAAAGTGTGACAATTTTATAACAGAGTTTACACTATTTTTTTTTTTGTGTTGGTTGATTGATGGACTAAATTGGTATACTAGCTAGTCATAAGGAAATAGAAGCCAAATTATGAAACTCTTGCATGGTACTTTTTGAAGTTAGGGCAGGAAAGTATATATCAGATTTAGGTTACTAGATAAGAAATTAGCTGATCATTAACTTTTCTCTATGGCCCTTCCCCAGGTTAATTAGGGAACAATTTTTGCAAACCAAAATTTTGAAAACAGACCTTAGAGCATCATCCCAATCCTCAACTCTGTTACTGAGATTGAAAAGAATAATTTACTATGCATCAACCTTTTGTTAGGGTAATAGGCCTAGACCAACCAACCAACCAACCAACCAACCAAAAAAAAACCAAAAACCAAACCACACACACACACAAAAAAAACCCCAAAAAAACCCACCGAACACAAAACACCAAAAAGTTGATGTTGGGAAGATATTTATTATTTATCAACTGTTTTGATATGACCAAACTCTCACTTTCATGTATCTACTTTAGAGGTTGTATGAAGTACATAATCTCACCAAGTTCTGTTAATAAAGATTATAAAGATGATTAAGGAAGAATGTTGTTTCACTAGCTAGAAAACAGACTCTAATTGCAAGGTCAAAGATACTGGTGTACTTCCTTTCTTTCTCTTTTACATTGCATTCATTATTTTTAGTTATTGCTTCAGCCTTATTGAAAAATAGCACCAAGGAAAAGTAAATTGCATGCTTTCTGTCAACACTTGTTTGCTTTCAGAAAAAATAGTAGCAAAATGAAGCTCTTTGATGTAGCAAATACTTACAAGCATTCTCCAAGTCACAGAGAGTTTTCCTTCACAAAATGTTGTGAAACAAGACTGTTAAAAAACACATCTGAGATAATTTAAAAATGGTAATACTTGTCCTTTTCATTAAAACACATTTAAATGGGCAAATTTCACCTCAAGTGTGCTCTGACAGTTCAGTCATTTTCAAAGACAATGGGGCTATCAGTCCCAGTGAAAAGGTAGCTGAAACTTAAAGCCATCATATTTTTAGATGACTGGTTTTACCATCAGTGTGCCTTCCAATGAGAAAAAAGCATGCATATTTGAGTATTTTAATCCTAAAGGACCCCATTTTTTCAGCAAACTTCCCTGAAAAACAGGACACTGTTGCAAGTTGTAGGGTCAGAACAAGGAATCATCAATACACTTGTATCACAATATTGACACATTGACAGTGTAATTGAATACAGTATCTGCTCTCCATAGATATTTTCCAAGAGACATTTTCCCTATCCCTTAAATGGTTCTTCAACAATATCAGAGAAATCTGAATCAACCACAAGAGGTTCAGCTCTAGATGAGACAAGACTCCATGCACAGCAAATCTTCGGCATCCTTATTGCAACCATCCACTGTACAGTGTAGAACATTTATTTCACTTTGTGCCATAATTCGTTTCATGCCTGTGAAGTACCAGCCCTGAAGGTCTGTGCAAACAATTAAAACAATAGGATCCTATGTGTCCAGAAGCCCTCTCTCAACAGCAGCAATGAATCCTGACCAGACCAGAAGTTCAAATCTCAGGACTATCTTCTGATAGCTACTCCTGAGGTATGCATGCTACAAACCCTGAGCTCTTCAGAGGTCAGTCCCTAATAATCCCCAGGAAGGCTGTGAAAACACCTACTGATGAAAGTGACATGATCTAGGGCAAAACTCGAGCCACCAAGTGGTCTGGGATTCATCAGAGCTTCCCCCTAGAGAGGAGACTATATCCCCTTATCCAGCACATATCACAATATTGCTTGATACTTGAAGGCACTATCCAAACAAAAAACTCTTTGTAAAACATACAAATTTCAATGAATCATCATGACTGTGAAAAAATTCTTTATCCAGATTTTCCCATGATTTCCCCTCAAGTAGTGCATTCTGGTGACAGAATGTGTGTATGTTTGGCAGAGGAAAGGGTGTTGTTTGTTGTTTCACTTTTCTTAACTCCTAGCACTGATCTGATGATTCCCTGATATATGCTGCTGCAGGAGGAAAAGACAGCAGAAGTATAAAGCATGCCAGTGGTCTTCATTAGTACTACATAGGAGCTGACACAGAGCTAATAGAATCAATTTTCTTATACATAAGGAAGAACCTCAGTTGCTCTGCTAACCTGCAGATCTTGGCTCCTTGGTCATTACAGAGATAGTGAAAATACATCAACACTTCTTCCTAAAACCATTCAGAAAGTTTATGTTGAATGAGGCTGAGAATCTGGTGCATGAGTTCTGCCATGCAATCCATTACTTAATCATAAGAAGAAGTTATTGTAGCTCTGCTACTGTTTTGGAAAAAAGCCCTATACTCACAGCTTTGATCTGCCAGTGATAATATCTGTAACCTATAGACATCTAACCTGAATAATAATTCATTTTTAGATGGCAGTGGGGTCTCAAATCCATATAATGCAATTACTGAACTACAGCCTATTTATATATTATTGGACATACATTATAGCCAACTGCTCTTAAAATGTATTAAGTACTTATGCTATAAAGAAGTCTATAGATGAGTTCAGTAAAGCTGTAAGCAGAAGCATAATAATGACTGTATATTGAGATAGCACAAATGAATTGCTTGGAGCAAACGAAGGTACCAGCAATCTATCTTTCAGAGCTATCTATTAGAGTTACCTTAATCACTGCTTTTTTGTTTTACTGCCACAATAAAGAATACAAAGTAATTTACAGATCCATATCTGTGCAGTCTAGCTTCACTAGAGATTCTCTTGTGCTTTAAGCTAATGCATCAGACTGTTATGATTAGCTGCTTAATAATTTATTTGGCATGTTCATAAATCCTGCCCATCATCACCTGCTTATCAAAAAATATAATCATTAAGACCAAGGTTCTGTATTAATATTTCTCCCAACACATACTTTCTTATTTTACAAAGTCTTTGGCTCATTTCAAGTTGATAAATGAAACTGCCACTAACAAAAGATTGTTTAGATTCTGCTTAAACTCTCTTATTTACTTAGCAGATGTTTCAGGAACAATTCATCTCAAGGGCAGTTCAGTACTTCTAATTTTTTTTATATGATCTCAGGTTTATATGATCCCTGGATATAACTGACATATCAGCTTTTTAGGTTTTGCAGTGCATTCAGGAGTCACTGCAAATTACTGTAAGATCAGTATCATCCTCATACACCTGTTATTTCAGTAGGAGGTATTTCAACATACACTGCTGGTTGTGATCCTCAACATTTTTAGAAGATCCTACTAGAAGACAGGAGCAGATGGCTAGCCACCAGTTGATAAGAAGCAGCATAGGAATTTACCTATCTCTAAATGTAAAAACAACTGTTCATAGCACTTAATTACTTATTTACATTTGAATACATGCAAAGAGATAACCTTCTATGTCCCATCCAACCATTAGACACTTCTGACTTTTATAGCTAAATAAAGCATTGTGATAGTAGTATAAACTCTGTTTCTGGAAAGTTAACACACTTATAAACATACAAACCATTTCTTTCATCAATATATCATTAACTTTTTTTTTTTTTTTTACAAATTTACTTATGTGGATTTGTATAAGAAGACTGTGTAAGAAGATATCCATTCAGATAATCACAGTTCCTCTAAAAAGTCACTCCCTCCTTAATCTCTGTGAAAACTATTTCAGCATGTTAATTACGGACAAGCCATTAACTGTGAATATTCACTCTTTATCGGTTTTGACTGAGCATGAAAATTTCATTATAATATTTTTCTTATTAGAGACATTCAAAACAAATGTAGCACAGCTATTCTGCCCAAAACAGCTATTCAGTGGCTGCTTCTACTATTGACTGAAGAGTGGAAATTCAGGCTGCTTTGAAAATCTTTTCCTAAATACAAAATACTAAAGACTTAGTTCCAATTATTTAGGAGTTAATAAGGGAATATTATCTCCAATTGTTATGGCATACTTTGAGCTAGGAGTCCTACCATTACATTAATATTACTGAAGATATCACTGGGTTACTAATTGCATCTGAACATCTGAAGTATTATAACACTGGAAGGACGAAGTATTTTCTTACTAAACCCAAAGACAGATGACCAAAGAAAAAAAATGCTGATACTTGACCTCCACTTTGCAGAAAGTGAGAAACTGTAGCTTGTGCAGGATAACTCTCAGCAGAACTAATTTTCTCTAAAATGCATTTTTTCCCGTGAGTCGACACTAGCTAAAAATCGGAGTTTTAAATTGCCAAAGAAACAAATAAGCAAACAAAAGTTCCAAGGACAAAAAAGTTAGTTTAGTTCAATTACTGCAAGAGTTTTAAAATATCATTCAAAATCCACTTTAAAAATACATTAATTTACTGATACTGGCACCTAAGGTAACAGCCCAATTCTCTCCAGAACATCAACACAACACGGGGAAATGGACAGATTTTTGTCAAAAGTTTACTTCATAATTTTAATTTAATATAATGTAGCTATAATAAGGTAAGCTATGTCTTTCCACATCACAGAAGTCAATGGGCAGGGAAACCTTTGGATTTGCAAGTCAAAAATAAAGTGGTAGTAACACCTTCTAAAGCTCTGCCCCATAGCTTGTCCTAATCTAGGGAATCCTAATATCGTGCTCCATCTAGCGGCTCAAATTCTGAAAATCATCAAGGAGACAATGTATTCGGACAATAAACATGCCATATCATCAAGAATTGCTTTGCAAGATATATTTATATATATTAACACCTATGTACACATATACACGGACAGAAGGTACATTAGAAACTGTACATGAAGTAATAACATTCTACATTATTAACTTCTCCTTAAAATATTATTACATTTTAATGCAACATATCAGCTGACCTTGGTGCACTCTATTCTCAGCAAGTCAGGCCCACTGAATAAATATGCATTCTTTGCTGTAGTCATCAACTACTCAACAAAATGCAAATGAAAGTAGATCAAAATTTCCCTATAAAATATTTTTTTTCACTGCTTATTTTATTCCAAAATCTTGGAAATTTTTCCTTAAAATGTCATTGATAAAAAGAAGTGCATGTTGGGAGAAGGGTGAAGCTTATATTTCTAAGTGCACAGCCCTGTACAAAATGTTTCTATTAACTTCATGCATGAAGTGTAAAAAAGCCAAGCTCCAAGCATATATCCAGATGCATTTGAACTTTATGAGGAGTCACACTGCAGAATATAAAAAATGTTTTTCAGCACAAGCCAGGGTATCACAACCTGAGCTTATATAAACTACGCAAATGACACCTTTTACAGAAGTATTTCTGGCAGTCCTGCTTTAGTAGTTACTTGTTAAATTTCATGCTATACAAAATTAAGCATCAGCTCTATTGGATAAACTGCTGTATTACTTAGCTAAAGTGGTTTTGAAGAACTAACTGTCATTGCTGGGTTTTGCATTGTGGTTTTAGCATCTTTTCTCTATGAGTCTTGCATATTCAGCATGAACATGAAACCAGTCAAGTTTACAAAATGTGCAAATTATTAAACATATTCATTTTATCTCCAAAAATAGATAAAAATAAATCTAAACAGGTAACACACTAAAATTGAGGTCAAGCAACCTGACAAGCAATAATTTTATATCCCTTAAAGTATTGTTCATAATATTACTCTCTGCAGTTTGGCAAGAAGCAGTGCCTAGTTAATAAAACATACAGTAATCTGTCAGTTACGCACCAATAATTCCATAAAATTAAAGTATATGAGCAGATTTCACATGCAAAAGACAGTCACTTTTAATAGAAATCTCAGTAGATACCCATAGCCAAATGATCAATTATTCATCTTCAAACAAGCTTAATCTTTAAAATGATGGATTAAATAAAACCATAGAATCTCCACTATCACTTTGATAACACTATCAAAGATAAGATACCAGAGTAAATGCAAAACAAGGTTCACCAAGTATATCTCTCTTTTATTCATCTTTTTTGGATTGCAAGAAAAGGTGGTAATGCCAACTCTTCTGTGGAATTTGTGAATCCAAGGAAAATTTGAAAAGCTACCCCCTTGCTATGTGATAACTTATACATAGACATAGTGGACCAATTTCATTTTAAACAATCTCAGAAGTCTTCAGTTTTGATCATCTTTAAGCCCACTCACATATAATTTGCCCTTTTTCCTGCAAGGTGCACGCCCATAATCTACTTTAACACAGGATGTCATGGAGGCAAAAGCTTTCAAGAGGTTAAGGGAAGAATGGACAAGTTCATGGAAAACTCATCTGCTAATAAACTCAGAGTGTAGACAAAGAAACCACTCACAAAATTCCCTGAGTCAGAAAATTGCCAGAGCCTGGAACAGTCCATAGGAAGGATTACTGTTTGCTGTACTTTTTACATTTCTGTTTCTTCTCTCTAGATGTCCACTTCTGAACCATAATAAAAGAAAGCAGAGGGAACACAGCTGGACCCAGAACATTTGCCTTACATAACTAGGTTTAGTTTTCTGTCAGATGCAGATAGAACAAGGATATCAATGATATGACATGATCACAGCAGTGAAATAAATGTCTTTGAAAAAACTTGCAAGCCCTACATAGCAATACCTACTCTGTTTACTTGATAAATTCTTTACTCTTTCATTCAAAGAGCACAGTATGATACATTATGATACCATAGGATGAAATATGATCAAATAGGGTCCAGGGTGCAATAGCATTCTAGTCAGTTCCTAGATGTCCCATTCCAATCTTACAGATAATCCAATCTACAGTCTGAATGCTTTCTACTTAATCCAAGTCCACAGGACTCTGGTGACTGTCTAAATTTCTGCCTTTATATCTATGGCAGCAGAACAGTGCATTGACTCACTTCACATTTCCAGTTCACTTCCATTCAGCTAGGATGTGTCTGCCTTCATGAATATTTTGCTTAGTAGCTGGACTTATTGTGACATTCCAGCAGAAAAGACAACTTCCCATTTCTTTCTTTCTAGATTTTGCTTTACTACTTGAACACTGCATAGGCCAGGCATATTGTGTTCATCTTCAACCCCAAATAGCAAGGTATTTTTTCATAAGCTAAGTTTGCAGATCAGCTACAAAGCAAAAGCAGACCAGATTGAACAGGCTTCTCTAATTTGAAGCAGCTCTGTTGTTCAGTTTGTTAGATGTTATAATAAAAGAAAAGTAATTATTTTTCTACACCTCCCTCCCACCTAGGACAGAATTGTTTAAAAACATCTTTCTTTGACATGTCAAGCTCAGCATAGAACTTCCACTACAAAGTAGTCTTTTATTGTATTTTGTTTGTCAAAAACCATCACTTGGTTGGGTCTCCTATGAAAATTTAAACGAGAAGGATGTCAGGGGACTACATTTTGCCATATCATTTTCAAAACTGATATGGGAAATCTGAAATATGGAAGCTGTTTCATTATGAATTCTGCTATAAGTAGACATACTGCAATTATGGTGTAGAAATACTACCTCTTATACTAACAGAAAGAGAAGGATCTAATATTTTAGAATTGTAATATAGGGGGTGAAGAAAAAACTTAGGTAATTTCTAGAGCTTTTGTAATTTCCAGGGCTAGTAGATTGACATATTAGTTATATTAAAGATACTTGCTTTATGTGGAGATTTTCCAGAATAAACTCACTAATAAATCTAAGATTTTTCTCCCACTTCCATCTTTTCTGACATTAGGGACAACAGTTGATTTGAGACAGTACAAAGATTTCATGATCATTCATCTCAAACTTATTTGTACACCTGTTTTGAATAAATAATAAAAGATTAATTTAAAGAAAACAACTATGTGCAGTGTGTATATTCCAAAGATTTATCACAGATACTGCACAATCCCAATATGAAACAAACCCAACACTGTGCAAATTATGTTTATCTTTGTCCTCATGCTATCCCTAAGCACACTGTGAAGAACAAAAATAGGCTAGGTTTTATACAGTGTTTTTTCCTTGCTTAAGTGGATTAAAAAATAATGGATTTTGATTCTGAAAATAGAACATACTACTGAGTATTAACTTCTTCAATGTTTAAACTGGAAGGAACTTCCATATTATTGTTTGTTGACAATTTAACTGGTATCAGATAAATAGTTAAGTCTGGGCAATGACATCACATATGCAAAACTAGTTCAGGGAAAAAACCCAGAAGCATTTCAGAAGACATTAAAATACATTTAGCTTGTAATAGCAAAATTCTTAACAACAGGCACTTACTAAGAAATAATACCCTCAGTACTTAATGGTCCAAAATGTAGCTGAGGACCATTAATTCCTCCCAACTGGTCATTAACTGGCAAAAGAACAAGAATCTATCTGTGATTAAGAATAATTCATTTAGCTCTTTGGATACTAAGTCACCTTCTTAAACATTAAAACAAAAAAATTTTAGCTTTTCTGTTTATTCAATTAAAGTTTAAAGACAGGAGAATCACCAACCACAGAGAATCATCAGCTCACCAAAGTAAATTTCCTGCCTAATATATCCAGGGCACATATGCCTGCTCAAAAAATATTCAGTCAGGAACTACCCAAGAGGAGTAAAGGGGGGGAAAAATATTTCTAATGGTTAGGTTCAGATCATTTAGTAAAGAAAAATTATTAGACTGCATACAAACTACCTCCCACTGAATGGCAAGACATGGTTAGAAGATTAGAGGAAAAAAATGCCAAATTTAATAACAACCTTCATAAATAATCTTGGAGAGGTCACTTACAGTATTATTATAGGGTCATAGGCTTGAAATTACTTCTGGAGATCATCTAGTCCAAAGAACTGGACCAACTTGCTCAGACCTTTGTCCAGTCAACTTTTTAAAACCTTCAAGGGTTCGTAGTCTCTACTGACTACCTGTTCACCATCATTGCCTCCTCTCTTTATAAAGCTTTTATTATTCCTCAGAATGTGCATTTCTGTTACCCCATTACAGAACAAGAGAAAACCCACTTTCATACATTTTTATTCCTGTTTCAACAGAAGATTTTTTAAACATAAATGAACAGTCACAAGTTCAAGAAGATTAAACAATGTTAAATGATAGATGAACAAGTTTATATCTTGACTCAGTCAGATACAGAATTATTGGTCACCAGACTTCCCACCCTCCATGATAGGGTGGGTATCATTCCACTGATGTGTAATAAACTTGCACTAACTCCATCAAATTCATTCAGAAGGTCATCTCTTCATCCTCACTCACCCCCACCCTCCAATCCCTACCTTTCTTTGTCCCTGCAACAACCATTCCTTTTTGTCAGCATAAAGTTTTGGTCAGGAAATTATGTCAGAGAAGTGATCAGTTAAAACTATTTATCTGAGAGACAGGTAAACTTTCGGGAAATGTGATGATTGCAGCTTGAAGTAACTGCAAAACTGCAGCCCTGCCCTGTATGTCCTACAATACTGGATTGAACCTCTTTGCATAATGTGCTCTATCCTGATTCACGGTCTTTCTGTACTTTTCTGCCTGCTAAGATACAACTGTTTACTTCAGTGTCCAAATCAAGTTTATAGTAATGTATACTGTCAATGTCTTAGAGCCAAAGTAACAGAGGAAAATAAACCTGTTTCATTTGCAAAATATACCAACAGGATTGCCAGTGAAATCCTGACTCGGACTGTTTATGTTAGTGATGATGTAGGAAGTGGAATGAACACAGTTTGAATTTCAAATACATCACTGGGCATGCTGTGTGGTTTGTTAGAAAAACCTTGCTTTGACTTATTCACTGAGTACATCTGATTTGAAAGCTTCAATAGAAACTAAATATGGAGCACCAAGACATCATTTTCACAGAAATAGGATTAGTGTAAATACAATTAATGAGATTTACCCAAAGGTGCATCTTTGAGCATCTGGAGAAGCTTGCAAACAGAAACTGAGGTGCCTCAAGACTTTTTTCCTGAGATAGCAACGACTCATGGATTTCAAGAATCTAAAATATGGACTTTTGTTCCAAACATAACTTTCTTTCTGCAGGTTGTACCTCTAGCTCAGTGTCATCAGCCTTGCACAGACATTGCACTCCTCTCATACTGAATGGGTGTGACTGCCCATATGTGATGGATGGCTTTCTGAAATGGGTAAAGATTTTTCTGAATTACACCAATGTCTAAAGCCATTATGACAGTACAAAAACTGAACTCATGTTTTGTTTTTCCTAAACTAAAGAGGAAGTGAATATTTCCATTAATGAGTTTTCTTGTAGATGTGATATGCACAACTAGCATGAAAGCATGACATTTAAAACCTATCCATCACTGTGACCCATGACAAAGACTGGCCCATGGCTGCCCCAGTGGTACTGAAAGTTCAGATAGTGACTCCGCAAGTGGAGCATGAGATGACTGGGCAAGTTGCACTAAATAATGAAGGAAAGAATCACAGAATCATCTAGGTTGGAAAAGACGTTGAAGATTATCCAGTCCAACCATTAACCTAACATTTACAGTTCTCAAATACACCATATCCCTCAGCGCTACGTCAACCCGACTCTTAAACACATCCAGGGATGGGGACTCCACCACTCCCCTGGGCAGCCCATTCCAACACCTAACAACCTGTTCTGGAAAAAAATGCTTCCTAATATCCAGTCTAAACCTTCCCTGGTGCAAGTTGAGGCCGTTAACCCTTGTCCTATCCCTTGTAACTTCTTTTAAAAGACTCATCCCCAGCTCTCTGCAACCTCCTTTCAGGCAGCTGTAGAGGGCGATGAGGTCTCCCCTCAGCCTCCTCTTCTCCAGACTAAACACCCCCAGATCCCTCAGCTGCTCCTCGTATGACCTGTGCTCCAGACCCTGCACCAGCTTCGTTGCCCTTCTCTGGACACACTCGAGTCATTCAATGTCCTTTTTGTAGTGAGGAGTCCAAAACTGAACACAGGAATCAGCCTCACCAGCGCCGAGTACAGGGGTAAGATCCCTTCCCTGTCCCTGCTGGCCACGCTATTGCTGACACAAGCCAGGATGCCATTGGCCTTCTTGGCCCCCTGGGCACACTGCTGGCTCCTGTTCAGCCGGCTGTCAATCAACACCCCCAGGTCCCTCTCTGACTGGCAGCTCTCCAGCCACTCCTCCCCAAGCCTTTGGGGTTGTTGTGGCCCAAGGGCAGCCCCCGGCATTTGGCCTTATGGAAACTCCTGCAGTTGGCCTCAGCCCATGGCTCCAGCCTGTCCAGGTCTCTCTGCAGAGCCTCCCTACCCTCGAGCAGATCAACACTCCCACCCAACTTGGGGTCATCTGCAAACTGACTGAGGGTGCACTTGATCCCCTTGTCTAGATCATCAATAAAGATGTTAAACAGGAGTGGCCCCAAAACCGAGCCCTGGTGGACACCACTCGTAACCGACCGCCAACTGGATTTAACTCCATTCACCACAACTCTTTGGGCCCGGCCATCCAGACAGTTTTTTACCCAGCAAAGCATGTGCCCATCCAACCCACGAGCAGCCAGTTTCAGCAGGAGAATGCTGTGGGAAACAGTGTCAAAGGCCTTACTGAAGTCAAGGTCGACAACATCCACAGCATTTCTCTCATCCAATAATCAGGTCGCCCTGTTGTAGAAGGAGATCAGGTTTGTCAAGCAGGACCTGCCTTTCATAAACCCATGCTGACTAGGCCTGACCCTCTGGTTGCCCATTATACGACTTTTAATGGCACTCGAGATGATCTGCTCCATCACCTTCCCTGACACCGTGGTCAGACTGACAGGTCTATATTTTCCTGGATAGTCCTTTCTGCGTTTCTTGTAGAATCTCTAACTTTGTCCTGTGATGTGGAAGCACAGCATTATCTACTGTAAAATGCAGATACTATGAACTGGTCTGCATTCAAAGGTATAAAGTTATCCTGTATGGGATGGCTTAAATCACCCATGAATGAAGATAGCCATTAATGAACTTGGTTAGAAAAAACACATTACAACCAAGACCATACCCTAGCTCATTTCTGTAACCCAGTTCTATAATCACATTCTTTCACAGTAAAGCCCAACACCCAATAAAAATACTTCCATAGTATCCAAAGGTTGTTCTAGACAGTCGACTAATCTTATTACATTTGCAGTATCCTGAAGATATAATCAGGAGATTATAAAGATATAAGAGGGAGGACCTAAGGGGCAAAAAACCCAACCTATGCACATAAAAGATGGAGTGGCTCAATTCAGTGTTTTGAGCATGGCACAAACACCTACCTACTTTCTTGTCACCTTACGGCCTATTATTGCAATCTCACAATCATTTTAATGGGATACAGCTCTGAATACAAAAAGGTATAGTATACTATAAAAGGTGTTTGTAGCCTTTCACCAGCAGATTTATTTTAATGTTTAGCATATATTTACAGTGCTCAAAGTCACATTTTTAAGAGCTACAATTTAATAAAAGATAAGTTTTCCATCTGTTGTCCCAAGAGCTTAAATATGCTAAGTACCTGACATTCTGAAAGATTTGCTGTTTTCTCTAAAACTTAACTTCAATATTATGTAAAAAATACAGTAGTAAAATAGTAAAAATAGAACTTGTGAAGGAATATATGGTTCCTTCTAGCAATGCTCATGTTAAAATATGTAATAAGCTGGCCTCCTAATTATGTTCTCTTACCACCTACAATCGATGTTATATAGTATGCTAAAAGGACATTATTGTTCAGGCAAATACTAATAAACCTAATCAGCACATCTTTCTAACAGTTTTGCATATTTACATCAAAATGTAATGGATGCTCCTCATTTCTAATTCCATACAGAACGTGTCAGATATTACTACTTTGTAAATCAAATTTTAAAATGGAAATAAAAGGAAAATATTTTGTCTGCCACAAATAATGTGAAAAAGTTACAAGTTAAAACTAGTAACCATCACCTTCTGCTTTATTCATTTCAATATGAAAGTAAAGGACAACAAAATGAATAATGAATGTACCAAGCAACCCATGCAAACCATTACAGTTCACAGGCAAAAGAAAAGCCACTTGAAGTAAGTCTGAACCTATTCAAAGAATACAGTCTTAAAAATGAGATACTATAGCCTATTCACTGTGTGCATTAAAAAAAAATTCACACTTTCTCCACAGAGCACATAGTGACAGCATTGAGCACTATTGAGCCCAGGTCAGCTGATTCTGATGATGATTTAAAAACCACGGTATTTGCAGAGACTGTCTATATATAAACAAACTACACAAACCAACAAATGGAAGAAATCTTTAGATTACTGCTATCAGTCTAGTTTAGTTTGTTAATTCTTTAGAAAAATACAATCACTGTGCCCATACCAACTTTAATATTGCCAATTATGTACACAAGAGATAATTATGTTGAATGGCACTTATTATCATCACAAAACAATGCACAAAATGCAAAGCTCCCCCAAACAATGAAATTGAAGAGTAAGTTCCAAAAAGCAGGTTAATACGCAATTACATGTTTGCAAGGTACTACACAGAATATCCACTCAAAATATTGCACTTTTTTTTTCCCCAGATTTATGCCTGCAGCAATTCTACCTCTGTTTTCTAACATTTTTCTTGAAATTGACTTCATGATACAATAATCTTTGTTAATAAATAGCATGTAATAGATTATTCTAGCTGAGCAGGAAACACCACTAGAACAAAGTTAGTTAAATATAAAAAACACTTAACTGAAATATGATTTTTTTTTTCTCTGTTTATTACATTAGATTATCCTGGGAATATACCTCTTGATTGGTTCATATTCTATTCTCGAACAACTTCTATTTTCATGGACTAAGTAATAATGTCCTAAACCTTATCTATGTGTTTCCAGCTCTCTGTTATTTATGTAGCTTCTGTACGTATCTAACACAAATAAGTCTTACTTCTAACTTTTGGGACAGATGTTCTAATGGATCAAATTCTATCCAGTCCAAACTGATTTCCATCACATTTTATTGTCAACAAACTGTTGCTCTGTAGCTAGTCAGCTTCCAACATGCACATCAAACCACCCCATCACATGATAAATTTTCGGTCCAGCAGTGGTATCTCCATAAATATTTCATACGATCATAGCAGCCGCTCATTATGATTTTTGAGTTTCACATAAATTCTAGTTAGAAGTCCCCATGCTGTCCCAAGCATTTTTATATTTGTTACTTTTATTAAAATGGGAAGGGAAAAAAAGCAGTTATTTTCTCCATGCAGCTGCCAGTAATAACCATCTTACCTGCTACAAGCACTACTGCAAAAAAAAAAAAAAAAAAAAAAAATCCCCAAACCAAAAAACCTAAACCAGAAAAATAACACCACACAACTGTACACAGCAAAGAATACAAAGGAATGCAAAGCTCAATCAGGCTATTAGTAAGTTGAATTGTTATATAACAGCATTGTGCATTCCACACATCTGTATCATCCCAAATGCATCCTTTATAGCAATTCATTTTGAACAGCATGATTCTGACTTGACTTACAAAAGCATTAAAATTACTTTAAATCAAGTACATCTTTAGCACATCATGAAAACTGTACAAATTCAAAGGGGAAAAAAAAGAAAATCAAAATACTTAGCATCTAGTACTGATTGCCTAAATTCTTGCCCACCTTACCTGCTTAGTATTCTGGTTCTTGAATGTTGGACTCTGAAGGTTTTTTACACAGCATGTTTGGATAGCACTTTTTTTCTCCAGTAGACCACTTAACACTGAGTTGTTTGACTCTAATGCAGGCAACCCCAGAAAACATATATTGTTTGCTTTTCACACATAATCTCAACATTTTTCGCAATTTGCAATCCTTGAAACAACAACCAAAAAAAATAATGCACTGATACATAACACAGGAAAACTTTCATTGAATTAGTCAATCTCTCTCCAGTTAGTTTGAGGACTGATCACTGGCAACTGTGTAAAGCACTTCAAAGTTTGCATGGGAGACCAAGTAACAACAGACAAAAATCTCTTGAGTAGGTTCTTAGACTTTATTGGGCTAAAACACTTAGTTGTTTTCAATGCCTTAATGCCTGATTCTCACTCTTAAAAAGGAGGACAATTTCATTAGACTTGGGTAATTTTTAAACTTAGCAAACCTGAGGCACTTGTTAGTTCTCCTCACATACATGGCCTCAAATTTTTGAAAAATAAAGAAAAAGCTAAAAAAAAAAAAAATCTATTTAACTATTTCCTGGACTGTAGCTTCAGTATTCAAAAAATGTCCAATATACTTCAACTCATTAATGAAGGAGGTAAGAAAACAAGAATGTTTTTTTGTAATATACCAATAAAAACATTCTAACTGCAAAAAAGACTCTGAAGTAGACTTCCCATAACAGCTCAAGTATTTGAGAAAACAGAAATACCCCCAAAAGTTGCAATAAGTCCTACTGACAAATGCAGGAAGATCCATAAAGTAAAAAAGACTGACTTACATAGGAACTGAATTAGTAACAGCTAACTGCTTTAGCAATTGTTTTTAATAGCTTTTTCTTTCCTATGAGCCTTGTGCTTTAAATGACAGCATGTTTTTCTAAAGGCATGAACATGATGAGAAAAGCATTTTGTGGTAGAAGCCACTGACTCAGTAGCTCAGAGTTGCTTATATCCCATTCCTTATAAATATTTATGCATCCGCTCAGCTTGAAATCTATGGATAATTGGAGGGAAGTACTCACATGATTGAAGTTAAATATTTGCAGACAGAATGGTAGGATCAAAACACTAGGCAAGACCTTTTCAACCTATTCCAGTGAACAGGGTGTGCAAGAGACAGTTTTTCTGTAGTGAGTGCTAAATAATAGTAAAAATGATACTGGTATGAAGTTAGAGCCCTGTTTGAATTAAAATAATTGAATCTGAAATTTGTGTTATGTTGAAGATTTTTAAATATAATTGCCTGGATTACTTTCAGTATTGGTTACTGCAGTTTTAAACCAGAAAACTTGATTTTGTTATCCACTTCTTATGGAATAACTTTGAAAGAATAAAGTTGCTTTTTACAGGGTAACTTTTTAAAAGTCTCTGGGGAAACAGAGCAAGAGCTGAGAGGTATATGATCAAAAGAAAGTAAACAAAAACTATACCTAAGTGAGAGGAAAACAAAGGGGTTTACAGCTAGAAAGAAGCTGATCCATGAGCTTGGATCAGCTAAGTCTGTTTTCCTGTGTACTTGTCCTACATCTTCAGCACAGCTCCCAGCCTTCCCAGTGCTGTCTGACTGGGCATCTATGAGCAGTACTTACTCCTCCAGATCTACATGCAATCTCTTGGCTAACCTCAAGCTGGGGAAAAAACAAAACAAAACAAAACAAACAAAACAAAACAAAACAAAACAAAACAAAACAAAACAAAACAAAACAAAACAAAACAAAACAAAACAAAACAAAAGGCAGATGGCTGAGTTGTAACTTTCTTTTGATGAAGTTTGATGAACTTTTCTGGCAGTTTCACATATTTGTGTCTTCTGTGTCTGTTAAATTTTATATAGATTCACTCACAGCCAAAAAATTCTCAAGGAGGTCATGGAGAAAATCTTAAGGAAGAGGGGAACTGACAAGAATAAGTCACATTTATCTTGTTTTCTTTGGTAAAGTATAAAGAGATTCCTCACTGCAGTGTTGTTTCAAATGATGGGGCGCACAAAGAAAAGCAGAGCTGCATTCAAGAGAATGTTGATAAAAATCAAACGCAGCTAGCTGGAAAGGAAACATTGGTATATGTCTCGTAAGCAAAAATCACAAAAATTAGACTATCATGTGCATATGAAAGACACAGCCTTACAATAGGGTAAAATATTTTTACAACATCCAAATGTTAAACTTCTTTAAATTGCATATAATATATCTTTTTTCTTCTAGCTATCCTACCACATATTGTAATGTGCACACAGTACCAGATTTGTTTACAGGGTTTGTTTCTAGGAGGTTATGTCCCTGTGCAATCAACCACTGCATATCCTTGTGCTCCCGTAGGCACAAATAACTGATTTACAAAGCATTTCACATGAAGATTGTTCACATTGACTAGAATTAAATACAATAGCAATGTAATCTTCTTTATCTCCTGTATTAATTTCTTTCCATTTATCACATTTTCAGACCTCATTTTGTTTCATTTCATGTCTCCTGTTATAGCTGGTTTATTATGTTTATTTGCCAATATCTTGCTGGAACTGCTTCAGTTCACTTACTGCAGGTAATTACTTCAGTGGTTTAGAGCCTCCATTATCAGTAGCCTGACAGTTTGCCATTTGAAGGAAAGGCAACAGATGCCTGAGAAAAGCAAAGCTCAAAGGTGGAGTCGCATATTTGCATTAATCGGTAAGTTTTTTCTAATCTATGAAACCAACCTCTACATCTAGCCAATTAAAACATGACAACTGAGACATTTTCAAAAGATGTCTAGGTAGGAAAAAAATCTTCTGAAAAGCAGTAATTTTATCTCTACAGCTTGCATTGCTGTCATAGCTGAGTCATTTCTTACAAGGTTTATAGGTTAACAAATCCTTTCAATTTTGTGACACCAACTTCGTCCAGATGTATAGATGGTAAGTACATAAAATATTAAACAACTGTCTTGCAATTTGTCTAAGCACCCTGATTCCCCTTAAATAAATAGCAAAACATTCACTATTTTCAGACCAATTGACCCTAGTTTATGATTTTGTTTTTATTTCCAAACAAGTTAAATATTTCCTCACATTTTTCCTTTAAAGACAATCTCAGAGCAAAATACTGGGGGCAAAACAGGTCTCAAGTCAGCCCAGACATTATCAGAATTTCCTGAATACTTCGGAGGGAATGACAATCTCCATACGCAGCTTGGATTTTATTTTCCTCGTTTATATTTCACTTCTGCTCAAGAGCTCAAATTCATGCTAAAAACAAAAATATTCAATATGATGCTTAAATAATGGTCAGAGAAAATGTTATATGCGCCTCTGGGACTTCCATTTTGTGCATTTACTAAGGTATTCTGTAGACTGGAAAGGACTGGGTGTTTTATAACCAGTTACCAGCACTCACGTTATACAGACTTTGAAATGCGCACACAGGAGTAGGTAGCCCAAATTCCTAAGACTCCTCTGCATAGCAGACTCACTCTTCTGAGTATGTTTGCCATGGGAGCAGCACAACAAATAATGTATTCCAGCTCTTTTGCATCACTTATTACTGAGATATTAGATTGTCTCCTTCCATATTTTTGTAAAGTTTCTCTAATCTAACATTGACCTTTGTTGCCTAGCAATTTGTCTGGGGAAAAAGAAACATAACCCATACAAAACCAGAGTTGCATAGAGTGCTGCATATACACATCATATAAAGAGATATAAACAGGCATATTCATGTATTTACCAGAAGTCACTGCCACTGCAAAAACAGAGATCAAACAGACAAAAGACACCAGTCACACTTCCATTAGCAAAATATTTTTGTAAAATCTGAGTATTTTCTACTCTGTATTCTAATGACCCACTATGTTCCAACCTCCTCCCCTCAAAAAAAAAAAATAAAAATCTGACTTTTGTTAGCAGAAATTGAGCCATCTGCTGGCAAAAATCAAACAAACAAACAATAAAACCAAAAAACCCACCAACCTCCCCAGTGATAAATTACAACTGTATGTTCTGCTACTATAACAAAAGATTACAGAAGTATTTCACACTCATTCATTCCCAAACAGAAATACTACTCAACCCACAACCATTTTGAAGACTTTCAGACCTGAAAGATGCTTTTCCAGTAATTTTATTGCATTCACTTACACCTGATCTACCTTTAACGTAAAGTTTTAGGCCAGGAAGCAGTGCAAGGCCTCCTGTCACCACCTCAGTAATGGCCAGCAACTGAACTTCAAATATGTAAAAACAGCTAGCAAGCTGCAGCATTCCCATTTCCCATGTTTCTGTCCATAATATATTAGTAGATGTACTTCAGACTACTCTGTTTACAACCAAAATATTTCAGGTCATTTTTTTTAGATACCTCTAAACAAGTGCAAAGAGACTCTGCAAGCAAGTTATGTATAAAAAATACCTTACATATTTAAGTACTGATATGTATGGTAGCCACATGCAAACTAAAATTCAGATTTTCCTCTTTCCCGGTATTCATGAAAACAGGAAGAATGTTCTCTTGCCATTGCAGTAAATTTTGGTGTTTAAGCTATTCACTTTGGAGAAGTGCTCAAATACAAATAAAGCTTATTCTAACAGGGGCTCCAGCTTCCACTCTCTAAACAAGGCTTGAGATTACCTTATCATCATCCTTCCTCTGCAGAACCGAGAAAAATGCAATCTTGAATTTAAGATAAAAGAACACAAAACAACAAAGAAAGTTTAGATCAGAGGTTTAGTCTCAAATGTAACAGCTAATTACTGTCACTCCCTTGTAAAATTCCTGGAATCCTACAGATCTGATGATCAGATGCTCCATCAAATTCTTGGAGACTATTTGTGCTAGCCATATAGGGTATTATATTTAGCTTACTTCTGATTCACAGATTAATTAAAACTTTTGATTAATTGCAATGTTTAGTTGGACAGCCTCATATGCACTAGGGTTTTGTGCTAGTTAGAAAATGCAAATTTCAAAAAGTTTTAAGCTATATTTATTTTGGACAGTACTTGAGATTCTTCTTGAACCCCAAATCTGTGGTAGTTAATACCACCTCAAAGATATGACTCCATGAATTTAGCAGTCTAAGCACTCTAAACACTCTAAATTCCAACCTGTCTAGGCAAAAGCATGGTCCAGACAAGATGGCCCAGCACCTTGTCCAGCTGAATCTTAAAGTGTCCAGTGTTGGGGAATTCACCACTTCCCTGGGCAGACTATTCTGGTGGCTGATTGTTCTTGTTGTGAAAAATTTTCCTCTTGCGTCAAGCCAGAGTCTCCCCAGGAGTAACTTGTACCTACTACCCCTTGTCTTTTCCATTATAAAAAAGGAGTCTCCTCTTCTTTGTAGCCTTAAAGTACTTTAAGTACTTAAGTACATCTTTAAGTAATAGAACATGGTGGTAAGGACTCCCCTAAGCCTTCTCAAGGCTGAACAAAACCAATTCTCTCAGTCTTTCCTCATATGACAAGTTTTGATCATCTTCGTGGCCCTCCTCTGGAACCTCTCCAGCTTGTCCACATCTGTTTTGTATAGTGGCAACCAAAACTGAACCCAGTATTCTAGGTGTGGCCTGAGAAGTGCTGAGTAGAATGGGATAATGACTTCTTTATCTCTGCTAGAGATGCCCTTGCTGATGCAATCCAGCATTCTGGTGGCTTTCTTTGCTGCTGCAGCACACTGTTCACTCATATTGAGCTTCTTGTCCATCTGGACTGCCAGGTCCCTTTCCACAGAGCTGGTCTCCACCCAGGTAGATCCCACTCTGTGCTGCAGTCCTGAATTATGTTTTCCCAGCTGCCAGACCTTGCACTTGTCCTTGTTGAACTTCATAAGGTTCTTATTAGCCCACTCTTCCAGCCTACCCAGATCTGGATACCTCAGGATACCTGCAGAGTGGCTCTCCCTTCTAAAGTATCCACTTTCCCACTCAGTTTGGTATCATCACCAAACTTCATCAGGGTACACTTGATCCCATCATCTAGATCACTTCTAAAGACATTAAACAACACTGGGCCCAATGGGTCCTTAAAGAACCCAACTTGTGACAGGTTGGCAGTTTGCAAAAGAGCTATTTACCACCATTCTTTGGTAATTCATCAGTCTCTCTAGGAGGAGGCTTTGGAAAATCACATCGAAAGACCTAAAATACTCCAGCTAGACAATGTCCACTACTTGCCCCACATCAACTGATGAGGCTACTTTGTCATATAAGGCTCTCATGTTTGTCAAGAGGGATTTGCCCTTGGTGAATCCATGCTGGCTTTTCCCAATCATGTACATCGTTTGATTTGTGATGGACCCCAGGAGGATGCATTCCATAACTTTCCCAGACTTTAAATTAAGATTGATGGGCCTGTAATTTCCTGGATCTTCTTTTAAGCTCTTCCCATAGGTGGGGGTGACATTAGCTTTCTTCCAGTCTTCTGGGACATCCCCTGATCTCCACAACTTCTCAAACATTATGAAGAATCGCCTTGCAGTTACATCAGCAGGCTTTCTTAACACCCTTGAGTGGACAATATCAGGGCCCATCAATTTGTAGGGGTCAAGCTCCTGTAAAGGTTCACATACTGACTCTTCCTTCTGATGGTGGGTGTGTGTTTGCATCAACCTGGATTTTTGCTGCCAAGGCCTTGGGCCCCACAGCACTGGTAAAGACAGAGGAGAAGAAAGTGTTGAAAACCTCTGCCTTTTCAATACTGTTATCAGCACTATATCACCTACAGAGACATACACACAGTACTAGCTGCTAAATATTTTTCAATGTGAGATAGAAACTGATATTAAAACCAAACCAAAATAAATAAACTAAAAACAAACAAACAAACAACAAAACCAACAACAAAACCCATAAAAAGAAACAAAAGGACACTGCACAGGAACAGATAGGTCTTCCCTTGCAAGAATTCATATAGAAGTTACACATCATATGGTGAATGGGACAAAGGCCACACTGAAGAGCATTTCACAGAAAAACATCCATTTATGTTGGAATGGACTGCTCGAGATCATCTAGTTCAACCTCCCTGCTCAAGAAAGTTCAGCCAGAATATTCAGTATTGTGTCCAGTCAAGTTTTAAACATCTCCAAGAATGGTGACTCCACAGCTTCTCAGGCAATCTGAGTTCCAACATTCGACCACCTTCACAGTTAAAGAAAAAAATTTCTTGTGTTCAGAACTTTATGTGCTTCACTTTGTGCCCTTTGCCACTTGTCCAGATAGTTGGGCATTAATAAGAACAGTCTGTCCTCCCCCTCTTCGAGGCTCAGATCCCTGAGCCTTCTCTTCTCCTAGCTGAAGACAGCTTCCCCAGCTCTCTCAGTATGAAAGATACTCCAGTCCCTTAATCATCTTTGTAGTCCTGTACCAAACCCCCTCCAGTAAGACTGTAACATTTTTGTTCTGGAAAGCACAGAACTGGACATAGAACTACTGTCCTCACCAATGCCGAGTACAGGGAAAGGATAACCTTCCTCAGATTACTGGTAGTGCTTTGCCTAATGCATCCCAGGATGCTATCAGCTTTTTGCAGAAAGGGTGTATTACTGCCAATGGCCCTTGGGTTCATGGTGGACAACAAGGGTTGTTCTTCTCTGAAGACCCAATTTCCAGCTGGGTGATCCCCTGTATGTTACTGGTGCCTCGAGTTATTTGTCCATGGGTGCAGATCTTTGCACTTCCCCTTGAACTTCATGAGGTCCTGTTTGCTCCTTTCTCCATTTTGTTAAGGTCCCTCTGGATGGCAGCACCACCACTTGGTCTATCAGCCACTCCTTCAGAGCACAATCTATCTCATGATTCAGGTCATTAATTAAGAGGTTATCTGTGGGGTGGAACACTACTTGACTTGAACTGGATTTTGTGCTTCGACCCTCTGAGCACAGTCCTTTGGGCAGTTTTTAATTCACCCTCCCATTCCAAATACCAAACACACTCTTGTTCAGCTTGTCTGGGATGTTTACCTTTACTTAGTAAAGCCTTTGACACTCTCTACTGCCCTCAGCTATCTACTGTTCTATTAATTTAACATCACTATGATGCAAGGTAAATGGGTAAACTTAAAAGTTCTAAATATTTGGTTTCTCTTCTAATTATTGTGCTGCCCTTCTGTGCTGGTTTTGGATGGGACAGAGTTAATTTCTTCACAGTAGCTAGTATAGGGCTATATTTAGGATTTGTGCTGAAAGCAGTGATGTTCTCAGTACTGCTGTGCAATGCTTACATAGAGTCAGGGCCTTTTCTACTTCTCACACTACCCACTAGCAAATAGGCTTGGGATGCACAAAAAGTTGGGAGGGGAGACAGTGGGACAGCTGAACCCAACTGATCAAAGGGATATTTCATACTGTATGACATCATGCTCATCATAAAAAGCTGGAGGAAGAAGGGGGGACAGTTGGAGTTACAGCTTTTTGTCTTCCCCAGGTAATTATTAGGCCTGATGGAGAGAGGAAGTGGTAAATGGTAAATTCCTTGGTTTGCTTTGCTTGCACACACAGCTCCGGCTTTAATAGGATTAAACTGTCTTTATCTCAACCCATAAATTTTCTCACTCCTCTCCTTACAATTCTCTCCCCTATCCTGCCATGAGGGCACTGAGAAAGTGGCTGTGTGCTGCTTAGTTGCCAGCTGTGGTTAAACCACAATACCTTCCTAAACTAGCAAGGGAGACGTTTAACAACTCATTGGCTAGACTATAAATTGCAACAGCTTTTAGCATTAACAGTATTGTTACACCATGGCAATACTTCCTTCCTTCTCTTTCTCCACCCAAATAACCACCCCAGTGAAACCAAGAGTGCCGATAACTTCTTCAGAAAAAGGACGTTCTGTTGCTCTGCCCTACAAGTTTTGTAATCTGTGTAATCACATTAAGCAGCAGAAACTGTAAACTATGATCTCACAGCCTGTCAGAACAAGAGAAGCAAGCATACCAGTTTAGCTACCATACTGCATGTCTTTACTATGAATAAGTGATTTGCTCTACCCATCACAAATTATGTCAGTGTTGGAAACTGAATTCAGAGTTTTAGACCATATTCCCAAACTTCAGAGAAGATTTAGCTCTTTCAAGGAAAGTTACTCATCTTGCTATAAGCCTATTTATCGGGAAACTATGTTATCAGGAGACATTCAACTAAATAAATTAATAAATTCAGTTTTTGTATTCTGCCCCTTTCCTCCTCTACCTCAAAAGCCATGTAGTGTTTTCAGGAGGTGTAGTCTATTTTGCTTTATTTCCTCAATAGTTCTTTCCAAACAGTTATGGAGGATTCTCTTCCTGAGTTGTATACTTAACATTTACCTAGTTTAACAGCTGCATTTAAGGAATTAGATTAAACATAACCCATATGCCATAATCCTTTGCTCTTTCACTTGTTTAAATATCTTACTAGTCAATGAGTACAGCCCATGTAACCAGATGAAACAGGCACACATTGCTACACAAGGAACATGCATAGCCAGTGCAACAGAAAGGAAGTTTACATTAATGAAGTAAAGCAAGTGCAGAGGATAACTTGCTCATTAAAAGTTTCCAGACAATATTGAATGACATTTCAGTATCAGGCAACACAATTTTATATCTGAGTGGCTAATTTATATAGCACATCTGTTTTTACTATATAAATACTGTTTTAATATCGTGCAGTGTATAAGTCAAAAGGAACAACTAAAGCTGTATTCTCCTACTTTTGATGCTTCCATACATATTCTTTGCTAGCTTTCAGCATTATGTTTCTTGGAGAAGTCGAGACCTCAGTCACTTAGAAATTACATGGCATACACAGCAGTAACAAGAAAATAGGTTTTATTTTCAAATTTTATAGAAAAATTTTGACAATGCTTAAAGAAAGCAGCTGGACAGCAACTTTCTGTATACATTCAAGATAAAAACTCAGGTACTTAAATTAACAAATATTTTGCTGTTACAAACCCAACTATCCTATAATAGCTACATACAGTTTCTACAAATACTAAAAAAAGTGAACTTATGCCAAAATATTTTTAAAAATACATCCATACTTGCATATTCCCAAGTGTATCTACAGTCAAAACCCCCAACTAAGGCACTAACCAGATTATGTGCACAATAAAGTTGCATATTCCCAAGTGTATCTACAGTCAAAACCCCCAACTAAGGCACTAACCAGATTATGTGCACAATAAAGTAAGTCCATTTTAAATCTTCCACAGTTCCCTTTAATATACCAAGTTATTTGTTTCCTCCCATTAGTCTCACTAAGGTATTACTTTATAAGCAGGGAAAAATGGGGCAGTCAGCCCAGTTCAGCTCATTTTTCCTGGTTTTTTGATTGGTGAATTCCACTTTGTTTCACTTAAGTTATAAATTAGACTGCAAATTTAAATGTCATTTTTTTGGATATACATAATGGGATACTAAAAAGTATGTTTAGCAAGTTAGATAACACTACACACATTCACAAATATTTTAAGTTGTTCAAGAACTGAATATGATATTTGATATATAGGTAATGGTGTACATGAACTTATGTACAAGTGTTTTGACAGGGCTTATTCTTACTGGCTTCATTCAAAAGCCCCTGATTTGCCCATGATTTATGTGTGCACAGCAGATACCATTTCTGAATCCTTTTGTGACAGGGCTGCAGTTGTTGGTGGAGGTTTATACAAACATACTGCCATGACCACAAAGATGATTGTGATGATTTTGCAAGCAGCACCTGAATGCAAAGAATAGAAAAATCCTTGTTGCAGTCACCTTCAATAGTAGACAAAATCATTTAGTTTCAGGGGGTTAGTTACACTGTAAGACTTTTAAATGGATGCTGTGAATTTAAGTGTATTTTACATGAATTGCAAAGGGCAGATAAAGGCAGTCTCCCGGTGACTTCAGACCCCTCACCTGCTTGCCAGTTCTTGCTTGCAGCAGCTATTGCCATTACTTAGTTCTGTATTCGTTCACCCCATTCTAGTCTGAAGTGCAAATTTTCCTTATTTCTAGTTTCAGTACTGTTCTTCATCACATCAATATTTTCTCTACCTCTCAAACTCCCCATATACAAGTATTCTCTCCTCAGCTACCTTAAAAGAGTTGTTCCATTTTCTCAACACTGGTACACAATGGTGTTTGTGCAATTTGGGAGGGAAAGTGTGGGGGGGAAAAGGAGGGATTGGATTGTATCATAAATATGCCTATGAGATACTGAAACCTGAAGTTGTGATTCATGCATTTTCACTTTCAAGATTAGATGTTAGCAGTTCAGTTTATGCACTGGAAGTTTCACAGTTGCCAGAAGACAACAGCAATTATCACAGCTGCAAGCTTAGCCTGCCTTCTCTCCCCCAGACATGCATACCTCATGCTTGAAGGGAAGAGACTGTTAAACAAGTTGGGAACATTTTTTGACTAGTGTTCAGAGACATTTTCAAGACCTTGGTATTAATTTAGGGAAAAGAAATGAAACATGACAAGAGGAAGAAAGCTCCTCAGACCTTAAGCTGCCAGCAGACCCAGCCAGGTAAGACTGAAATGTGCTGAAATGTGTGCCAATCCCTTAAAATTTAGTAAAGTGTGACAATGAAGAAAGACTGAAGAGCAAAACTGTTTTGTATTATTGTTATAAAAATTACCTAGAAAACTTTTTTTTTTTTTAAGATCCACTTAATGTGGCCCTGGTCCTTCCATGATATTTTGCTTTTTATGATTTACACAATTTTTATTTTTTTTTAGCACCCACTGGTGCTAAAAAATACAAGTTTGAGGGTCTATTTTAGAATAATTCCTATCTAGCAATCAATGTCAAAGTATCTATTACCTTGTACATGTACTTAATATGAAGAAGTCACTTACTTATGCCCATCAGCAGATAAGCCATTCTTTCATTGTCATAAACCCAACAGGCTCCTTCAGTTTTACATTCATTAATATCCCACAGAGTACAACTGTTATCTATAGCAACACCAAACAAAATTGGTCCAGGAATAGTACCTAAAAACCACAGTAACATGTTAGAACGTTTGAGCTATTTGGAAAAGTCTTACCTAGTCTTAATACATATACAGTGAAATGCCAAGCAGGTGGGGAAAGTAAAATAGGAGAGGCACACACTAAAAATTTTAATGTAAGTCCCATATTACATAGCAGGTGTACCTCTTCCATTGCTCTCTAATAGGTAGAATGCATAGAGTATCAGTTAATTCTCTATGCAGCTCTCATTTTATCAAGCAAGAGGTTTGTTCAAAGACTTAAGCTTCTCATAACTTCCTCAGTTTTCACTGGAAAATAAAAGTGTGATTAAAATAAGGGGGAAAAACAGCTAATCAAAGAAGCAGGATTTTAACTGATGTAAAAGAAGTCCCCATCCTCATATCATATATACTAACTTATTCCATATGCAGAGAACAAAAATTTTATGTTAATATATTCAATTATAATTTTTTTTTTCCATCAGATGTAGCCAAGCTTCTAGGAAAAATTTCACATAAAATTAGTAGTGTTTAAAATTATTCCTGCATAGAATTTATTACATTTGTGTGATTTTTATTACAACACTGCTTTATAAAGCACAAATATTTTGGATCCAGATATAGTTAAATCTATAATAAATACTTCAGGTACACCACTGCATGTCTATCTAACCCACTCAAGGCCTAAACTGTTCTTGAGCTAACAAGCAGCCATGTCATTGCTACAGCTCTTCTGGCTAGGAACCATGTATGATTCCTCAAGTCTACAGCATAAATATCTTGTTGGTAGTAACGCTGTTAGTTGCTGCCTTCTACAGTCAGTCAGTACAGGCAGTGCAAAAAGTTCTCTGTTCCACAGTGAGGTCAAGAGTTAATACTCTGCCATACATAACTTTGTGTAAAATGAAACAAAGGAGACCTTATGTAACACTTAACACTACCTCCCAACTAATTTCTACCTGTGAGGATATTTACTCTTGTTATACTTGATGGTAGAATGACTTACATTAATTTGAGTTTCAATAGATACAGCAAAGCAGAACTCACACTACTAGATACTTGATCTCAAATGGCAGGGAATGGCTGCAGTACTAAGCAGTGACATAAAAATTTAATCAGTAACCGAGTTTGACCCAGTCTTGAATTACATATGCCATTCTAAAAGTGTCTAACACTAAAACAAGACTTAAAATATGCCTGAGAACATTCAAATGAGTGGTTCAGATACCTACAATTAGCTTTAAGTTTTATTTAAGGTAATTTAACTGTCTTACTGAGACCCTGAAGATGCTGAGATTTAGAATTTAAATACTAGATTTCCTACATAAAAACTCAGCAATTATTTATTTACAAATGTCTACAATGTCAATAAAGACTAAAATCAGTCAAAGGAATTGAGAGGGAAGGGAGAAGAAGAGAGACTTTAGCTATCTATTTTAAAATATACTGGCATGGCCAATAAGAATAAAACTATATAAAACAGTGTCACCTTTTTTTCACTTCTGGAACTTGAGATGTTAACTGCATGAAGCTGTTTTTCCATTACATCACTTTTTCTTATCTCAACTTTTTGATTAGGCTTCCCTCTGAGGGAAGTGACAGCAGGTGCCTTTTGCTGAAAGAATGACTGTTACCTGTGTTTTGCTCATGCCAATAACAAGAAAACCTAAACTGAGCACACAATGTCCTACTTAAAGAGAATTTGAGCCCAGACGGCAGCTGCCTTATTACAAGTGTAATCTATAAGCCAAAGACAGGCTGCTTCAAGTTCCACTGAAAGCCTCTTAATGTATTAAGTTTAAAAAAAACATTCAATAAATGGATTATTCGGACACAAGTGTTTCAACAAAAAAGTCATACCCAGTAGTCGTAGAAACACTGATTGTACTCCAAGAGCAAATGAGCGCTGTTTATCTGGCACACACCTGTAGAGAAGATTTGCAGTTTACGACTCAGTAAACAAACTGTTCCATTTCTCTGCTTTGTCCCTCCGTGAATATGCTTTGTCTTATTACAGTCTTTTAACTTATTAAATGCAAAGGGTTTTAGAAATCCAACATACAGAACAAGTAACCAAACAACTTCAAGAGGTGTTTTGACCAAAGATAGAAGCAACTCCCAGTAGCTCTAAGAATTTTAGGTTGAACAGTATAAGTAAAAATCTAGTTTACCAGCAACACCCTGATATACTGTTAAATATACTGTTGAACATGCTTTCCACAGAACAACCAAGGTTTTAAGGACTGTGCTAGGATGTAATTCTGAGCTGCTGTTCCTAAAGCAGCAATACATGAATTGAAACTAAGCTTCAGTACAGCACACAGTTTTATTCACCATAACCTTGACATATAGTACCTGATCTTACAATTAATCAGTTCTGGCCTATGCTATGTAAATTGATATATTGATTTAATAACTAGCAGAATTTACCTCCTTACCTCCTACCCATTTCTTTCAGATATTTCTCCAGCAAAAAACATTTTATCCTGACAGTGTCTTAAAGATACTACCATAAAGATTAATTACAACTGAACTAATTTATACAATTTAGTTTCAGCACTGTTTTCTTTAATAAACTATATCACTGAAGCAATTAAATACAAAAAAGTATTTAAACATTCAGGAGTTACTCCCTCATTCTGGAGTATCTATGAGGATTAGTCATAGAAAAACATCCATGATGAGCACTTATCAGCAGTAACTGTTAAGATCCCCCTACCCATAAAAGCAAGTAGAGGAAGGAGAATGAGTTTTGCATAGCATGGGTGGTTATTTCTAGCACTAAAACACTGTCACAAATACATGGGTTTACACTTGAAGTTGCACAGAATAGGCACGCTGAAAAGATATCTGAATATACTGTAGTAACTTACTTCATGTTTAGCTATTTAAAATATTTTTTGCACATTTAAACTGCTCTGCAGTTCTGTCTTCCATAAAAACTGTTTCAGAATTTCAGTTGAAGGGTACAAGGATTCAAAATTCAAGATATTATTGCTTAGAATTATCAAATAAACTATGTCAGCTCAGTTTTTAAGATAATGCAACACTTCACATTATTCTGCTTCCATGCTAATATGGCAAGCTATTAATTCCAGATTTACACCAACCAACAGGAGGCTACTGCAAAGCACTGTTGCAGTGTCATTCCCCCCCCCCAACACCCTGCCTAGAAAATTGCAAAAGGAGTATCCAACCACACTTTCCCAAAGCATCATGTGAATAGTTCATGTATGCCCATGCATCACAAACATTTTTTCTCTAGAAGTGTTAGAGGTACAAGTTAAGTTTCAACAAAAACAGGTCTACTTGCATGACAACCATGTTTCAAAACAAAGAAATATCTAGTTTTCATGCATATGAGTTTCTGCAATTTGAAAGACAGTCAAACCACTGATTAACAGCCACATATATGCTGTTATGTTTTATATTAATGACTACCATCAATACGTACACACAACATCAATATCATACGAAAGGCAGTCTACAATTCTTGACAGACTACAATTTTGCAAGACAATTCTGAACTGAGAGAAGAATCAAAGGTTTAACATACAAACTGATTTCTATTTTGTTCTTTTCTTGGTACAAATTGAAATCCTGGCATTACTGATATACAAGCTAGCTGAGTATTTTCTTCATGCAATCACATGACACATTTATTCCTTCTTGCTTTGACTAAAGCAGTCAGGAGTGCTCTCATAAAATATGGATTTTGCTACAAGTACGTAATATTTTTTTTAATAGATTCAAACTATCTACTAGCTAAATGTAATTACAGAGACAGTGAACAGTGGTATGACTACCCTTTGCTTCAGGTACTGCCTGCTTACTACACAAAGTACTACTACAGCAAATCCACACTGGTTTAAGTCCACATTCCAAAGCAAAACAAATTAGTCTATCTCACTGATCTGAGTTTTCACAAGAATGCTACCTATTTCTCAGCCCAAAAAACATACCTGAGAATGGCCACAGTCGTTGGAGTAACAGCCATAAATGTAAAAACAACAGTAAAAAAGAAGAAGGTCAGGAATAAAGGTAAAAATTTGCATTGTGTTGGACACTTCCCAGAGACAGCTTCATAGAGAAAATCTTCTGAACCATTTTCTCTTTCTAGTTTCTGAATACAGGAACAGTTGTGGTAAGTCTACAAATAATTTATAAAACAAAATTTAGCTCTAAGAATGACACTAAGTGACACTAATTGCGTCTGCATCACACCAAATAGAAGAATAAAGCCTGACTTCACAGTACGGGAAACAGTCCATTTCCTGATGATCACATGACACTGTAACCCTCATTTTTAAAACTGCTTCAGCAGAACTTGACCATGCTTACCTGAGCAAAAGCTATTTTTGGTTTTGTGATCTAAAAAGACAGTGATAGTCCCCATTTTGTGTGGAGCAAGTTTGCAGGTACAAACACAAAAAACTTAAAACCAAAGAAGATTTTAGAGTTATAGGCAAAACCATATGCAGTGCATCATATCCAGAAGTTTTAGAGTAAGCCTTGAAATGCTAACTTTTGCACTCAATCTTATTACAAATCAGTGAAGATAACACCAGTTACTGTACACAATTAAGAAAGGGCAAGATACCGTGTTCAAAACAAGATTTTTTTCTATCAATATGTAGATACCTATTTAAAGTATGTTCAGGTTTAATGTATTTTCAGCATTAAAAAGTTTAGTAGAAGTAACATTTGCAACATGACATTCCAGAAGTGAGAAACATACTGTGACTGACTAAAACCCCTACCACAGAAGGCGACTCAGAGAAGATGGGAAAGAATGATTTGCTCATGAAGCTCAAAGAACAATAAAAGCTGTGAGTGACCACAGCTGTTGCAAAGAAAGCTATGCAGAAAAAAACCTGCTATGTCAGCTGAGTGGATCAACTGATTGTTTAAATATTCTCCGAGTTCATTAAGAGAGTGTGAAAACTCCCTAAATTAACCACACTAGCATAGGAGGGAGTGTGATTCAGTCCAACACAGAGTATAAAAAGCCAGACAACTAGCAGAATTTCAAAAAGAGAAATGGATTTGAGCTTGCTGCAATCCATGTATGACTTCCAAACAACTGGAGAAGTCCAGCATCATGATGGTCAGCATGTTATAGAGACCAGTAGTGGGAATCACACTAGTAGTTCAGTCACAATGTGTACTACAATTGCTGTATTTTGCTAAGTGTAACACATTTGTACTGTGTTTTCAGTATATTTTATATCACTGCTAAATCAGAAATCCTGTGTGACAAATTGTCATCAGGCAAGTAAATCTGACATTAAACAACACACCCTCCACAAATGGAATATCTAAAAGCACCTGATCAGAGAGTATTGGACTCTGACACATACCAATATTCATCCTACTTAAACATTTGCTTCCAATCCACACCACTTTTTCTCGTAGTAACTATCACTTAGATTCAGAAATACTACTATTTCCTGACATACTAAAATGTTTTTGATAGAGAATGCATTTTGCAGGAACAAAACAAGGCAATGTCAGCATAAAATACCTTTTTCATGTTGTTGAAGAGATGTGATGCACATCCTGCAAAACAGGGAGAAAAGTACTGGACTTTATCTCTGCCACAAACTGGGTAGTAAATAGAGCGTGAACATCTACAGTTTGCATTGCATGGAGCTGTTAAGTTATATAGCATGCCTGTTCTGAAAGGTAAAAGTTAATAAATAAAAGTTATAAAATTAATAAAGTAATTTAAAAACAGCAGATACATAAATAAGTACAGCAGCATTTGTAGGGAAAAAAAAAAATCCCAAATTATTCAATTCAGGTGATTTATGCACTTAATGTTTAAAAATAAGCCCTGTTCCTAGTAGTTATAACTCTAGAAAATATTCCCATTTATTCTCTAAGTTATTTTTGCGCTATTGTTTCTTTCATAGATTATTCCTCCAATTTTCATTCACAAAACAAGTGATGAAATTTTGTGTCTCAACCCAATTCTTATCTTAGATCATCTCACTCCCACACTTTTGAATTTGTTCAATTCAGTTTTAAGAAAAAATGCAACAAGATGTTATTGTTTATTCTACTGACCATATTCCAAGGTTTTTTCCCTGTTTTGGATTCAAGTACAGTAGCAAACCCACTACATTTTTACTATTTCTAACACTGCTATGGAGACATGTATATTGTTCCAGCACCAAGACAACTGCACATATTAAATTCAAAATGTCATGACATATAAATAAAACTAACTCTTGCTTACTATAACTACTCTCAATTTAAGCATTTAATTCCACTATAGGCCATAGTATGGTTGTATTTGAAGTAGTCCCACTATATTATTAGTATGAAGAAATCAGTTTGGGATGTGGGTGGACGTTCTTAAGACATAACAGCAGAGAATAAAAACAGCCTTTGGTTTTTTTCTCTAGTAGTGCGTTAATAAGTAAAAAGCTTCACAGGCTGAGTTCAGTCACCTGAAACCAAGATACTGACACAACCATAAGTTTAAGTACCATACTGTAAACTGAAAGTTCCAGAGTCATTACCTGAAGGCTGGTTTCTTCAAGATAATTTAAGATAGTGGCAAATACTAAGAGGAGAAATAATGTACCTAGGAATTAAGCTGATTACTTACATAGAATTCAAACTGCACATGGAATATTAGAGACATCATAACTACCTATATACTTCATTTTCTTATAGTACAGTTGAACCCTACTGTTACATTAGCTCTTACATAAAAGAATCAAAGTTAGTTTGCACTGGCTTAAAGCACTACAGTGCACCATAAGCAAATCCATTAATCATAGGTTTATTCATACAGTGCCTTGTTAGGCTATAAGACATGTCAAGCCTAGAAGTATTTAATGAGTTCAGTGGCAAGATTTGTCCTGTTTACATATGCAGACAATGTCTCTCACTTCCCTGACCTACAAAGAGGGACTGAACTTTAGTTATACATGGTCAGAGAAAAACATTAAAATACAGAAGAAATATAGTTCAGTGTACATAGGTTCTTATGACATGGAACTTCTTGTTCTAACAACACTTTTCTAAAGAGGTCTAGCAGATGAGATCAGTAAATGGTCTTCAAAAGCTCTGTGAGTTGTGTATTCTTTCAAAGCAAAACAAAATAAGGAGTCCCAGCAACTTGTGGGAATGAACAGAACTACAATAATCATGATAATTTCTGTTCCTTCAGGTTTTCAGGGAAATATTGGGCAAAAGAATTTTACAAAAACAATACTCTGAAGTGTTTACTAGATGAAGTAAACCACGTTAGTTCTGCTTAAAGCCTAATTGAGTAATGAAGAGAGTTACTACCAACAATATACTTTGTTCATTAACATATGAACTCAAAAGTAACCCTGTACTCATGCAGTTCTGGCACTACACTTATAGAAGCTTTCCCCACCACCCCACCTCCAAGCTGTTTTTCAATAGCAGGAGAATGATTGCCATGAAGAATTTCTTCAAAGCCTCCATAAAATTGATGCAGATTCATTTTTAAGTCAATTCTCTAATAACTTTCATAATTGATTCTTTCAGAAGGATTTGTTCAACAGCATAAGCAGGAGTCAGACATTTGGCCATTCTTCCACAAACATTAATTTGTTAAAGCTACTACTACATATTTCAGTTGCTTATTCCTTCATTTCTTCAGTTTCAGAACTGGCACAGTGCCACTAACTACTCTGATGCAGGTCACACATCCAACAAACTATAGACCAACATGTAACAGTGAATTAGATAAAACTGAAGCATTTTTTATAATGGATACCGAATTGAGAGTTATTTCACGACTGTTTAACTCCAAACTGCTGTAGGTAAGATGTCTTCAGCACAACTGAACTACATAACTGCTGAAGTTACACAAATCTATTAAATAGAAGTTAACTGTATTTAACTTAGGATAAAAATCAATTCAACTTTTGTCAGCTGCTTATTATCGTAGGACCTGGTATAAAAATATGGATAACTTCACATACTATTTTCTGTATGACTTCTTCAGTATTCAGTTGCCACATACAGATTCTTTTGATCAATATGGGGCTATAAACTTTCAACAACCAGTCCGCATTGTAGTTTTCACGGTTCTGAAATGTCTACTTATGTAATCTTACAGCTAGCATTTTTTCAGACACTAAAGCAGAGCCATGTTTTAAGTGTTGAATGTCAACATTGGTCTTTGAATATACTGTCAATTGATATAGCAAATTGTAAAGATGGAATCACAATGAGTGGTAACTTGGTCTTTATGAATTTTTTTTTTCCCCAGTCAACAGTGTATGAAATTTGATTTATTCATTTTGTATGCCTTCTGGAAAAGGAAATACAAATGAATGGTTAAAGTATCATGCCATTAAATTTCTATTCTATTAGAGTACTAGAAGATGACTTACTTTAATCACTACTGTCCTTAAGACCTGTGAATTTCTGTCCTGTTAACCTAAGCTTATCTATTCTACTGTTTTCATATTTACATAAAAGAGACCTGAGAAATAAAAAAAGAGACCTGAGAAATAAAAAAAGAGACCTGAGAAATAAAAAAAGAGACCTGAGAAATAAAAAAAAGAGACCTGAGAAATAAAAAAAAGAGACCTGAGAAATAAAAAAAAGAGACCTGAGAAATATCTGGTCGGTCTTTTACGTCACTCTTTGCGTTACGATTCCCTTAAAGGACCTAGGAAAATCAGTAGCCCTCATATTCTGTGACATTTGTGCACTCAGTTGCCTCTGTAAGTAAGACACGATTTTCCTGCATTCTTCTATTTGTTATATGTTCATTTTAAGTAATTCAAAAAACATCATAAAGATCAAGTGAAGAAACCATATAACCTAACGGTTGATTAGATGTTTATGATTTTTTCCTAGAAGTATTACCAGCTTGCATGTGCATTAGGGGCTATAAATCCAATTTCTCTCCCAACATATCTTCTGTATTTTCATGGTGCACTTCATGCTATTCTGTCAGTAAAGTGCAAAGATTCTCCTTTCCATCCTATTTAGGTTCAAATGCCTTCTCATGCATCGGAGCATAACTTACAGGTTCTGCTTTCGCACAAGATAGTGGTACCTAGCCCTTTTCTAAAATGAGCTATTTGGGAAAATGGAAGCTAGCAGTCCCTAGCTACCAGCCTACTAGTGTTATTTTGCACAGCAGCATCTGGCTCTGGCAGACCCTCAAACAGCTGGGGTTGCCTCTGGACCTGTCAATTCATGACAGAGTAACCATCCACTTGAGAGCACAGTTTTGGCAAGCTAGTTGCCTTCCTCCTGCTTTTAAACACTGTTCATGCTACAGAAATGTGTACTATTTAAGATGACAAGAACTGAAACATTATAATCTTACAGTTATTTCCTTAATAAGGCATTTTATACAACATAGTGCCTATGGTGGTGATTTGACCACATTCAGTGTTGTCATATTTTTAAATCCATTCTATAGAGAATCCTTATCCTTGCAGATATTTATTTTTTCATCTTGCTTCATTTTTACTTCCATTTTTCTGACTTTCCCCACTGCCATACTGTTTCCAGACTATGCTTTGTTCACAGCAACAAGAATATTCATCCTAGAATTACTATAGTTACTACAAATATCTAAAAATAAGTGATAGATTTCATTCTCATTAGGAATGAGAATTGTGTTGCTTAAGGGAAAGAAAAGTACATATTGTTTAGATAAGTCTTTCCTACATGTTAGCCAAAAATATTTTGAATTATGTTTCAGTTAACCTTGTTACTCCACCCATTTTATTCTTCAACCTGGATCACTGAGCTATGCTCTCTTTGTACTAAATTTCTACCTCTATCAGCCATTCTAGCAGAAAAAAAAAAGCTTACTTTGTAAATGGAAGCTATGTGTGTTAGAACGTGATGCTACAATAATTACTTCATTTTTCTAGGGAAAAATTTGCCATCAGTTTAAGTTGCAGTGCACCTTGGTGCTCTCTCATGAAATTGTTGCACATGGCAGACTCCCAGTAACAAATGACCAGATTGTCAAGAGTTGGTTAATAAAACAAGATATAAAACACATGCTACTTCTACAGATATACAAAATTAGCTGCAGTCAATACCATGGCTACATTTACAGAAGCTGGGATTTTTTTTTTTTTTGTCAATCAGGTCCACTCTGCTCAGAACATTTTGTTGGCAATGTATTTTCTTAATCATCTATTACATAAAGATTCCAAGAACAAGGTTTTAGAGTTCCATAAAACATTTAAGTTTCATACATTAAGGAAAAATATGACATTTTTAGTTTCATATTCTGTGATGTAGCTTATTTATTTTAATACTAACAGCAAACCCAAAAGTTCATTAAAATATATTTACCCATTATATGTTTCAGAGACACCTGCAAAAGCTTCATTCCCACATTTAGCAAATAAAAACACTGTGTTTAATAGTAGGGCCGCTGAACAAGTGCTTATCATGAACTTGATTATGCTTTTGCAATCCATTTTGTACTTGGAAACCAAGATGCCACTTATGATTTGGCCTACTGCTGCTGCTGGAATTAATACAAGCCCTAGAGGAAAACAAGACACCAGCAATTACACAAAAATGCAAGATATAATTAGTGAAGCGATTCAGAGTGAAATTTTATGTTGAGTAAAATCACAACAGTTACCTGTATCTTGAGATGCAGTCCATGTGATGTCATTTTCAAACCATCCTACCAGAATCTGTTGGCATGAGTAATTTATTCTATCCTTACATTATCTTTAGCCTTTCCAGTTCAACTTCTGGACAGCATAATTTAGAGTTGCCAAAACCCAAGTTCAACACAGCAAAACTAGATTACTTAAGTTTACTACATATTGGGCAGGAATCTGGCCAGCAGGCCACTTCATGAAAATAGAAATTCTCCTTCATTGCTCCAGTGTTTTTTTCTCATGTTCATGTTCTTTGTCATACATTTATGTTATTGAACTTTTTAATAAGAGAACATAAGCACTATTATATCAGAAACAGCACAAGATTCAATAAGGCATCTACAGAAAGATTTTCACAAGTCTAGATCAGTGGATCATTTCGCTGACATAGTGCACATAGTCCATAAAGATTTATCCTCTTTGCACCATTAGGATTACAGATACATAACTGATCATTTTTATATGGCTAATCTATAACACAACACAGAATTCAGCATAACTTGCACTGACCCAAGACAGCTAATTTTAGAGACAGTTCAGGTACAGTGGCAGAACTGCGCAGGCCACAGATGCCTATAGTCAAAGGTAATTTATTTACCATGGTCATTAGTAACACTTAGACTAGCTAGCTCAACATTAGTTCAGGTACAGCTAGCTTTCAACATTAGCTGGGACATTTCTTTAAAGCTGTACATTTGATGAACACTGCCAATATATTCAGTGCAAATTAAAAGAAATTCAGACAAGGTCCATAGACAAAAAAAAGAACATTCAGTTTTCCACTTCACTGCTGATTACTGTTTAACAATTGAACACATACTCCAATGTATTTCTGTGTCAAATTTGCAGAAACTTTGTTTTGAAGCAATCATGTCTGAATAGTAATAGTACTATCTAGTATTATACAGGGTAGTAAGTCATTCAGAAAGTCCTTCCCAAACATATTTCTGTTGGAGAAAGAGCACTTCAGCTAGCATATGCTTATACCACAGCACTATACAGACGAAGCAATTTAGCAAGACATGTTCCAGAAATATTTTCTGACATATTGCAAGCATCTGTTGGACTATCTGTTTTGATCTAGTTGCTGTTTTTCAGAAGTAATTGTGTCAATCATGTGACTCCTAGTGCAGCTCTTCCATCAGATTTTTCTATTTTTCTCCAGCACTCAATTTTTCATAGCCTTCCTGAGTACTACCTATTACTTCTGCATATCATAGAAATAAGTGACAGAAAGCCAATTACAGAAGTAGTTACATGTTTTATAATATATCATGAATAGTCATTTTATTGTAACATATCTCACTGCAACGTTATGGTGAAACTGAAGAAGGGAAAGACCAAGTCAACCCCTTACTTGCGTTAAGCACTGGATTTTTCCAGCCGCCCTTTACCTCACTTCCTTTAATCGGGACTAAGGCTTAATACTTCTTCAGCTGACTTTAAATTAGGAAAAAACAAATGTTTTTCACCAAGAATAAAAAGATTACATTACAGTTTCAGCAGCACACAAAATTCTCATTCTACTTTGGAGTATGAGCATCAAGTCTTCTGAACTTAGAGAAAACAAGTAGATTTTCACCCTTAAATTGTATCAGGGTTCTCACAGGGCAGGCCAGAATAATATAAAAATACTGTTTCTGCTATGAAACCTGCATTTCATATAAGTTTATTCACAAATACCTCAAACAGAAGATGTTTATATAAGATCCCACCTCTAATGTTAATGAGGTGTTCAGCACAATATATTTAAGGTTTTAAAAAGAATAGCCACATTACCTGCAAGAGTTGCTGAAAAACTTGATGTCTTTCCAAACTGATTTTCTATAAACTTTGGTAGAAATGTGGCAAAGCCAGTGGCAACCAAAGCTTCGGAAGAACTGGCTATTATTAGACTCATAAGCACCGGATTCTTCAACAGTATCTACAGGGGGATATTAGCATAACACTGAGGAAATTGTTTCATCGTAGTACCATGTAAACTAGAAGTCACTGTATTTCAAAGCAGATACTCTTGTATGGAACTTCAGTAATATTCTTTTCTTGCTTTAACAATCTTAAGCATCAACAAAATGAATATGCATTACATTATAAGCAGCACTGGAGACTTCCCTATCACAACACAATAAAGAGGCAATTATCTTATAAGACCTGAAAAATAATTTCTCAGAATATCTGAGTTGTAGTAAATTCAAGATTTTCTTACCAGAAGAGCCATGGGAAAGTCTTTAAAACTTTTTCCAATATTCTTGGTCTCAACAAATGCCTCACTTCCATCATTATGAGTTTCAGAGATTTTTTCAGCCTGTATTTTTGCTGTTCCTATAAATGGGCATATTTATTGGCAATGGAAACATTGAATACCTGTGCTCTTGAAGTAAAAAAAAAAGCATAAAAATAAGTGTTTCCTTTCCTGGGGAAGACTAGCTCAGACACTGTAAGTCTTGAATATTTTATTGATACAGATCCATGAAATGATCAATAATGTATTGCTGCAGAAAGAAGAATTTGGCTAAAAGTATCATGCTTCCATCTAGGAAGGCCTTGGCTATAAGAAGATATTATCAGGGATATCCTAAAAATTTCAGATGATGCTGAAGCCCATTCAGGTTTGTTTAGGTTTTTTTTAAATAATTCTCTCCAGTTCCCTACTTCATTGTTGCTTTTCCTCCATAATTTCTCTTTCCAGATAAGCATAGTATATTCCTTTAGATGGTCTTTCAAGAAATTCCTACATAATATCCATCTGAACAGAAATTATATTAAAATTATTCTTTTTAGAAGACTGTTCTGGGATACTTTGATTCATGCTTTATCATTCCACCTAAACCAATAATAGAGTCAAAGACAACAATGATGATTTAAATCAATGGAATTTCCTTATTATTCTTAGTAGGTAACTCAATAGCTTTAAATACAGTCCCAGGTGCTTAGCTGCAAGCACCTTCCAACACTATGACCATCGGTATCCATGCTCTACTTGTTTCCAGTCCTACCATACATCACTAGGTACATAAGATCCGCCCCTTTAGCTCATTTGCATCATCTTAAAAGCTTCATACTGGAAACAAAGTATTTATCATCAGGTTTTAGCCAAAGACAGTTAACTCATCAAAATAAAAGACCGTTAACTTCAACAGAATCAAAGAGGAATCAATCACTCAGTCCAGCAGTCTATAATCTGCAGGTATAAACTAATCTCTCTTCCAAAGTAGCCTAATTATTGTTAAATATTTACCTGGTAGGTGTTTTGGAAAGCATGAAAAAGGTATTATAAGAAGCCAAATTGAAAAAAAGCATGCAAGAAAAGCTATCCACCATGCTCCAAGCCAACGTGGGTCATCTTGATCCATCTTTGTACTGGAAAAAATAATTTGGAAGAAGCAGGTTTACTATTCATTAATTCAAATTCAACAGTTTCAGATGTCAGTGAGCTGGATTTTTTAAAAAATAATATTCAAAGGCTTTCTGTTACATCAGTATTATAATTTTCTTGCTTTCTACGTGTATTAAATTCGTTTCCTTGTTTAAAGCACATTCATCATTTCTGTTATAATAATATTGCATTCTACCAAATATAGCTTTCAACTCCTTAGTCAAATTCATTCTGATTTAAAGGTCACTGCTTGGCCCCAGTTTCAAGATCCTGTAGCATTATTAAGATACTGAAAAAGCTTTAGAAAGAATCTTCATAAAATGAGTTATATGAAAGCCAATACAGAAGTTCAGAATGCCATTGCATTGATCCTAAGTCCCTAAAACACAGGAAATAAAAGTGAAAAATAAGTTGCTGGTTTGGACAGTAGTACAATTTATAACATTATTTTTGAATAGTGGACTATTACTCAACTGGTAGATTTTTCTAGCAAGCTCTTCTCCAGGACATAAGTAGCAGTATCCTACCCCTTATATCCCACCTCAGTGAAATTTTTTACACAAGAAATCAATAGTTGCAAGCCAACCTTAAATAAGCAACTAATCAAAAGAAAGTATTTTTTGTTAATCAGCTTTAAAATAATATCTCAGAAAGCTAGAACTAAGTATTTGCCCTACAAAAAAAAACTTCCAGACACAATGGAGTGACTACTGAATGTGGAAAGTAACTCCTTTGCCAGAAGCCCTTGTGAATGCAGCTTGTTACCAAGTTAAAGAAGCTCTTGAAAATGCAGTATTTTCCAGTAAAATCTCTTTTGCCTTCTCACATGGAGAAATGCTGAAGATTTTAATGAGAAATATTAGGAAAAGAAAATAGAAAGCAAAAGACTAAGTTGTATCTTGCCTTTCTGGGATTTGGATATCAATATAAATATTAAGTAGCTGTCCTCCTAAGACATAGCCAATAGCAGGACCCAGCAGTGACATGGCATAGCCAATTCCTAGAAGAGAAAAATACATTAAGTTCACCATACATTCTTTAAGATTTCTTTGAAAAAAATTCTTAAATCATCTTCAGACCAAATGGTTTCTGTAATACAACCTGCTCTTCTACTGCCATTACTTCAACTATAGCAAGTAGAAGACAAAATCTGTACTTGTCCCTCAACAAGAAAATTTGCAGGTCTCATTAAAAGCTGCAATTCAGAGGTTCAACAAGATACTTCACTGACACCATCTTTATGCATTATTAGATTGCCTTTGGCACACCTAGTACCTACAATCACAAGCTAGCTTGTGAAAAAAAAAATTAAGTGAGGCTGTTACAAGCATCAGTCATTAATAGTACATGCCCACAATGTTTAAGAACCTACCTTTTTTTTTTTTTTTTTTTTAAATTGAGTCTTGGGTTGCTTTTTAGATCTCCCAAGACCAGAAGACAGGGTTCCATTAAAACTTTTGACTGGAGTAATACCTGCCACATGAGTTCACCGAGAACTCAATCATATGCACTTCAATTTATTGACATGAGCCTTAAAATAGAAAGCCAAGGCTCTTAACAGCTCCTGACAGTTCTAAAAACACAAAACCAAATAAAACAAAGTTGCACATGTAACCATATCCTACTAAAGAGCACTCTTAGGTCTATCCTTTTTCTTTTTTTTTTTTTTTTTTTTTGGCCTTAGGACACAGTTTTCTTGACATCATAATAGTTTCTCTGGCCTACCAGCCAGATTTCTGTGGCACTGTAGAACTGCTGGCAGAAGCACTGTCTCTGTCTCTGCAGACAAAGGCTTGCAACTAACAGTAACTAAATTTGTATAAATAATTGGTAAGACATGCATCCTTACTGCTGATATTCTATGCTTTTCCCCAGGTTGAAAAATCTGGATTTCTCATTTGTTTCCAGAGAGTATGGATCCTGAGTTAGTATTATTTCACTCTCTTTAGACAGCAAGAAGGACAGGGGTAGGGGTGCAAGAGGGGGAAAAGACAAAGAAGGGGACACTCAAGTATCACTAAATCAAAATAAATATTGAGTTGACATATTCCAGATTTTCCTGTATTTTGGAAGAAATAGCTCATATGAACTTTGAGTTAAGTTTCCAATCATCATACAGAACTTCAAACCTAGCTTAGAAGGTTCCTCCAATAGAGCATCCAGTTTAAATTATCATTTGGAATTGCTTAACTTTTCATTGGCTTCAGATGTAGATGCCTCAGTTCAGCAAGAGAACAGTTCCCATTAAAAGGCATCCAGTTTCAAAAGAGAAACTACCAATTTATGAGTTGCAAGCTTATAGTCTAAGATGCTAGCAGCTATTTACAGACACTAGCAGAAAGTGTTAGGGGATTTTTCTGTTGCCTTGCTTAAGCCTTCATGCATTAGACAAAGCAACACAGCGTATTTTAAATCCTCTATACATTGCACAAAGGCAAGGAAAAAAAAAAAAAAAGGCTTAATGTCACTACCTTTCCACTAACTTGCATTCTACTTTTGTTATACTAGGCAGAATACACTGTTCTTCTGAATTCAGCAGCTGTATGAAGACTGCATAAGCATTAATGCATTGTATCGGTCTTAGGTTTTTTCGGGCCACTTCTTGAACCCCTATTCATGCAGACAGCTCTAATTCTGCTCTATTTCACTGGCCTCAGAAAAACTGTAAAAATAATCCACTCTCAATATAAAGAAACAGCAAACATAAAAGCTTTGTTATTCAAGATTTAACATATTTGACTATTCTATTTGTTGTCATCAAATGAAATGGCTTGCCTGGAACAATTAAGCGAGATTTGTATGCAAATAGATTATGATTTAAATTTTTCCACCTAAAACATTGATTTAGTCAGGAAAAAGTCTAGGAATCTAAGATGCTTTGAATTCCTCCTGCAAATTACCAGTATAGCTAACATACTTTTATCATTTTACACCTAAAAGAGGGAAAATAGCAAGTATCTTCATGCTACACTTAGACTACAATGAACTTCTCAGTTAAAATGCATACAACCCAGAGAATGCTGAGTGGAAAGATTAAAACCCACTGCTAAGAATTAGTATTCCTTAGCTCTCAAACAGCCCCACAGTAAGACAAACACATTCTTCATGTTTCCCTTTACTTTCAATTAAGGAAAGATACTTCCAGTATTTCCTCCTCAAGTGCCAAATTTTTATGTGGCTAAAGAACTGCATTGATCACATGATGCACAGGAGTGTCCCTGCACTGAGGGGACAGCCTACGAATAGAAGGTAAACAAATAAAACTGTTACAGGATACAGTAAGGTCTGTCTACTGACTTGATATACAGTACTTTTCAACACCTGTGACACTAAAAAGCAAATTTTTGCTACAACTTACTCTGTTGTTAGCAAGCAGGCTACATTAACCACTTAATAACCTTCATTGGCTGACATGAAAAACCAGCAGGAGAGGTGCACAATGTAGCTCTACCATGTTCTGCAAAATAACTATTTAAAAGACTTGATAATTTATACTAGACTAATACCTAACTTGCACTAGTAACCGATATAGAAACACTTTATGCATGTAAGTAAACAATTACAAGATTGATTTTATTAAAGGAACTCATAAAGGCATTTGGAAGACATTGCAGTCTAATATACCCAGACAATGCGTTATAAACGATTTTAAAAGTTACCTATATAAAAGGAAGACTTGTGTTTTGGGACACTATCATCAATAAAAGCTGTCCCCAAAGTATACAGTGGAGTTCCTCCAACTCCCAGCAGCAGCTGTCCCAGGATAAAGACATACAGATAGTCAGGAAGTGACGACTTTGTGCTGGTACTGCAAGTGAAGTTAGCAGAGCCTGTTCCTGGAATTTGGCATGTGTCTGAAAGACAGAGACAGGAAGACTTTACAGTTCTGTTACCCAGGTCATCACAGCCCAACTGAAGAAAAACCTGTACTGAAAGCTAAACTATGTAAGTACTGTTAGTGCCAGGTTCCCATTTTGTCAGGCCTATTAATATATTCCTATATGACAGGGCCCTTACCTTCTATGATATCACATCCCCCAAAACAAATACTATCCTGGCTTGGTTTTTGTTTCCTTGACAGGAACGAAAGATGGATGAAAGAGCCTTATTAAACATTTTGGCTTTTTGAAAGCATTATTGACCAGATATATGCAAAAAACCCAACTGTCAAATGGTCATTCAACAGGTTAACAAATACTCCTAGGTAACAGACACTTCATTTTGTTCTTGTACCTTATAACGATTCTGAGGAGCATTAAGAACAACTTCCACTCTTAAGTGACAGAGGAACCTGAACAACCCAAGGGAAGCTGAACTGCTGGAGAGGAAAATGCAGTCACCAGTCACAAGCAAAGCCAATCCTCCCTTCTCATACACTGTTTTGAGAAGTGTTTCCATAAAAGAAAAAAAAAAATCTCAAAAATCCACATCACTATCTCTCATAGGTACACACTGCTGTATCTCCAGAATGAGAAGTTAATGTAAAGCCTCTGTACTTGTCCATGCACACGTGCACGCACACACACACACAGAGGGAAGAAGAGGCAGAACAGCTTAATGTTTGGTACTGTGAGGAGGGAAAAGAGGAAGTGAAGCCAGGGAGTATGTTTTTTCTTCTTGTTCCTCTTGCTACTTTTAGTAGCAGACAGTCCCAAGCAACAAGATCAAGAAGAGGAGCATGGTTCTTCCCAGGTTTTTCCACAGAAGAGCACAGAACTCTAAGGAAGAGAATAAACCCATCAGTTTGATGGAAATAAACCACACTGGGTAAATACATGAAAACAGATCAGATGAGTAGACTGATTAATTCTCAGTACTTTCCTACAAAATTACTATATAATTTTTCTCAGGTCCTTTTACATTTGAGACCCCTTTTTACTTAAGGAAACAAAGGACAAGCTTGTCCATGCTTTGGGTTTACAGGACATAAAACACAAGGAAGTGCCTGCCACACAGCAGATATTTAAAGAGAACTGTCTACACTGATGTTATAAATGCATCCATGGGCTTTATCATGCTTTCCTCCAGAAGGAACAGTACCACAGTGGTGGTGGAATCATATAGCACACAACAGGTGATTGCACAGATATTGGTCACTGTAGAACGATGAAAAAAAACCTCATTTCAAGAGGAGTCATCATTAAAATTTTCCTTCCTTTTTACTAAGGAACAATCCTCATTTTAATGTTATACTGCAGCCACATGGGGAACATTGTTATGAATCACTCTGAAAATTACATAGTTTTAGAGTATATTTTCCATTTACTGTCAAGCTGCTTTCTTTAGCAATATCCTCTTTTCTGCAAAAAATCAGGTTAACTTTGTACTATTTGCATGCACAGCATCTAAAACTGACTATAGAAGGACACCGTGTCCTACAGTATTTTGTTAATATACATATATTGTATATATGTGCTGTATATATCTGCAGTTATAAGTTAGCCTCTAATACTCATTAGACAAGTCTAAAACAGCATTTAGCTATTCTACTGTAGTACACAAATAACAGTATCTTGTTAAAATATACATATCAACAAACAAGTAATGAAGAGCAAGAAAATTCCATGAACAATGTTGAATGACAAGAGTGTATCCTAATTTGAGATCTAGAAACAGCTTCATTAAATAATCAGATTACATAGGGTAATGGCAGTCAAAATCTGACAGACTGCTGTTCTTCATGAATCCCCATACCCAATGTCTCAGTCAATCTAAAAGCCTGTGTCATTGTGTAGCCGATTGATTTTAGCTTTTCTTCAGTTTTCTAGCTCATCAATTAATATGCCCTAGGAAATTTATCGTGACATTGAGATGAAAGTTTATCACACTAGTTTGTTTTCAGAACCACATAATCATGTCTAACTACAAAATTAAGAGAACCATCAATATACACTAATACAGTTATAATGGTTTTCTTTGCATCATCCATTGGACCTTTTCTTTTTTTTCTTTAAAGTCAGCAAGTACATCTGAATTTGCAGAGTGAAGTCATAGACCATATTCCATGTTTCCAATAAACATTTTAAAAGCAAAGATGATTTTACCACAAAACTATGAGATTAGTTTAAACCAGAATAACACCAGTTTACTCTTTACCTCAGCCATTCCTGTCACTCCCATCTTTTACCAGTCCAAGGTTTAAACAGATTGGTAAAGTGACACAGGTTAAATCTAACCCAGATTAGATTCACAAGCCTGTTTGCTGCTGTCATAAGAATGGTAGAGGGAAAACAGACCAGCTTTTACATGATCAAGAAAGTCTAACCTGAGGTAAGCCAAGCTCTGGTAGAAGTTTAAGATCACTGGCTGACCATTTCTAGCTACCTTTTCTCTTTAAACTTGTTTTCCCTTCTATAAATCAGGGGATTAGACCTGCATTTTGAAGAGCAGACTGCATTAAACACCATCCAACAGAACGAGTCATCGTAAATTTTCTTGCATGCTTTAATGTAATATATCTATCTGAACCCAAGTTATGGAAAGGACAAAATATCCCAAATATCTCATGCAACATACTAGCCAAGAAGGCAGAATCAAGTGTGAGATGCTAGTTTTACTCACATCTTAAACTACAGCCAGTAGGTGTGGGGCTTTTTTTGTCCTTTGTGGGGCAGAAAATAGTTTAAAGAGAGTTGTGAGGCATGAAAAATAAGAATGGCTTGGTTTCTATTTCTTTTTAAACTTATAAATCTGTCTCCCTTTAAGTACTGTATTGGAAAGTCACCCAAAGCTTCAATTAACATGCTCAGTGAAGGCTAAATTCTTAGATTCTAAAGGCAGATTTACCATATTACAGACTATGTAAGAGGTGTAGATAAATAGACTAAGCAGTGTAGAGAACAGCAGCACTACCCATTATTTGGACTAATCAGATAGTCTCTGAAGAGAGCAAAACTAACATATAAACCACAGAAATACTGATGGTTCAAAACAAAACAGTCAAATTAGAGGCTGGCATCATACATATTCTGTCACCATTAGTACCCAGATGACAGTCTTGTTCTCTCTTGAATTGTCCTTGGCATGTTCTGTGAAGGAAGATCATTTAATGCCCTTCTGAAAAGATTCACTAACTCTCAGACCCTAAATGACTTATCCACCATATGAGTTTCCAGTAGAACAGAGAACTGAATAAAGGTGCTCAAGTCATTTTCCCTCTTCTCAAATCACACCACACACATTTCAACTCAAGTGATAAGACTTATTAACAAAGATATTTCTTTTTTCCTAAGACAGTCACATCCAGTTACTGAAGAGATTCATGGAATAATTCAGGTTGGCAGAGGCCATCAGGGAGTCATGTAGTCCAACCTCCTAATCCAAACAGTGTCAAAACCAAGTGCCAAAATTCAGACCATCATGCTCAGGACTTTAGTCAGCAGAGTCTTGAAACCCCCAGAGGTAAAAACTGCACAGTCTTTCTGGGTAATCTCTCCCAGTGCTCAACTATCTTCACAATTAAGTTACCTTCCTCTTGTCAAGTGAGGATCTACATTTCACACTTGCTGTGACAGACATCTTTTACAAATTCAAGCATGTTTCAATAAGATCTGAGACAGAAGTTTAAAACTACATTGCTTATAACATCTGCATATTTTACAGTTCTCTGTACTGTCTACAGGTAATCAGAAAATGAATTCATTACAAACAAAACACTAGATAGAGCTTCTGACTACAAATATCAGAGCCAGCTGAGACACTGACAACTCTTAAAAAATTACCAAAAAAGATGACCAGACCCTTAAAAAGTTACCGGAACAAACAGCTACTTACCTCCAGGTTACATATCTGAGTTTGAAGTCTTTCTGGAGATTAGACAAGACATGTTTGCTGTGCTAAAAATTTTCGCAAATAGGTAGACCATTGATTATCTACTCTGTCAATATGAAATGGATTGAACTATTACTGAAGAATATTACTATGCTAAGTATTTCCAACTGAATAGGTTTGTAGAGTAGGATACATACAAGAGTAAGTTCCAGAAAGTCTGTAAGATTTATACTGGAGGCTAAATGTATTTTGTATTCCAGACTAGATCTATTAATTAACCTGGCAGCCATATTAAATATTGCACTGAACTATAATTTGAAGTTGTCCTGCAGGTAAAACTCACTGTACTTATGTGTAATGCAAATAATCAAGTAACCAACTAGGAACTGTTAAAAAATAAATTAGGTGGTAGATTTTAATACAAGGCATCAAATAAAAGATTTTACTCCCAGTACTCCAAATATGTTACAATCTCCAGAAACTACTCAAACAAATAAGCAACAAGGAAGGTTTCTGGGGTGTGGTGCTATAAAATTCTGCAACTAAATGTAGTTAAGATGCTTCATCAACATCATAAGTACTGTAGCTTACTTAACTGTCAAAGGATGCTGTTGCAAAGCACCTGAAGATTTACAACTAGTCTGTCATGATGGAGATATTCCCTGCTCTCTGTAGTCATTTATCTTTGACAGTGTTTTGTTTAAATCAGCTTGAGTCCTTAAATCTGCTCAACACAGTCATACAGCAGTCAAAACAGCATGAACACAGTCAGTTTACAGTGCCAGGGGGAATAAAGTACATGTTCCATTTAAAATTGTCCTTACAACTTTTAAATTTCAAAAATCCGTGTAAAACATGATCCCTAATAAGGTATAAACACCTACAGCATCTTTAGTGGCAGATGAAGGGGCAGATGTTTGATGAAACAGTAACAGATGCTTTGAGATTTCAACCAAAATTGGTAGGAGGGGAAGAGATCAATTCCAATAGTTGGCTACCTCCCTTCACACTCCCACCCCATCAGTATCTTGTTTCAATTAAAAAACTAGAAACAGGTTGCAACTGGTTTTTGGTATTAAATTCAGCTTCCCTTCCATACTAATGAAGTAGGGAAGGTAATACTGAAAGTGAAATTGTATTGAAATGGAACTGTAATGGGGCCAATAAGCCATTGCCCCTCTACTAAGGGGTAACAAGTAGCTATCTGCTTATAACCTTCAAACACTGAAGAGTTTTTTCTTTTGCCCTTGTTCAATTCAGCTAACTTCTGCCTCAAGTCCTCATTTATTAGATGGGGAACAATTGCTTATCAAAGTTATTTAAGTAATGGTCAATGTCTGGACAGCTCATGGAAGTGTGTGACATGATTAACACTTAAAATTGAGAATCAACAACCAGAAGACTTAGAACATTCTATCAGATTAATAGAGTGCTCACTAAAAATAATAGTAGCTAACATGCTCAGTCATTGAAGGCATAAATCTCATTAAACACAGCAGTAACAATTAAGTCAATCCTAAAAGATTATGTCATCCTGCTTTGAACGTATCTTGATATCTTCATTAGTTACAGGTGTGCCACTGAGATCAAATAGCTGGCATTGACACTGCACTTAAAAGTGTTGCTCTAGGAGAAAGGATGTGTAAGATCTGAGAGCTGGCTATTCTCATGATTTTGGTACTGAGATGAGGAGCTAGGAAAGGATATTGGAATTAGGCACTTAAGAAATGAAGCTATAACTTAGAGATAAAGATGGAAGACTTAAAGATCAGGCTAGGGACTAGAAGCCCGTTAGTTAAAAGACAACTAAGACTAAATAGGATAATAGATCACAGTTGATGGGCCAGAGAGCAGAACAATATAGAAACCTTGATTAATAGAAGCTGTGACAGAACACTTCCTGATGGAAGAGGAAGACAGCCCTAAAAAATGGTCAAAACCAACCCTATGGTCTGGCCCTAGTCCAGGAGGCTACAGAGACTGTGCAAGAAATGGAGGTAAAAAGTTCAACAGTGAGGAAGAAGAGCTAGTTTTTCTCTGTGACCCCAGCCCACAACCACTGGGACACACTGCACAGATGCAACTAGGAGGAGACCAGGGTGGAACATATGAAAAAGACTTTCAAGCTCATTGTAATACGAAGCGGGGAGTAGGTTATGAATATGTATAGATGTGTTATGAATATTTGATGCTTTGTAGCATAAAGCCAAGACAAGGTGCCATGAGAGGTGCGCATGTTTGTGGTGGAGCGATCCCCCATGCACCTCTGTGCTGAATAGACATACCTACTTTATAACCTTAGAGGTTGTGGAGTCATGTTTCCACAACTCAGTACTGTTTTTTTCACTATAGTTCAGTACTGCTTGTTCCCTCTTTATTTCAAAGAAACCCACAAGTTTTAATCAACACTTAAGAACATAGTGAAACTTGTTAATGAATTACTCAAGATGCGATCAAAACCCAAAAAACCTGCAACATGTAGTCACCTTTCAAGAGTATAAGAGCTCTCCTTTAACATATTCTACATCGCTGACCTAACTTGCTTTCCTATTCACAAAGAAAGGTCAGATCATTTTTCTTTACTCAAAGTGAATTTTAATTCCATTCATCAAGGCAAGTCAAAAAAGCATTTTATTCAAATATTACTTATGAGCAAGAACTGATATTGACACTCAGATCTCTTCTGAAAAAGAAAAGTTCACTGTGCAGAGAGAAATTTACAATCTTGAATTTCAATCTTGAATTTACAGACTTCACATAATCATTTTATTTTCAGTTTTAGAAATACTATCCTATTTTTAGGACTTTGAGAAAGATTAACTATGTTGTAGCAATTAACAGTTGCACCAAATTCCTACAGAGATTTTTCTTTTTTTTAAATAATTTTCAGAACATAAGGAAAAGCTTACCTTCAAATTTAGCTCCATAGTGGTATTTTCCACTACTGAAGTGTGGTAAGGAAAATACAAGTGAGCCCAATCCTAGCATAAATGCTGAGAAAGCAAGCCATCGTGGTTTATGCCCTCTTTCTCCAAAGAAAGATACAAACAGTGACAATATACAAAAAGCAATGTCATAGCTTGCAGAGATTAAGCCAGTGAGGGAACTGTTCAACAGATAACGCTTCTCAATTGTTGAGATACTAATATTAATCAGGCCATTTACCACAATACCTAAAAAGAAAAAAAAGATATAATTAGTCAAAGATACTTTGATAAAGTTGCAAGGGTAAACCTACCATTGTAATGGAAGGGTTAAAATGAATATATTTGCAAACATACATTTTAAGGTATTTATTAGCTTTAAAATCCAGGTATATGGATTGATACATTATGAATTTAAGCCAGACGAATGTACAAGACCTATGTAATTTTGGTCTTTCCAGTGGGCATTAAGGATTCAACACTCAAGTATTAAGCCAGTGAAATACTATGCCTCAAACTCTGTTGATGTATTAAGGTTCCAAATTCAGTTTGAAGCACGGCTAAATTTAAATCAGAAGGCATTACAGTGTCATAAAATACTGTACAAGTTAAATGGAAATCAGTCAAGGTTATGACTTGCATTAGAATACAAGTTATGACTGAAGCAAGCTCAGGACATAGCTTTCAAATAATGATCGCCAAACAAATATCCCTTCCTCCCTTCCACCATAAAGGCAAGATACAAGAAGGCTTTTGAACAGTCATCCTTTCCTATAATATAAGAGTGTAAAGCCATTTAAAAATATTTTGCAACTGTTTCAGAGCAACTGAAGGTGATTTACGTTAACTGAGAAAAAAAGTTTCCCCTCTGAATCTTGAGTTTCTCTGAAGCTGAAGTACCAGACAACCTGGAGAAAAGACCTTGCACAAGTTGCCCTATTTAGGCACAGGCAAACTCAGAAAAAAGGACCCTAAAGTAGTATTAAGCTGCAATTGCCAGTGCATGCTTATACACACTGGCCATTTTTACAAAGTATTGTTTGTAGTTACTAACTTCAAACTCCCATCCTGCCTCACATCCTCTCTACATGTGAAACACCAAATGATTAAACTTATAAAAGTTTACTTTTAACAGTCCCACGACAGGATTCTGTTATCAGTGAGATGAATAGCTGTACTTCGTAAGAGTGTCAGATAACAATGGTAGTTAAATTGTTCCTGTAAAAAAATATATACCCTGGAAAAAAGTTAGGTAGACTTGGAGTCACAGTTACAAATAAGATTATGATTTCTGTAACCTCACAGATTACTCATGAGCAGCTCTTACGACACAGGCTCTACAGTTACCCTTCTTTCTAAAATTCAAACACAATACTCTGCTGTCATTTTAAGAACAGAAGGATAGATGACTGGGGACAGCAATAGATTTGAGTTAGTTTTCAGTAAGCATTGCACCATCTAGAAGTGCAACACCACAGGCTGAGCTTCAACAGATCTGCCTAGAGTGCTCTACATATTAGAAAAAAATTACTCCAAATCTGTGACCAACCAGCTGTTTTCTTATCAGTGCAACCCCCACCATAACTAAACACTTCAGCTTTCTATAAGGAGGCAGCTCTTGGCACAGTCTTAATTTTCTAATATCCTACTACAGCCTCTTTAAAAGGATGTCAACTTCACCTGTCAGTCTTACCACACTTAAATTCATAAGGGATTAACAGAAGTATTCAGGTGTTCCTCCACTGCCATTATTTCTACATTTGGCAGCCTCCTTCTTTTCTTCTTAAGGAGCATTGACCAAAGAACAATACTAGCATGAAGGAATGAACAAACAAGTTTTTACCATTTGTCAGCACTTCAAACATTTACTAAGGCCTTACATTTTCAAATGAAGTAGGTGTGCTACATAGGAAGTTGATTACAGAACTAGGAAACATTGTCTTTTACCTGTAGCTTAAGTTGCCCCCTTTAATTTGCATTCTAGAAGACCTAAAATCTTGCTGTTAATTTTATTGGAAAGTTAGATTTCACCTCTAAAAAAAATAGATGTGATTAATGGCAGCATAACATCTCTAATGCCATCATCTGATGATCAGTCACTGAAGTCTTCAGAGAAGACAAAACACAGCTGATACTAACTTAATCTGAAAAACTAATCCTACAAGGACATCTCAACACTTAAATAGCAGTATAGAAATTAATTTTTAAACTATTCTCATCTAAAACCTTGTTGTTCTGTCACATCTTGTAGAAGTTTAGGTACAGTGTGTACTGACCCACAAAATCCAGATTAATCATAAACCAACTTCATTTGCTCTAACAACAAAAGTATTTTTTCTTCATCCATTTAACAAAAGAAGGTGCTTTACAGTTGTATAAGTATGGTAGTTTGCAGACACACAATAAAGTTACCAGCAGTATTTTGCAGACACTCAATTAACAAAGAAAAAACCAAAAATATTTTAAAAGTCATTCCAGTAAATCCAATCAGGGTATAAAATATTCATGCTATTCAAAGTCTTCAGACACATTAGACTGGACCAGTCTCAAACAGTGGTTCTGTTGTTCTGTTTAATAAAATTATTACCGAATAAGGAAATTACTAAATAAGGAATAAATACTGAATGAAGAAATAAACAGTCCTTCTTGTACTCAAAATAGTGAAATAACTTCTACCTTGTTTTCTACTACAGCTACGAACTGCAGCATATATGGTTATTGTACTACAAGGTACAATCACACATTTATGCAACTCCCGGTGCCATACAAAAAGCAGGTATTAGTCATGTAACCACGTTATATGCAAAGATGTGGGGTTTTTATTCTGGAAATACAGGTTTAACATGTATTTGAAACAGAAGCAGATGGAAATGAAGAGTTAAGTTTCACCTAGAATCATCTGAGAAGCTGAAATAAAGGGTATCAGGTGCTAATAATAACCTCTTTTCTAGGACAGCTAGACAATAACCTAATAAACACATGCCTTCAGTTAGACACACATGTACAAAAATCTACCCACATGTATCAGGTCACTGCAGATAGCTACCTACTATGTTCACTTACTGTACAAGAAGTCTAGTGTGACAACTTATACACATCAAAAATGTGTTAAGAATTACTTTGTTATACTTCGACATATTAGGAAATACACTTTCCTAGAGGTATAATTTTTACAGATATATTTTATTTTCATCACTGATGATTTCTGTAATTTGGAGGGTAAATCAAATAATTAGACCCAAAGATAGAGGACAATAATAGTTCACATAACCTCAAAATTACAGTTGTGTTTTGTGTGTTTTTATCTAAACTCTGTAGTTGCAAGACCTGAATATTCTCCATATATTTTCACATGCAACACTGAATTTTTTGTCTGAAAACTTTTCTTGTTTTATCCGCTTTTCAGAGTTGCAACCTGATTTCCTTTCTATGATCTAGCCAAAGAGAAGGTACTTGTTCAGAAAATCTAGGTAACACATCATTAAGAATGCCACAAGGTCTATAACAGCCATGCTCACATCAGCTTTCAAAACAAGCATCACAAGTTTCCTTTTATTAAAACCCTAAATCTGAACTAGATTAGATAGGTACCTCTGAGGTATCTACAGTTAGATAACAGGACCAAGACCTGGATAAGAGGAATAACCAAAACTCATAGCATCATAAGAGGACAAAGATTCTTACGATAGAAGAACCTTTTTATGACCAGGAATCTATCCACATTACTAATAAGAGATAAAATTAAGTGATACTGAATTCATTATTCAGCTGAGTAGACAATCAGATCAGCACAGCAAACTGGATTTTAAGAAATATTGCTACAGCAAATTTAGAAGTGCTGGTAAAATTCAAGACCCTTTGTCTAGTAGAATATAATCTGAAATCTTTCAGCGTCACATTAGGGGCGTTTGTGGTTGTCTATCTGTATTCTTAATCCACAAAATCATACACACATCACCTAGAAGTCTTCTACTACTCAGCTGCCACTGAAATCTGCCATGTAAGAAGTTCTTCCATCTCTACCTTTCTTTTTACTGTATTAGAGAAAATAAGTTTGAGCTAACAGCAAGACAACTGCAACAGTAATCACCTCCTGGTCCTATCAGATGTAGCATGGCCTTTCAAATACAAGAAAGGATCAACAGGCTCTGCCCAAAAATCTCTAGATACCTCTTTTCTAATGCAACATGTGTATGCTAAGAAAATACCAGCTTCTAAACAGGTGGAAAACAGAGTTCACAGAAACACATAATGAGAGACACTAGTTCTTCTAAAGATTTTCCAAGCAACACAAGTAGCAGTCAGATGCTTCTAGGTTTTAAGCAGAATTCCTGCTCAGCTCTGCTCAGACCATCCCAGTTACCTCAGTGTAGATCCATGCAGAAACCCTGGCATCCATATCCCACATCTCTGGCACCGGCTGCCTGCTCTTCTACATCTCCCCCTATCACTCTACAGAGATATTATTTTCATGAGCAACATGGATGAGCTTTAAAGCCTCACAGTTTTTCAGGAAACACAGTTTTCTAGATAGTCCAAAAAAGTTGAAGGGTTCTACACATAAATCCAATAGCGCCATTTGAAGGGCATATATCTAAGGTTCACAAACCTCAGGTTTGTGCATTTAGTATTCCCCTCCCCTTCAGCCATTATTACTAAGGCATACCAAGGTCCTAACAAATCTTGTTACAGAAACCCAAAAATATGGACAAGAATATCTGAAGCTGAACAACAGAAATTAAGAGCAAGCTAAAGGTCAGGACCTCCAAGGTTAAGTTAAGCCACTAGTTGTTAGAAAGATGGCTGCACTGGGATCAACAGAACAAAACCAGAATTTTTTTTTTTTTAAGCCATCTTAATTACCTAAAATCCTATCCAATCATGCCAAGGTACTTTTTTAATTGACAGGCAGGTAACAAAATACATGCTAGGGGACTACAATTTTGCCTATTGCTTCATATTGTGAATTTTATTCCTTGACTCACTCCTCAACCTGTGAAGCACATACAGAGCCCTATTTCTCTCTAAGCAATGGGGACATAGTACAGATGAGAGTGTGACCCACAGAGCTGACAGGACAACGGACTCAGCAATAGTCAGAAAGATAGGTGGGGAAAAGAGAAAAGGAGAAACAGCAGGAAGTATGAGCAACTTCCCTACCCAGGGCACTTGAGTACTTTCTTCCCCTAGTGAAGCCATTACTGTCACTTTTCAGCAACAGCAACAGACTGGTAGCTGGAAGAACCCTGCTTCCCCATACCCCCCCATTCAAACCACCACCACTCTTTCCCTGACCCCCAGCCCAGGCTCCCGACTGCCTTTCCCCACAGCTCCAGGGCAGAAAGTAAAATGCACCCAGGGCAGCAGAAGGCTTACAGGGTCCAGGTCCCACAGGGAAAGCGGAGACGAGGGTAGCAGGCCTGCAGCTCTGGACAAAATGTCAGGGACGGGTTACCTTGGAAGATAGCCAGGAGGCTGTAGGCAGCCAGGTAGCCCTCAGGATTGTTGCAGAGCTGCAAAGCCTTAGGGGCGCAGCGGCCCCACCCGCAGGGCCCCTCCTCAGCCACCGCCGCAGGGACGCCAGCATCTGTCCCGGCAGGGGTCGCCTGGCGCTGGCGACCGAGGTCGGGGCTAGGTGGCTCGAACACTGGGTTCTCGATACCGCCACCATTCATGGCGCTAAGAGGCCGCTGTCCCGCAACGACTACAAACGACACCCAGCTGCAACGCTCCTCTAAATACCACAAGGGAGGGCTGGACCCGCGGGAGCAGGTGGTGGCACGTTTCCCCTCCTTCTGAGGAAGTCAGCCCAACCCGGCCCCTCCCGGGCCGCTGTGGGCGGTGTCTCGTGGTTCCCGCCGCCCGGCGAGACCCCTGCCTTGGCGGTGTCGCCTTCGACCCCGCGCTGGGGTGAGAGCTGCAGTGGCCGCTGCCAGTGCCTCTCTGCCTGCCCCCCGTACTGGCCTCTCAGCCTCTCGGTGAAACGGCTTCCAGCACCGCCAGGCCGTGGCCGTGGTCTGGGTGCCGGCCGGGACTGTCCACATCGGCGCCGCAGTCTCCCTGAGTGAAAGGCCCCCGCACCGGGAACAACGTAACGTTAATAGGAGCGATTAACGTTAACGTCTGGTGGATCAGCCCGGGGTGAGGTGAGGGCAGCGTTGTGTTTTGTTTCACGTTCATAAATCCAGATCAAGTTCTGCTTTAAACTTCCAGTTAACAACTGGTGGAAGCGTGCTGTGGCGCCCACCTCCCGCGAGGCAGAAGCACCCACGGCAGGTGTGGGGAAGTAACACAGTGGAGGTCAGTGGGTGCGAGTGGCGCATACCTAGCAGCGGCAGCAAAAACGGCACATCGAATTTTTTCTAGCAACGTTCGCTCTGCAAATAATCAAGGACCCGAAAAAAAGTCCTCATTAATGTTTCTCCCGAGAAACCAAAAAATTCAACATGTTCTTTATAAGTGTTGGAAAAAGTTAAGGGGATGTTTTTTCCACATACGGTACTTTCCCACTTCAGGCAAGTGAGTTGGCTTGAGTGTGGAAACCCATCTCCAACAACAACAAAAACCACAAAAAAAAAAAAAAAAAAAAAAAAAAAAAAAAAAAAACATCCTTTGGAAATATTCCCCTACTGTACCGCAGAAATTTTCCATCTGCAGGAGCTTCCAGTCATTGAATAAGTTTGCTTGCAGACATCAACCATGAGAATTTTTGAAGTGCACAAGGAAGTACCAAGTTTGTTTGCATATAGTGGGAATTATTTTACTGATCTGTGTAAGAACAACTGGGAAGGGGTCCAGGGATCTGTTAGCTGTCACCACTGGTGCTAATCTCTGGACAGTACAGGTTTGTCCTGAAGAGTCCTTCCCCTTTCAAGAGACCAAACATTTCAGAGACAAGTGAAGTAAGACTGAAACAGGATATACTATCAGTGACTTTGATTTCACAGTGAAAGCCAGGGCACCCTCCCGAATTCCTAGCTATCCTCTCTTTCCCTGATGTCACAGCTCTTCAGAGAGAAGCACACATTTTCAGGTATTCATTAGCAGCACAGAAACTACATGGAGATGACCTCCTGCAAAGAGAAAACCAGTGCAGAGTAGAGCATATGTGTCTATGTATTTGTATAGATAAATTGCAAATGAGAATTGACTACTGCCTCTTGCAGAGGCAGTGGGTGATGGCTGGAGCTGGAGGGCTATGGACTTCTCTGGCAGTTGAGCCTTCCCTACCCTCCACCTCGGGGTCCCTTCCTCGGGGTCCCTTCCCCAGCCCCACAGCCAGCAGTGACCTTCCCAAGCCTCCAGGAGCTCAGATAGATGCTCACCAGTGTAGTGTTCCTCTGCTGATCACTGACAGACCCCAAACCTTTAAGTTTTCTTATCATCATTTCAGTTTGTGGTTCAGCCCAAGAGCCTCTTTATTAGTATTCTTTTGTCTGTATTTCTTTGCATTTTAGTGATTTTGTTCTCTCTAATTAAAATAGGACATGTCATTTGAAACAATATTGCAATCTTCACTTGAGTGCCCACATGCTAGACTAGTAAGAATAATCCATGGAACTGCTAAATTATTATACTGCTAATGAGACATAAAAATCTCCCTTGGTCTGCTAGGTCAGCTAGGTTTGTTGTTATGTACATCCAGTTGTCACCCTCTCAACTAATGGTTTTGGTGTTATTATCACAGGAAGGTGGCAGAAGGGAAGGGAGAAAGAGAAGCAAGTGGAGTTTGCTATGAAAAATTATGTGCTCAACTGAAAACAACTTTCCTAAGAAAACTGGACAGCATAGCATTGTGGTGTCCAGTCTAGACACAGTCTGGGAATTAAATAGGGAATTGAATAGTCCAGGGAATTAAATAGGTGTGAACTCTCAAGAGTTTATACCATGTTAGTAGAATACAGATTTTAGGAGAAATCCACAGGGAAAGGGAGAAAGAGAGGAAATAAAATACTATGTACTTTTGCACTGATTACATTGCCTGAGTGATACTGTTGTTTCTCAACAATCGATCTACAGAGAAATGCAATAGATTCAACTAGCTTTTATAAACTGCTCTAATATGAGACTTTAATTAAAGCTATTAAAGATGTTTAAATTCCTGACATTCAAGCCTGGATACACAACCTACCTGAAAATGAGAAAATGCAACTGGTTTCCAGGAAAGTATCTAGGGTACTCAGACAAAAATGTTAACAGAATGTGAGGTGAATAATCTGTTGGACTAGATGAAGGTTGCTCATGGAAAAGGCAAATATGACCTACAGTTTATGTGTGTATTGATATCAGAGCTAATGGAGAACTGCTAAAGTTGTTCTGCAAACTGCTATCCAGCATACTGTGTACCACTTGGACATTCAACTTCTGAGAAATCACTTTTAGAGGAGAAAATATGCAGAAAGATTACTAGAGAGGTTTATCTTCCAACACATAATTGAAAGGAACAAGGTTGTTCAGTCTAAGCAATGTGAAGTGCTCCATGAAATAATAAGCAAACATAAGGAGAAGGACAAAAAGCAACAGAAAATTTTAAAACAAAGGAGCAGAATGACTAATTTAGAAGAATTTTAATCTTCAGTAGAGGATAGTTTTGGAACAAACTTCTAATGGATTTAGTGAATTCTAAAACTTTAGATGAAGCTTGATCAAATTATGACAAGGATAAGGACATGAGAATTGTTTAACTAGGGGGTTTTTTTCTGTTCCAAAGTTGCTGTGAAGTGAGAATGGGAACCATATTCTAGGAAAAAATTGATGGTTGACTCAGAAGAATATCAAAATTCATACTGGAATACCTTGCAGAAATACAAACAGATATTTAAAGAAAAAAAATGCTAAATTTGTAGAAGGATTATTAAATGTAGCCTTCTTCGAGCTTCATGATATTGTATTTGATCAGCTACAGCTTCTGTAGTCTCACAAGTCATGTTTCTCCTGTTGTGTGGTATCATGGTGTGTCACATTTTTGATCAGACATAAACCCACATAGGAATGCTAGATAAGACCTATGAATTTGTTTAAGAAATAGAGTTGCATTTTTAAATGTCTGAGAACTGCCATTTTCTGAATTGCAAAAACGAGTCAGTTTTTGACATCAGATAAGGCAGGTAAGGCAAAAAAAAATGCATATTTAAAACATGTTTTTTTCAAGCATCTCAAAGCCATCCCCTCTTATTTAAACGCTAAGTGGTGCACAGACCCACTCTCACCTTGTAAAATTATCTCCCAGAAACATGGCACAACATTTTGTCAGTACAATACTCTCTTGACTCTACCAGCTATAAAATAAGATGCAAAGTAGATTACCTGGAATACTTACAACACATTTTCCAGGCAGCTTTTCAGTGTTTACTGAATGTTTCAGATGTTAAATTCTTCCACAACTTTATTTCTGATACTTGGCACTCTGAATAAAATCCTTCTCCTCTGTGGATTATTTTATCTCTGCTGTGGTATCTCACTCCACATAATTTTCTCTTGTTTGGCCTAGATCAGAATTCACTCAAAGAAAGTTGGGAAAAAATAGTATTACCTTTTTAATGAAGAATTTTCCTTTGTGTCTGCTTTTTTTCCCGGTGAAGAATAGCCTTGTGTCTTGAATTTTTACCTACTTTATGGTATTTGAAGATATAATTAACACTTCTACCAAATATATTTCCCTGTTTTGAAAAGGCCTGTAGATTAGGATATGTTAGCAACCAGAGTCACAACAGAGTAGAAATTAGACTGCCTGCTTGGCTTGCAGGACCAGTAATTTAATTTGTTAACTTTTCTCTTTACTATCCTCATTGTTTCATACTTCTAGTAAAATTTTAGTTCCATTTAAGTCCTAACAGGGTTGACATAGCGCTTGGGGATATGGTGTAGCTGAGAACGGTCAGTGTTAGGTTAATGGTGGCTAGGTGATCATCAAGGTCTTTTCCAACCTAGATGATTCTGTGATTAAGCATTTGTTTTGGAAACAATGTAAAATCAGCATTTTGATTGTCCATGTGTACTTTTCTAGCTATTTATGCAAAAAAAGATCTGATCTTGTTTCTTTTTGAACACTTTTTTTTTTTTTTTTGAAAGTGAACAAAACAAACCTATAGGTATGTACTCTTCTGCTGTAGGATCTGAACTAGCTCAAGATATCTCTAAATTACATTGTGCCTCAGGGCAGCCACGTGCTTTTGCCAATACAACATTAACATATCTGCCTGTTTAGAGTCTTGTATCTATGATAATTAAGGTAATGCAGCTCTTAATCTGCTCTGTGTCTAACTCTGCCACCAATAAGTCCAAAGAAGCAACATCAACTTTTCCCTGTTTTAAATATATGGCAAAAAAGACATTTTCCTGAATGACTAACTTTATTAAGACATTAGTAGTGGATCTTCTCTTCTTACTTTGGTGCCATTTTCACCCTTGGGAAATCCAACCAGTTTACACTGCTGTGAAATACATTTAAGTGTATGAAGGTTTGTTTACTTGGTTAGTGATAGTAAAGGGATTAAACTGGTATCCTACAATTAATTCTTATAGTTATTCTCATCATTTGTTAAAATTGATGAACATGCCTCAGTGTAAAAACTCAGGTCATCTCCTGTTTTTATCTCAATGCTATAAACTTTTAATTCTAACTAAACCTTTCCGGTTTTCTGTAAACTTCATGCTTTTTGACCTGTAAACATATTGAGAGCTAATGTGAGAAATCCCTTACAACTATCATTGATTATTCACATAGTAAATTCTATGGATTGTTTTCCACCCTTGGATCTAATAAACAGATGAATAGAGAAGAACTAATTATTTAATTTCTTTTCAGAAACACTTGTATCAGTATTTTCTGGACCTAGACAGTCTGTTCTGTTTTCTTTCTGCCTAGTTCGAAGTTTGAATAAAAACAAATTAAATTTGATCTGCCTCAGAGGTTTTTTCATCAGCAAATACATAGCCTCTAGCATCAGGCAGTTAGTAACGATTAATGATGTAAAAAAAATTCTGCATATACTGAACAGGAATGGGTAAATCTGCAACATTTCTCTCTTAAATGCTAGTCTTACCATAATGGCAACTCCCTTTTTTTTATCAGTGAATTTAATCTATATATACCATTCATATGGCAGGTGAAAATGCACACCCCCTTTGTGTTCATACTGCATTACTAGCTTCATCCTCAGATCACTTCTACTCAGCACTGTTCAGGCCACACCTGGAGTAGTGTGTCCAAGTCTCCCCAGAACAAGAGAGAAACAGAGCTAATGGAGCATCCAGCAAATGGCCTCTACAGTGGTGAAGGGAGTGAGTATCTCTCCTCTGAGGACAAGCTGGGAGAGCTGAGACTTGTTCCTCTTGGAGAAAAGCAGGCTGAAGTGGGATCTCATCAATGTCTATAAACACCTGAAGGAAGGATGCAGAGAAGACAGAGCCAGGCTCTTTTCAGTGGTGCCTAGCAACAGGACCACAATTAATAAACACAAAATGAAACACAAGAGGTACTGTCAGAACATCAGGAAATACTTTTTCACTGTGAGGGTGACCAAGCACTGGACCAGGTTACCCAGAGAGGTTGTGAAGTGTTGGGATTCTAGAGGGCTTTCTGCGAGAGAATGGACATGTGAGCAATCCTGCGTGAGAACAAGACTGGTAAGAGCCTCAGCCAAGCAAGAATGCGATAAGGATGTAACCCTGAATGAGGGGGGAGAAACTCGACGAGACAAACAGCCCCCGGAAGGGGTTGGGATGGAAGAGGAAGTTCTACAAGGCAAGAAGCCTGGCAAGGCTGATGTGGCACCTTTTATCCAATGATAAGAAGGTTTAAAGCGCGGGCTAAGTTAACTGTCCAATCTTGAGGACTTGTACTGCATGTTACTCACGTGTGTGGGAGAACATTATAAAAGGGCTTTCTTAGTTGTAATAAACGGACATTGCTTGATCACATTGGTCGTGTGCGTGCTCAGCTCTCCCGCAGTGAAATCTCCATCCTCGGACATATTCAAAAGCTATATGGATATGATTTGGGATACCTGGCTATAGGTAGTACTTAAGCACACAGTAAGACCAGATGTCTTCCAGAAGTCCCTGTCAACCTCAACTACTGTGATTTTGTGATCTGTCACCAAAAAAAAAAGATTTCAGAAGCATTAAAAAAGTGCCTTTTTTGAGGTGAGATAGTATAATTCTCTTGTGCCACAGTTTTAGTTACTACTGACTGTGCCTCTTTACTGACAGAGAACACTGCTGTGAATCAGCATCTAGAAAGAGAATATATTAAGTGTCTCTATTTGGGCTTTTAAAAAAATCCCTGACAGAAATGTGTACAGACATAAACTTGCTAGTGTGTTAGAGACACCACTACAAAAGAAGTCAAATCAGTATTAAAACTGTACAGTCTGTACGGTTAAAGTTTCAGAAATAGGTGACAAAATCATATGATTGTTAGATTTGGGAAGTGTTATTGCAATACTTGATACCTCCTGTCTTAAAAACTGACAGAAGAGATACCTGAATTTTCTCAGGAATCTCAGATTTTTCTGAGAAAAAGATGTTTTCGATTTCAGAAAATCCATTGTGTTTTAAAGGATGGATCAATTGATATGACATTCTTTGAAATTCAGGGGATCAGTATTATATGGGTTCTGTAGCATTTCTGCAAATTATAGCTACACAGTGCATGAACAAGGCTTCTTATCAGCTAGATACTTCTGTCTGGATGTTGGGCATATATTCAGGTAAATATGTAAATCCTGCATTTGTTGCTTTGATTTTCAGAAGTGTCTTAATGTCAAATATCTCAAATTGTTCTAGCCTTTTACAGGAAATTTTCACCATTAAGTGTAATAAAACTGAAATTACACAATTCTGTTCCATGTTTTTATTGATGCAGCATAAACTTGCCCAGGGTTTTTCAAGGATTTTCCCTCTTTCGAAATATATAAAGCCTCTGTTTGTTTAAGACACTTAAATCTGATTTCATTCACTAACTATTATCCTCCTGGCCAAAAAAAATGTTTCTGTGAATGATTCTTGGGCAGGTTCTTTTTAACTGATGTGCTTAGTCATGATGATTATATATGTGGACTATAAAATCTGGGAAGTATTACAAAATAGAGAATTTGTGCATTAAAATTTTTAATTGATGAAGTCCCTGGAATACCTCTATTAAAAAAATAATCTAGTAACAGATTAAACTATAAAAAATTGCCTTGCACAGAAAAAACTCTAAAAATGAAGATTTCCAGTTGATGATTGCATTTTATATTTCTTCTAAACTACAAAACCAACAAAATACTGATAGTAACTTTAAAAAGCGAAAATAAACATTTAAAGCTGTAATTGGGAAAAAAAAAAAAAAAAAAAAAAAA
>NW_020799142.1:666730-670515 GCF_003259725.1 Athene cunicularia | reverse complement strand
AATAGACAAGAGCTTTATCAGGATTTTTTTTTTTTTTTTTGCAAAGATTCTCTAGTGATTAAGTGATTTATTTGTCTGGAAATGTTGATCTTCATTAAACTGTTTCTTTTTAAGGAGGAGTTATAGAGAAAAATATCATTTTAGAGGTCCATAGCACAGTAATTTAAATTATATTTTCATTTATACACAGAATCATAAAATAGTAGTTCAGGAAAAACCTTAATACATTTCTTAATTTCTGATTGAGGGATTGTATTTACCAGTTTTAAAAGTTATTTCATATACAGTTTAGTTTTGTACTAGATTTTTGTTTGGACACTTGTAATGCATAATGTAATGGAACAAGAAGATTTCTGTTTTGGGGCATGTAACTAAAATACCCTGGTCATCATTATCTGTTCTACTAAAGGAGGCTTGGTAGGGAAGCTGAAGCTCTGAGAAAACATAACTAAGCCGAAGACCTTCCAGAAACTAACCAAGTCCTAACCAAGTCATTCCATCAACTAAATCACGCTCATATTTTTAAATTATACACTAGGTTACTAAAGTAGGTGGTGTTAAAGAAGCCTTGCAAAACGAAAGGGCTGCATTCAGCATAAGACTGAACCCTTATGCCTTACACTACAAGAGCCAATCCAGAGTGACAGAAGAACAATAGGGTAAAAAAGGATGAGAGGATTTCCAGCCATTATTAAATCACTAAATACAACAAGAGAGTTATAGCATGCACGAACTTCTAGTGTCTACCCTTTTCTTTGGTGTTACTTCTTTGGTGTTATATTCACACTTCCACAAAACCTCTGGATCTCAAGGCTGATGGGCTTCAGTCTAGACTGTGGGGAAGAGTGTAGCACGCCATTATCATGCTGAGTCTTCAGGCAGGCCAAGTGAAGTCCATACTAAAGTCCCGAGGCCTGTCTCATCAGCTAGACACAAAGCCTGTGTCTTGCTATAAAGCAGTGACAGACATATTTACTGGGCTAGAAGGTTGCTATGCTCTTTCACCTATGCAACTCAGAAAATGTTATTGTAAAGGGAGGCCCAGGAGAGCAAGACAGCCTGTGAACCCATCTACTGCTAGTTAGCACCTCTCAACAGGTGAGGATCAGCTGAGGAATGAGCTAACAGTCTGTTTCTGGCAAACTCAGACTTCCCCATAAAAAGTCTGAATTCTCCATGTGGAGACATCAGCACTGACACACTCAGAAGGCCTGAGGGACAAAAAGTCATGTCCAGACCAGCAGAATGTCTTGAAGGAATCAATGGAACTAGATAAAACTGCTAAGGGGTAACAATTGTTTGAGATGCCAGGTAGCATAACTCTTAACCTTAGATCAGGAAGCATCAAGGGCCAGTGGCTGCATAAGTGACAGGGAGCCAGGAGAAATGCCAACAACATGGCCAGCAGGGCAGGGGCTTCATCAAATCTGGCAGCCTTTGTCTGCATCCTCTTCTGGAGTCACAGGCCCATGGGCAGGGAATGTGGGTGGGGACCCATATGAGGCAGGTCAAGGCCTCTTAGTGCTCTACTGGCCCTCAGACATGAGATGCCTTAAGATGCATCAGCAGAAGAAAGTCAAACTATCAGGATTAACTGTGGATGTCTTAAAATGGAGAGAACATACCTAGTGCTTTCTGTTTGGTACCAGAAACACAGGATAGACTTTTGTAACTTGGCTGAGGGACTATTCGTAAGAAAAAGAAGAGGGAAGGTAACAGAAGCTGTTAATAGCAAGAAAATGAGCAGTGGCTGAGGCTTGGAGACAATACATCACTGTTAGACTAGTGAACATGATGGAAGTGCATTTGTGACTGGTTTTGTCAGGGAGCAGCAGCACTTACTGCTGTAGAAGGGCTGGGGAGCTGGGCAGCGAGGGCAGCAGCAAAGCAGTCAGGTGAACCTGAGCTTGATGCAGCTCCCCAGGGAAGCAGGGGCAGCCCCACTACGAGGTTTATCCTAGCTCCTGCTCACACAGCTCTGCTTCCAGAGGCCTGATCCAGGGCAGCATGTCTGCATCATGTAAGAACGTCATAAGCACAGGTAGGCAAACCCAGAGGAGAGATGGGTGGGAGGAAAGAAAGTGCACTGGAGACCTTGCCTGATCTGATTAAGAAAAAACTCATAAGTATTTGTTCACATTTTCTCGAACTATGTCATATTAAATTGATGCAAGGCACAAGCTAAGTAGGATGAGGTAAAAGTGAGTAGTTAAAATAAGGAGTCCTTGCCTTGCAGGATGAGTGGATAATGAACAATATAATAAATCAAGAATAGTCAAGATAGGGAGTCCTTGCCTTGCAGATGGTATGTATAACGGGACGTGCTGAAATATATAGATAGCACAAAACCAGTTAGAGCTAGGTCTGCGGTTTAGATAATGGCCAACGAACAACTGAGCTTGCGCGAAACGCTAGGGTTACAATCGGACGGGAGGAAGAGGAGCGTGACTTCATCCCCAAAGACCCCCACGACCACCACCAGAAAACACTGCGCAGACTCAGCTGGGAGGAGATCATGGAAATGCTAATTTAAATACGAAGCGGGGATAGGTAATGCATATGTATAGGCGTATTGCAAAATATTATGAATATGTAATCATTTACTCTATAAAAGCAAGGTAGCAATGCTATAACGGGTGCACGCAATAGGAGGAGCTATCCCCTGTGTGCCCAGCGCTGAATAAACATACCTACTTTACAATCCATCAGATTGTGGAGTGTGATTCCGCACGTCAGTTTGGCGAGCCAGGCAGGAGGTGATCTGCTCGGCTGTGGGATCGACTTGACGGCGGACTCTCCTAGGCGCGCCCCGGGTGTTTTCCTCGGAGGAGCCTCCGTCACCAGTCGCTCACCACGGGAGCAGACAAAGACCTCCTGAAGGAGCGGATTAAACGGTATGTCTTTGGGTTTCCGCGGAGCGGGCAGCTGGTAAATCGCGCAGAGACGTCTGGCGTGCAGCATAGTCCCGGGATAGGTAAGGACGCGAATTCGCAGGTTAGGTGAGCCCGAGGTAATAAAATCGCCACAGACCGATAGAGCGGTCGAATCGCCACAGACCGATAGAGCGGTCGCTGGGTTTAAAGGTTTGGAACCTTCTTGGGTTTTAGGGCTCTAGGTAGGAACCTGTTGGCCGAATAGAGTGACCACAGGAAAGGGTAATTTAAGGCCTATTTTGTTATAATGTGGATAATTTCTGTGCTGCAACCGTATTGAGTATGTGTGCTCTTTCGTTGTGTATTTCTGTGCCGTGTGTGTTCTTTTCTTGCTTTAGGTCATTGTATAGTGCACTAATGGTGGATATACTGGCTTTGAACTGACTGCTAATTGTTAACGGTTTATGATATATGTTACAAACGGACTTGGTGATTGTTTAAACTCGGTATACTTTATAGTATGAATGAAAAGTATAATGGGCCCTTTAAGTGTCTGTGTGCCGCTGTGTGAGTGAGAGCAGCCGCTGCTGTATGTCTGTGTGCCTGCGTGCCTGCAGGGGCAGGGTGTGAGTGAGACGCGCTGCCGCTGTGTGAGTGAGAGGCAGCTGCTGCAAGATAAATAAGAAGTTTATGAGAAGTTTATGTTTGTATAAATAATACACTGTTCTTGTATGTCTTGTAAAAACATTGTATGAGCCGGAGATAGGAAAGTGAATCCCTTCTCTGACGGTTTGGGTTAGACTTGGTGAATTATTTGTGTAGAAGGAGTGAATGGTCGGCACAGGGAAATGATTTATATCTGCTAGAAGGATTGTACACAGCTCCTTCTGGGTAACTAGTAGTCCCAGATTG
>NW_020799142.1:657675-666680 GCF_003259725.1 Athene cunicularia | reverse complement strand
ACAGATATACATGGCTACGATAGATTCCAAAGCTCCAAAATGGGAGCCTAAATATGCAGCAAGAAAAAGGATTTCCACGCCCCCAGTCCAAAGTGCATGTGTTGTTTAGGCCTAAAAGCACTTATTCTAAATATAAACAAAAAGACAAGTACAATGGTTTGAGTAGTAAAAGAATTTACTAAGTAAGAAGAAAAAGGGGGAATTGATGCAAGGCACAAGCTAAGTAGGATGAGGTAAAAGTGAGTAGTTAAAATAAGGAGTCCTTGCCTTGCAGGATGAGTGGATAATGAACAATATAATAAATCAAGAATAGTCAAGATAGGGAGTCCTTGCCTTGCAGATGGTATGTATAACGGGACGTGCTGAAATATATAGATAGCACAAAACCAGTTAGAGCTAGGTCTGCGGTTTAGATAATGGCCAACGAACAACTGAGCTTGCGCGAAACGCTAGGGTTACAATCGGACGGGAGGAAGAGGAGCGTGACTTCATCCCCAAAGACCCCCACGACCACCACCAGAAAACACTGCGCAGACTCAGCTGGGAGGAGATCATGGAAATGCTAATTTAAATACGAAGCGGGGATAGGTAATGCATATGTATAGGCGTATTGCAAAATATTATGAATATGTAATCATTTACTCTATAAAAGCAAGGTAGCAATGCTATAACGGGTGCACACAATAGGAGGAGCTATCCCCTGTGTGCCCAGCGCTGAATAAACATACCTACTTTACAATCCATCAGATTGTGGAGTGTGATTCCGCACGTCAAATATCACCAGACGTGCATCTCTCCCACCTGTTATTTCTTTAGTTAATATTATGTGCACTTTTCTTTTGTTTCACACCACTGCTTACATGGAAATGACAAACAGATAAGGGGGGACCCAATTTTTTAACTGAGTCTGTTTCAAGGTCCTATTATGCCTCCAACTGTAAGATATTAGTAATCTTAACTGAACCTTAGATGGTCTTTCAGTTGTTCCAAGCACGCATTTCACACCCACATAGATGCAGAAGGTTTAAGTAGATGTTAAAATTCATTCTGACTATAAAAATATTTCAGAGTACTAGATTACTACCAAGGAAAAAAATTATAAACTGACTCCACTTATAATTTATTCTCTTTGAAAGAGTGTTAGTCATCTGAGTAGAGGAATTAAACAGTGGAAAGCATTCGAAATAAATTAAGACTGGCAAGTAATGTAAGAGATAGCTGTCACAACCTGGGTGAAAGAACACAAACTGAGCTTGTATAAATATAGCAGTTCAAACTACTTTATAGAGACAACACATCAGGAATTTTCTGGTAAATCTGGAGCTATCTTAATTTGTCCTTGATGTGATTCCATTATTTTTGCTACTCATGTTAGCTGTCACAAGTTATACTAACACATGCCCCAGCTGACATTTGGAACTGGTATGACACCAAAGCAAAGAATTTTAAATCTAATCCTGCTAAGAGATGTGTTCCCTTGGGGAACTGTGCATATGCACCAGTGTCCTGGTTCAGCCAGGATAAAGATTTCCCCAGCAGAGAGAGAGGGGGAAGGGATCTCCAGCCGGGTTATTCATACCATGCTGTCGTCAGGTCCAGGGGCGGAGCTTTTTCACTTTCGCTTCTGGTTGGTTTTTGCCATACACGCGGTGGGTTTGCTCCTTGATCATTTAGCGGTATTTCTCTGTATATCTTTTTGTCTTGTTCACTGTTATTGCTGTTTATTGTTGTTACCATTGATACTGTTGTTGTTCAGATTGTTCTATCACTCTGTTGTATTAAATTTCTTGTTATTTTAGCCGGGGTCTGTGTTTAACTTCCAGCCCGACTGGCGCGGGTGGGGGAGGGGCAACAGCCACGTGTTCTCTCATCCCGGCAAGAATTAAACCTTGCACAACCAGTTTATTGGAAGAGCATTTAAAAGCATATGAAAACAAGAGTATAACTGTGATATAACTGTGCATTTGAAATAATGTTTAAATGGAAAATCTCAAAAGATAAGTTTAATTTTTACAGAAGGGAAAAGGAAATTTTCAATAAAGTTTTTAGGATAGAGTTACAAATGCTGATTCTCAATTGAAGTATTCCAGAAGTAGGTATCCCATTGACTGGAGTTATTTTAAAAGTCTGATGGAAGAATAGCAGAATGAAAACCTGACACTGTTGAAGCTGAAGATTATCCTGATATTTACATCATTAGCAAGGATTTTTTTCCTTTGACTATAACCATTTCATACCCTTTATTCACTCTAATAATCACCTTGATGTCAATGAGACATCTACGTGAGACCTGTGTGAACACTACAATGTGTATTCACCACCAGGAATGTATAAACTCTGAATGACTGCAATATTCTTCCATGTATGTAGGTGAAACTGCTTAGAAAATACTTTTCAGATGTTGTAAAGGAACAATATCCATTGATGTTAATAAAATATCTGTGTGCCTCTAGTAGGAGATGATGTAAATGAAGAATAAATTCATTATGTGGAAACAGGAAAGTAAAGTCATCCTAAAAATATGGTAATTCTCAGGATTTGTTAGTTTAAGCCAGGTAAAATACATTAAAATGTAATATAATAAATAAAATATCAGTATAACATACTACAAAATATACTAATATTAAAAATGAATATTAAATCTTTTTCCTTTAAACAGTTGTTTGGTTTTTTTTTTTAACTGGTTTTTTTTTAAGTTTTTATGGATGAATCAAAAAAATGCCGGGTATTTTTATGGAACTCATTATGGATTTCAGTTTTCAGAGGCAGCATTACTGTAAGCTGTGTTACATATTAAATATTTTAAAATTAATTCATAAATACAGTCTGCCCAGTTTATAAATTATGTGGCAATATGTAAATTGTAATTAATTGATTTAGCCATAAACATTAAGCTAAATCTGCAGCACTAAACCCAGAAATGCAGTTGAGTTTTCAAATATTAATGAGAAAGTAAGAACTAAATACAATAGTAGCTATGAATAATAAAATTGTATCCAGTCAGTCACCCCATGGGTTCACAACTAATATGTAGTCTGAATGAAATTTTAAGGTAGTGTTCACCCATGCATCACCCTGTAAACCAATATTATCTCACAGAGACTCAGGTTCTCTTTCAGAACCAGATTAAGCATTCCAGAATTCTGGGTCTGACCTTCAGAAATAGTCTGACCACTCAAATCTGTAGGATGCCTGCCAGCTGCAAATATGTGGAAATGATGAGGAAGAAGAAGGGAAGAGAAAAAAAAAGCAGTTTTAATGGAAGGGGTTATTCGTATCCCATCCTATACTTGGACTACTGTTAGCATTCTCAATTCATTCTTTAAGTCAAGATGCTTGTGAAGACAGGTCCAGTCACCTTTACCTATTATTTTTTTTTTAAATAAATATATGTTATTGGCTTAATTCATATAACATTTTCCTGTGTAATATTTCAAACACACGTTAATTCACTTTTATTTCTCATTTAAGAAAGGAAAAATTGTAACAGCAGCTTTATTTTAAATCTACAAATCTGAATGACAACTTTTAAAAAATTTTCTGTAAATTTGGACTACATGTTATATTAAGTTCAATTCAAATGTTGAAGCAATAAACTTTTATATTTAATTGGTTAAACACAGGAATACCACTTCACAATTCTGATATTTTAAAATATTTTGGAAGTATGAGAAAGCAGTGTACTATTTTTCCATAATCCCATTTTTATTAAAAAATAAAATTACAGGTAGATTCATGTTAAGAGTATAGCATTTTAGGAAACATAAATTAATAGCATGTCTCAAGCAGCCAATTTTCTATCCTTCTGAGACAGGTAATAGCTGGATAATTTTCTAAATTCTTTTTTTCATGTAATACAACTGTTGTTTGTCTGGCTATTTGAGATAGAACAGCTTGTATAAAAGCGTGACTCCCATGAAGTAAAAGAAATAAAGAGACACACTAATTCTAAAAGAAAACGGTGGCCACATGAGGTCTCAAGTGTACAAAATGAACTGGAATTTCACTTGGCATTCCTGGTGCTTGGAAGTTCAAGGAGAGGGCTCTAAACTGGACTGCTAAAAGGAGAAAAAGAAAAAAAACACAAATTTTTCTAGGGGTTACAGGATGTGTGCAGGGATGTGATAGGGTGAATCCAGATTTTGAAATAATTAGTTCATTTCACTGCTACTTTGTTTAGCTTTGTATTTACAGATATTGTTATACTCTGGAAATACCTAACTTGCTGCTACTGCTTTGGTCTTCATCTGCTTGCAACCTAGCACTTGATTAGCCAGTTTAGTTGATTTAGGCCACAAAATTTTTCTTAATAATATATTTAGGAAAATGTTTACTTATTTCATAAAACGAATACTAGGATCTATGTTTCTGTTTTTTCCATCTTGTTTATTTGACAGTATCTGTTTTGAATTAAAAAAAATTGAAAGTGCAAGCTTGTCTTTCGAAGAGGAGTTCAATGCATAAAATATCTTCAGTTATCTATTATTTGAATTCAATTTCTAGCTTTTAAAGGCCTAAGAACAGCTTATGGCTAAAGATAAATAAAGCACTCAGTTGTAGCAGTGGTCATTACCCTGTGATTTCAACATAAATTGAAAGCACAGGCATCAGGTCTAGTCTTTGCTATGAGTCAGCAGGGCTTAGATAGTATCTGTTTCAGCCAGCTGCAAAGCTATTGCCCTGTTAAGCTTGAAGCAATGTGTTAAGAATTTGCCTTCTGAGCCAGAAATCCAAGTGATGTGATCAACAGAAGAAACTGGTCCTTTCAGTGCATATCTCTAGAGAAGATAACTTCACCACAACTTAATAAAACTTGCAGAATGAGAAGGGATAGCAAGCAAGTGGAGGTTGTCTAGCACCTGCCAGTGACAGTGCAGTTTGGAGGTTCAGTTCTAAGGTACAGGCCAAAGAAAAGCTTGAGATTATCATTGTATCAAATCACTGGGGGAGGACAAAGAGTTTGGTTGGAATTTAGGTTAAATATACTTTTTAAATTGCAGTTAATAGTATAAGAAGATCTGTTTAGTCTTTGATAAAGAAAAGAAATATAACAACACATGTGAGTAAATTTATATATCTATGGCCAGATAAGTAAAGAGAGAACTACATTTTGTGTTCACATAACAAATTAATTTTGTTTGGACATAAAGGTATGTAATTTATTCTTTCTCATCTTTGACTTTTATGTTTTTAGAATAAGTAAGTATTTTTAAGAAATGGGCGAACTGCCAAAATTATGAATATTTAAAGCAATGTGCACTATGTCTACAACTTCCAGCAATGTTCGTGGCTTCAGGTTCAGCACATATTGGAGCTCTCCTTTGCAGCATGAGAGTCTGCTGGATACTGTGACAGTCTGTATTATGCTAATTGCTGTATTACTATGTTTCACACTTGGTGCCTACAATATAATCAGTAATATGTTTTGCTGTCCTAATGGTATCTTAATGCTTAATGCTAAAAGGGCTTAACCCTTAATGCTAAAAGTTAAGGGTTTGGCAGATGAGGGGGTAGGGACAGGGAGAAGGTTTAATTTCAGCTGACTATAAGAACTCACTTTTAAAGATATTATTTCTGGAATTATGTTGCACTGGGAAATTGATAAAGTGACTGAAACCTCTTGCATAACGGAATACACGTCAAATTCCTATATTTATATTGTTCAACAGAAACTAGCAGGTACCTAGTCCTCAGCTGCAGTTTGTGAGAACACAGAGGAACTCAGCAAGAAACACAAAGGAATTAATTGTCAAGAATGTTTTTCTTCCAACGATGACTTTCTAGCATTGTCTCTTTCCGGTGACATTTCATTCTTAGGGCTTACTGCGCCTCTGTGACAGGACTCATGCTGGAGCAAAAAGGAGGCATCCAGTCCCAGTGGTGGTTCTAAGAGCAATTTCCTGTCTCTTACTGGAAACGCTGAGAAGAAGCTGCAAGACTGAGTGACCCCTGCTTCAGTTTATTTTACAATCAATTATACATACTAAACTAGCCTACTTGTTTGCCCAGGCATGGGACATTACCAGAAATAATCTATTGCACTGACTATGAGCACTGCATGAATTTTCAAAGGCTGTGGTTGCACTAGCAGGTATGGAAAAGCAGAGACCAGTTCTTTAGCTGTTATTTCATGCCACTGTAAGAGAAGCTTAGACCAGTGATAAATTAGTCAGAGAGAGATGGGGAGGTAGGCTGTTGGGAAAGTTACTTATACTTCATCCTTTTCTCTCTAGCCATTCCTACCTCCATTTCTTTTTCCAGAGTTTGTCAGAATCTTTATCTCTGAAAATACAATAAACATACAAAGCTTTCTATATTAACTGATACAGTTATAGTTGCAGGAAAAGAAGAGTTAATCATGGGTATTTTATCAATGCAGAGCCCTCAGAAGACGGTGGCTGCAGTTCTTACTGCCAAGATTGCATCTGAGGTATCAGGGATGGCAAATACTGCAAGAAGAATAAATCTTCCCACCATTAGCAGACATGCCATCATGTCCCCTGACTTCCTAGTGGCCTGACTCTTCAAGGCTTTCCAATTTCTTTTTCTGCAGGAAGGTTTTGAGCTGGATCTTGTTAATGTTTGCTAACACTAACAGAAACATTAATTGTATTGTTTCTATTGAATTCTCTTTTTAAGCGTGTACAAGCAATAAAGTTAGTAATACATTGTAGACAATGAGCATGCTGTTGTTACTTGAATAAAAATTACTTTTTTACACCAATATTAAAACCAAGTCATTACACATTCTATGAAATCTTTAGCAGTAGTTTTAAAATGCTATTCATGCTATTCATGTCAATGTCTCCGAACTTCTCAGATTACAGATAGTGCTGCACTTAACTATCTTTCCTTATACCAGAATTGGCTCAGCCAAATTTTTTAGCCACAAGGAAGTAATTTTCTCCTGTTTCAACATTCTATGCCTGTTCTCAGAAATCTCTTTGGGTTTCAGTTGGCTTCAAACTGGAGGTAAGGCTGTACAGTTTTGTTCCAACTTACCCAGTGCAATTTCACAAGAGCTACTTAGGTAGCAGCCAGAAGTGGAGAATGTAAATACAAAAAGTTCAATACCACTGCTTAGAATACTGGTTTAGAAGTAAATTAATATGTTAGTGTCCAGTTAAAACAATTACCTGAAGAGGTAAAGGCAGTAAACCATAGCAAAACTAGGGTAAATAAGAGTATCTCAATAGCACTATCTTCATTTGTGTCCTCTGACACTGTGGCCAACGGCATTGTCAAGACAGACAATAAACTGACTCAAATTCAAGACAGAGGAAACTTAGTATAGGTGTATATCTTGGTTCAGCCAGGATAAAGTTAACTTTCCTTGAGCTGAGAGGGAGCACAGCTAGAGGGCTGGCTGGGCCCAGATCATGGGAGTATTCCATAACATGTGACATCATGCTCAGTATATAAGGGAGCATGCTCTCTCAGTTTTGTTTTCCAGGTTGGTTGGCACAACAGAGTTTCTGTTGTGGTGGTCAGGATTGCTGCTGGGGGCAGGCTGCATACCTGTCACTGGTCGGTGAGCAACTACTATATATTACCCATTTGGACTTACTGTTGTTACTGTTGTTTTGTTACTATGACTAATTTTTTTATTATTTTTATTCAACCTATGAATTTCTTTTTCTTTGTCCCTCCCCTATTTCACCAAAGAAGGAGGACGGGGATGTGGTTGTAAACCACTGTCCAAGTGGTGACTGGCTGCTGGCCAAGTTCAAACCACAACAGTGTATAATTTACTTATGGAATATATTACTTTTGAATGAAATGGTGTTCCTGGACTGGAAGCTAGTTATTCCTTAGTGAGTTTATGTTACTAATACTCTGACTTCAAAAAACACAGGCAAACTTTTTTTTTTTTTTTTTTGTATTATTAAGAATTCATCATTAGCAAAGATAAGGTTCTAAACAAACACACATGGAATTCTGAGTTTAGCTAAGTTTCTGAAATAATTTCTCATCAGATCCTAAAACACAGCAATTAGAGTTTATGTGCTGGTTTCCCAGTGTGCTTTAGGCATTATGTTTATTTAATAAAATCTAACAGAAATGCCATCTTTTGGGAAGATTCCTGTTCAGTTTGGAAGTTCCCAGGACAGGTGTTACAATGAGACCAGCAATGATTTTCCCCTCAGTTCCTAGGCAACACATTTATTGAAATACATGCCTTTTGCCACTACATGCAAAGGAAAGTCCTAGAATGTTTTGTTTAGGAATTTGATATAAATTGTACAGACATAACAAACCTTCTACATTTATTTTTGCCATTGTTTTATTTGACATTTTCTTTCATTTCACATTTCTCATTTATTATTGTCATTGTTTTAACTGACAAGTTCTACTTTGCTACTATTGTATATTTTGTGAGGGTACTCAAAAAGTGATTAATTAACTGGCAGTTTCTAATAAGGTTGGTTTTTAAAAACTGCAGAAAACTACAGTTCAACATGTAATAATGTGTACTGGGTCTGGCTGAACTGGAATTTATTTTCCCCTATAGCAGCCCTCACAGTGCTGTGTTTGATGCTGGGAGCTGGCAGGGGGTTGATAGCACCCTGGTGTTGTGGCTACTGCTGAGCAGTGCTTACACAGCACCACGGCTCTTTCTGACATTTCCCCCCATGGGACGGGGTGGGCAAGATCTTGTGAGGGTACACAGCCAGGACAGCTGACCCAAACCAACCAAAGGGATATTCCATACCATATGACATCTGCTCAGTATAAAGCTGGGAGAAAGGAGAAAGGGGGTGGGGTCACCCTTGGTCCTCCGAGGCAACCACTACCTGTATCGGAGCCCTGCTTCCTGAGAAGGCCCAACATCGCCTGTCCATGGGAAGTAGAGAATAAATCTTGCTTTTGCTTCCACATGCGGACCTTTGCTTCACTTTGCTTATATTAAAACTGCTTTTGTTTTACACACAAGGGTTGGTTTATCTTCTTTCCCCTCTTTGACCTGTTGAGAAAGCAAGGGGAAAAGGGGGGTGGGGGGTGGG
>NW_020799142.1:648890-657625 GCF_003259725.1 Athene cunicularia | reverse complement strand
TGTTGGAGGGAGGGGAGGGGAATGATAAAGCAACTGGGTGGATACCTGGCATTTAGCCAAAGTCAAACCATCACATAATGCCATAATTAAAAGTAAACAAAAAGTAAACAAAAGGGTACAAGAACTTTGGACATGACCCTAGATTTGTGTATTTATTTGTTGGGAAAAGCATAGAAGCCCAACAAAAACATTTTTTCTTCTATTTCTTTTTACTGCTTTTTTCCTTTCCTGCTATTGCTTGATTTTGAAATTAATTTTCCAATAGAAACCCTTCCAGGGAGAGAAAGAGGCAGTGTGGGACAGGTGCAATGGCTATGGGAAGAAAAGATCTGGCAAGGTTCTGCCAGCAGCAGAGCATAAATCATCCACAGCATCTGGACTCACTTGCAGCTTCTTCCTCCTCCAATTCTTCCTCTATGTCAGGGCCTAGTGAGAGCCAGTGGTTCCCATGGGACAGGATTTGAGGATAATACCAAGCAGGGCCTGACAGCAAAGGCCCTCCCCACCATCCTACTCAAGAGCAGAGGGCACCATGGGCAGCCTCAGACCTAAGCATCGGGCACCTCCCTGGGGATGGGGACATCTGTGGTAGGTAGGACCTGGCTTGACAGGGACCATGGATAGGCAGGGCAGGGCTGTGGGGAGCTCGAGAAGGTCCCTGCTGTGGAATCACTGGGACAGGGGCTGATGATCCCAGGGGACTGAGATGGGGTCCTGGACCATGGGCAAGTCAATGACCCCCAGGAAGGCCAGGCAGGAACAGTCAGGGCTGGCAGTACCCTCAGGACACTAGCAACTGGAACAAAGATTAATCATACAAAGCTCTTTTCAATAGAAGTCATTTATAATTCCTTAAGGCCATTGTTAAGGGCAAGTAAAAATTTAAGTGCTGTGTCTGCTCCATCTTTGTTGTGCCTGACTTGGATTTTTACTGATCTGTGGAAGCACGAGCTTCTCCACTGAACTGAACTGGCATTAAATTCAGGTTGATATATTGGCCTCTATTTTCTGTTTTCAGGAATTACTAATTGCACAAAAACTAGAATGTTAAAATAGCAGTTAGACCAGATGCCTCATTTCAGATGGCCTAGTACTAAGCGAAACCTTACATTTTATGTTGACATTTGTATGGATGAAAACTTTTGTGAGTATGTTTCCATTCACAGACATAATTTCTATCCTCAGTGATTGCAGTAGCAACTGAGGAAAAAGATGAAAATGGAGAAACTATACACTAGATGTTATAAAAGTTTCCCAAATTTCACAGTCTGAAGTTTTCCACCCTGCTGTTACTTTTTCTTACCAATCTTTTAGAAAATAACATATTAATGTTTTGTTAAGGAATGATAGACTGGGCAAGCTTTATTGACATCATAAACTGCTTCTTGTCGCTATCAGGGTTAGAATTGAAGCAGTTTAGTTTATTGTAGGACAAATTACTTTGAGGATAAAAGGAAAATATAAAAGATGAATTGCTAAATTGGTTGCACTTAAAAGAGGATTTCACTCCAGAACTGAGAAACTATATTCCTGCATTTCATTTTGCCTCTCTAACACTACCTCCTGTATGTCTGCATAGCATGGGCAAAAGCAAATTCCCCATCTTTTCTCTAAAATCCATTCTGTTCCCATTCCAAGTTACACTGTCATTCTCACTTTCATCCAAAACTGTGAGGAAAACATTGTTAATTCACCTCCTATCCTTTTCCACGTTCACAGGTCCAGTGACTGTAGTCCTTAGAAAATGCTGTTGACAAGGTTGTTTTCTTGCCTGTCAGACTGTTTATCTGAATACTCTACCTGATTCTTCTCTTCCCCAGAAAACTGGAGGTCTGCTTTTATATTTTTCTTTCCTGTTTATCTGTTCTGATCTATATTGTACCCCACTCCTTCTTCATTGTGTCCTTATACTTCAAAGCAGTGTATAAATTTAATTAAGAATGTACTATACTCTTCTACTAAAAGAGGTTGCTTGGTGTATCCTCAAAATTTTTGCATGTTGATTTAAATAAATTACTATACTAGTGAGGAAGTCACTTCTTGGCCTTGGCTGTTTCTCTGGGAACCTAGCTGCTGCAAAATGGAAAGAAAATATTTGTTTGTTGGGGGTGGGTGTGGGACGGTGTTATAATTTATATTATTTAAGTAGTTACTCTGGATATATTGCTTCTAATTTAAGAAAAGTAGGACATAAGTAAATTTTGTAATTAGTATGTGTAGATTGTAAGACAATCCCTGTGCATTTTTTTCAGTCCTCACATGACTGTGTACATAGAGTTTGGTAACATGCTGAAAAACAAATGCTGGAATAGTCTGTTTAAAGAGATACGGAGAAGTCTGCTTTTGTCTCATACCTCTGTATTTGAGATCTCAGAAGTTAGCAAATATCAAAGTTTAAATATTGGTAAGCCAATATAAAAATGTACCAAGGAAAACACACTGTAACTACTAGGTTTATATTTAAGAGATTTTTTTCTGATTCTTAGAAAACAATTAAAATTGCATTGCTAGGAACACTAATTGTTGCATAAATAAAGGAATGTCTGTTGATGGCTTTTGTCATTTTAGAACTGAAGTGAGAAATACAGAATACAATATATTTACATATACACTCATATTAATTCTGCTCTTCTTTTTATATGAATTAACTCCTGCAAATGGAAGCAGAAGGAGAGGAGTGTCCCACAAATAACACTGTGTACTGTGTCTGGCTGAACTGGAATTTATTTTCCCCTATAGCAGCCCTCACGGTGCTGTGTTTGATGCTGGGAGCTGGCAGGGGGTTGATAGCACCCTGGTGTTGTGGCTGCTGCTGAGCAGTGCTTACACAGCACCAAGGCTCTTTCTGACATTTCCCCCAGTGGGATGGGGTGGGCAAGATCTTGTGAGGGTACACAGCCAGGACAGCTGACCCGAACTGACCAAAGGGATATTCCAGACCATATGACGTCTGCTCAGTATAAAGCTGGGAGAAAGGAGAAAGGGGGTGGGGTCACCCTTGGTCCTCCAAGGCAACCACTACGCGTTTTGGAGCCCTGCTTCCTGAGAAGGCCCAACGTCACCTGGGAACTAGGGAATAAATCTGTTCGGTTTTTGGTTTTGTTTTTTGCTTCCACATGCGGACCTTTGCTTCGTTTTGTTTATATTAAAACTGCTTTTTATTTTACGCACAGAGGTTGGTCTATCTTATTTTCTTTCCCCTCTTTGCCCTGATGAGAAAACAAAGGAAAAAGGAGGGAAGTGATAGAGTGACTTGGTGGATACCTGGCATTTAGCCAAAGTCAAATCACTACACACTGGTTTACTGTTTGTTATCTGATAGTCTGAACCTAAAACAGGGTCATGTTTAAAAGAATACTAAGGTGAACATTTCAGATTACATGCCTTTCAATGTTGTAAAGAAAGCTAACCTAATCTTGATGACTCCCAAAGAAATAAGAATTTTTTCTTTTACATGTAAATAACAATTTTTCAAACTTTAAGACACTGTTAGAGCAGTGAATCATCAAGTACAAAATGATGAGCATGCTACTGAACAGGCTGATGAGGATGCTGTAGAAAATCAGTGCTTAGAGAGAGTAACTCAATAACTGCAAGCACTCATTCATTCAGAACTTGATTGTATTGTAAAGAGATAGCAATTTCTGTGTTCAGATAATGCAAATATTTTAATGTTGGCAAAGTCTGTGTATGTTGCAGTTTGACCTTCTGCAAAGTTAGGGAACTGACATTCTGCCTTGTAAAGGTCGGTGTGTGGCAGCAGTGCTATCACAAGCAGAGAAACTACTTCTTGTTCTAGATACCTTTCCCAGCCGCCTATCTACTTCAATCCTTCCTCTTTATTTGTATGAGGAAAATGTGATGAAATCAAGATAGAGATCTCTAAGTCTCATGTTTACTCTAGTTGACTGGTTTCCTGCCTGGGTACTGTGATCTGGGTAGGGAATTGGTCTCATATCACACTCATGTATATCTATTTATTTACTAATTAGTAGTGATCACGAGATTTTAGTTCCTTAGCTAATCCTGTAAGAATATACTCCTTTTCTGAGAACACCAACAGAGTATTAGTAGGCAGTTACACCTTCAGAATTTTACAGGGGTCCTTCTTGTCATTCTTATTAAATGCACACATTAATTTGTTAAAGGTCTGATAAGGGCACTTGGACAGATATTTTGATACTCTTGGGTGATAATGTTGTTCAGCTCTACAACTCTATGTATCAGTTACTTCTCCTCAGCATTTTCTAGCAAAGACTACTGCTTAGAGACTTCAATCCAGTGGTAAGCAGCAAGTAGTTGAATCATCAGTAGAAACAACACCCTCTTTACTGAGAAAGAATACAGACAAGTTGGTTTTCACATTTGTATATGGGTCTTGTGCATATAAACTTATTTGCAGGTAGCTGCTACAAACAGGAATACCTGGTGAAAAAGATGCCTTTCTCTTTCCTTTAAAAACAAAGATTGCTGTGGCTGTCAGTGTCATCTTTATCTAAGGTATAAATTACAAACCCGTACTATACATGGAACATTTTGAAATATGTTATTATGAAGAATCTGCTTGTCCTTTCACTATATGATTAATCATATCAAGTGGTGGTTAAAGCAGAGTTAGTAATACACTAGAGTTTTGTCTGTTTCTGAACAGTGTTTTTACACTGTCAAGGATTTATTTCTCTTTTTCCCACTGTGCACACCCCCTACCCAGTGAGAAGGCTTGAGGTAAGCAAGAGAATTTGAGGGGACACAGCCAGGAGATGACAGCTGGCCAAAGAAATATTCCATACCCTGTTATGTCAGGCTTAGCAGTGAAAGCTGGAGGTAGAAAAAGGAAGGGGTGGGGTTTGGCTTCCAAGGTGTCCATCACTCAGAGGCTGGCTAAGCATTGGTCTGCTTGTGAGAGGTGGTGAATGATTGCCTTTCCATCACTTCTTCTCTTTTTCTTTCTCTTTTCTTCACCTATTATATTGTCTTTATCTTGATCCATGAGGTATTCCTATTACCTCTCATGTCCCACAGGGCAAGAAGAGGAGTGAGCAAGTAGCTGTGTGGGTGCCTTCTTCTGGATGAGGTTAAGTCACCACATCAAGAAAAGATATAAAAGTTTTCCATAGGCTTCATGACTGCAATTGGATCTTGGATGAAATTTATGGTGAGTGTATTGATCCGGATAGCACCCAGTTGATTTGAATCTTACTTGTGGGAGACATCCGCCTGTCAGCCTCGTGCAGCCCCTGAGAAGCAGATAGGCTTTGGTGAGAAACAGGCCTTGGGAGAAAGAGAAGAGCTGAGTTGTGCCGAGGTGACAGGGAAAAACAAGGGACAGCTGCAACCCTCAGCTGTGGGAAAGTACTGAACTGTGAGAAGTTACCAACGCATGGTAACTTCTGGATCTCCTCTTTGTGAACAGTAAAGGACTGGTGGAGGATGTGGCTGTTGGAGGCTGACTAGGGCACAACAATCATGAAATAATAGTGTTCTTCATTCTCAGAGAGGCCAGGAGAGGGGAAGCAGAACTGACATCCCTGGACTTCAGAAGGCCTGACTTTGTCTTGTTTGGGCACCTGCTTGAAAGGACCCCCTGGGAGATGATCCTGAAGGGTATAGGGGTCCAGAAAGGCTGGGAATTCTTCAAGACGGAAGTCTTAATGTCAAAGGAGCAGGCTGTCCCCAGGTGCTCCAAGGGAAGCCAGCAACAGAGAAGACCACCCTGGCTGAACTGGGAGCTTTGGCTGCAACTCAGGGAGAAAGGGAGAGATTACTGCTTTTGGAAGAAGGGGCTTGCCACTCACAGTGATTACAAAGAGGCTGTGAGGCTATGCAGGGTGGAAATCAGGAGGTATAAAGACCAACTGGAAATTAATTTGACCTCAGCAATCAAGGACAACAAGAAATGTTTCTATGTCAGTGGCAAAACAAAGATCAGAGAGAGCATCCATCCCCTGCCAAATGCAGGAGGAAACATGGTAACAAGTGATGAGGAGAAGGCTGAGGTGCTTAATGTCTTCTTTGCCTCAGTCTTTAATAAGAAGACTAGTTGTACTGAGGGAATCCAGCCTCCTCAGCCAGAAGACAGAGACACTGGGAGAACAACGCCCTGCAATCCAGGAGACAGTCAGTGACCTGCTGCATCACACAGACACACACAAGTCTATGGGACCAGATGGGATACACCTGAGGGTGCTGAAGGAGCTGGCTGGGGTGGTCGCCAAGCCGCTTTCCATCATTTACCAGTCCTGGCTGACCGGGGAGGTCCCGACTGATTGATGCTCATACATAAGAAGAGTCCTAAGGATGATCCAGGAAATTACAGGCCTGTCAGCTTGACATAGATGCTCGGGAAGCTGATGGAGCAGCTCATTCTTAATACCATCATGTGGCGGGCAGAGGAAGCAAGCAGCCGATTCAATGTGAATGATAGAGCAAGCTTCAACTTTATTGAAAGAAATCACACCTTATATAAGCACTCTACAATAATCATGCATACTACTCACAAATCTATTGGATAGATGTAAAAAGCTACATTATAATATCCCAGCCCCTTGTGATATTTCAAGTATGTCACAACACCTTCCTTCTTCTGGCTTGCTTTCTTTCCCAAGGCCATTCCTTTATCATGCACAAGGCCATAATGTACCTTAGTTTTTCTCTTTGTTAACATAACAGTCCTTTGTTAGCATAACTGTACCCTGGGTTTTTTCCTCTGTTTACCTCAGGTGGCTGCGACCAGCTCCTGCAGGGAGCTATGGCCTTGCTCTCTGCAAGCCGTTCTCCAACACCATCATACATCATATGTGGGACAATCAGATAATCGGGCCCAGTCAGCATGGGTTTATGAAAGGCAGGTCCTGCTTGACAAACCCAATCGCCTTCTATGACAGGGAGACCTGCTTATTGGATGAAGGAAAGGCTGTGGATGTTGTCTACCTTGACTTGAGCAAGGCCTTTGACACTGTTTCCCACAGCAGTCTCCTGGCAAAAATAGCTGCTTGTGGTTTGGACAGACAATCACACACTTCTCCAGTTGAAAAACCATCTGGATGACGAGGCCCAAAGAGTTGTGATGAATGGAGTTAAATCCAGTTGGTGGCCGGTCATGAGTGGTGTCTCCCAGAACTCAGTTTTGGGGCCACTCCTGTTTAACATTTTATTGATCATCTGGATGAGGGGATCGAGTGCACCGTCAGTAAGTTTGCAGATGACCTTAAGTTGGGTGGGAGTGTTGATCTGCTCGAGGGTAGGGAGGCTCTGCAGAGAGACCTGGACAGGCTGGAGCCATGGGCTGAGGCTGAGGCCAACTGGAGGAGTTTCCATAAGGCCAAATACCGGGGGCTGCCCTTGGGCCACAACAACCCCCAGCAGCGCTACAGGCTTGGGGAGGAGTGGCTGGAGAGCTGCCAGTCAGAGAGGGACCTGGGGGTGTTGATTGACAGCCGGATGAACAGGAGCCAGCAGTGTGCCCAGGTGGCCAAGAAGGCCAATGGCATCCTGGCTTGTGTGAGCAATAGCGTGGCCAGCAGGGACAGGGAAAGGATCTTACCCTGTACTCGGCACTGCTGAGGCTGATTTCTGTGTTCAGTTTTGTGCCCCTCACTACAAAAAGGACATTGAATGACTCAAGTGTGTCCAGAGAAGGGCAACGAAGCTGGTGCAGGGTCTGGAACACAGGTCATATGGGGAGCAGCTGAGGAAACTGAGGGTGTTTAGTCTGGAGGAGGCTGAGGGGAGACCTCATCGCCCTCTACAGCTACCTGAAAGGAGGTTGCAGAGGGCTGAGGATGAGCCTCTTTAATCAAGTAAGAAGTGATAGGACAAGAGGTAATGGCCTCAAATTGCTCCAGGGAAGGTTTAGACTTGATATTAGGAAGCATTTCTTTCCAGAAGGGGTTGTTAGGCGTTGGAATGGGCTGCCCAGGGCAGTGGTGGGGTCCCCATCCCTGGATGTGTTTAAGAGTTGGGGTGACATAGCACTGAGTGTATGGTGTGGTTGGGAACTGTCAGTTTTAGATTAATGGCTGGACTGGATGATCTTCAAGGTCTTTTCCAACCCAGTTGATTCTGTGATTCTGTGAACAGCATGTGAACACGAAGGTGACTGGTCTGCACAGAGTGTGTTAGAGTAGTTTTATACTGATCGGAGAAAAGGCTGATAGCTGTCTAATTTCCGATTTGCTAATTATGAAGTAAAAGCTTTTGCGAGAGTATAAGTCTGTACTATTATAAAAATAAATGGCTTTGCTTGATATAACTCTCATAGAATTGTGCAAGTCCAATATTCTCCTGCAACACTTACTAGTTTAGGTTCAAGGTCACTACATGGTTCTTGCAAAGTCATAAGTAATACAAGTGATCAAGGTAACTGCCTGCACATTGAGAAAGAGAACTGGCTGTTATCTCGTGAAAAGTTTCATCAGATCTTTGCAGAGATTTTTACAGCCACTGTAAAACTATCTCTGTGAATATACCTTCTTATTATCCATATATGAAATTTAGTTTGATTACAGTGACTCTCTAGAAAAATTAGCAGTCTGAAGAGAAAAAAAAAATCCTGTTTCTTTAAAAGGAGTCAGTCTTTTGGGCTAAATAATACATTTCCGTCTGAGATAATTAATGAATTTGTGTATTTTTCCCAGACAAAATATTTGCAATAAGCTGGAATAATTACTCGATACTGTTTAAGAATAGAGGTAAATCTGTCAAGAAGAAAATATCTTCAAGTTGGGGGGGGGGGG
>NW_020799142.1:608507-648840 GCF_003259725.1 Athene cunicularia | reverse complement strand
GGGGAATTAAAAGGAACATTACAGTTTTGGAACTGATTTTAGCTGTTAATATTTCCTCTTTGCTTTAGCTGGGGTGAAATTAACTTGTAAACCTAGACTTATATGTATGTAAAATACTTAGACAAATGTTTTTTTCAGCCTTTACTGAAGAAAAAAGAAAAATCTCTGATGGAAAATTGCTTTTTAGGCCAATAATTTTTAAAGATACCTTAGCAAAAATTAGTATTTATTGCAACAAAAAAATATTTAATCATATCTTCGTATTTCTGTTAGAAGAGGTGTGGTAAAAGAGCGTAGCTAGTCCTGAATTCATCACTGACTTTAATGGGAAATCTTGTCTCTTCAGAATTGTTTATTTTTCCCTTTGATACTACTAATGTACAGTCTGTCTGTATGCTTCAAAATGGAAAAATGAAAACATGAGGTAAGAAGGTAATATAAATAGCAAAAGCTTTTCATTTGACTGACTTTGGTTTTGTAGTGAAATGATCAATTACAGTGCATAATCCATGTCAATTTTGTGTCTTGTTGTTTATGCTATAGATTATATTATAGATGAGTTCATAATACTTAACAAAAATACAATCTTGGCATTTGATAATAGTCACATTCTTCATAAACTAGCAAGAAAGTTCGTGTCAGCCACCTTCCTACCTTCCAGCTGCCTGATCTTTTCACACAAGTTACTCTGTGGACCAAGACATGAAAGGCATCACTGATGAATTTTACCTACCATTTTTATTGAGTATAGACTATGTTTGAAAAGTTAGTACGACAAAAAGGAACGCAGCTGTAAAATTTCTAGGATGACTTCCTGTTGAAATACTATCTCAGATTATCAGTAGCAGGAGAATGAAGTGAATGAATTTGTTTTGTTTGTGGTGTTGAATCTCTTGTCGTTGTCTTTCTCTTACAAAGAAAAAAAAAAAAAAAAAGAGAGAGAGAGAAATTATAGAATAAGTATCCCTATGTGACAGAGTGACCTCTGAAACTACTAATCATTTTTAGGGTTATGAACTCTTTGAGGAGTGTTTCAGTGAGGTGTGTTATTTCTTGAACTCTTTCATCTGTATTTCATAAGACAATACACAAATATCTTTTCATTTAAAAATACAGGTGGGAACCATGAAAGAAAACAACTTTTCAGGTAGATAATATCATTTTCCAATTACTTTTTAGATTTCCCTCTTTTTAACCTGTGTTACAAGGTAAAAAAGAGATTCAAGCTTTAACTCATTTGGCATAAAATGAAACAGTATATTGTGTATATTGTGTATATTGTGAAAAGCATTCAGCAGTTGTTGAATATGACATGAAATATTTCTTTACAAGGGCATGCTTTTTACTGGTCTTTCTTTGAAAGATCTATCATCAAACATACATGGTTTTGATGACTGAAAGAGTCGACTATGCAGAAAACCTTGATGTGATGATTCTGCAAGGTACTGCAAGGATAAGTAGATGTTTCTCAGTCCACCTGCTATTCTCTAACTAGCAATGATGTTTATATATAGAAATGAAATTCTACATATTCAGCTTCTGACTTTTATTTATTTAATTGGACAAAAATTAACTACAAATAATAATTAATAAAATGAATTAAATTTAAAATAAAAATTTTAAAGTAATTAAATATAAAAGCAAGAGAAAAAAGTCTAGACATACATATTTATATCATTTGCATTATTTACTAAAACAGGTGTCAAAGAAATAATGTTCCATTTCCATTGTTTTTTACAGCAAAATGACCTGTATGCTATGAGTAGTATTTATTGAGGGACATACATACAATAAAAGCATGAAACACATGTATACTTATTGGGAAACAAGAATATTTTTCTACACTTATGGATACTGAGTGAATTTTATCTGGCTGGACTGGAAGTTCTGCACAATATGAAATAAATTTTTTGTTTCTTTACATGTTCTGTAAGGTATTTCCTCCTTAAAAAATATTTGAACAAATCAAAGATCTTTTATTGCTGGTAACATAGTGACAATGAATGAGGAGACTAACTGAGTGAGGAAACTGCACAGAAAATATTCTGTCACCACTAAACCTTAATTTCTTTCCACCTGCAATGCAATGATATAGCATTCTTGACTATAGCACAAAGTCAAGAATAACACTAAGACAGATAACAAGGCCAAAAAAAGAAAACAAAGTACAAATGAAATCTCCTAGTAAAAATACCAAAAGGGTTTAACAGTCCATGTTTTTGAATGAAAAGCCAAATTCAAGAACCTTTGCTGTAGCTAATGCTGGGTATGTCATGTTTTTATTGAAAAAAAAAAAAATCAGCCTTACAAAATACAGCTGAAAGTGATTACATATTGAGTCATGATGTGTGAGATGAGTGTTCAATTTTGTAACCCTGAACCCTGTTATAGGAAACATGAGGAAATAATCAAACAGGTTTCTTGCAAACATGCTTGTAGTACACCAGAAACTTCCTGCACAATCTACCCCTTCAACAGTATAGTATCCAATTTTCAATTCATAGGGAACAAATTCAGATTCTCATAATCATTAGAGTAAAACATTGCAGTGTAAATAAGGCTCCATTTGTGGAAGCTAAAGAGATCTGAGAGAGTCCCTGCTTGCTTGCTCTTGCTAACAAGAAGGTTTAGTTACAAGTAGAAATAACTGTCAGGAAGGAAGTTCTGTAAATTTGCATATGGAGATTCATTTAAATCGAGGGTTCCTTTTTCAGCACCCGAAAAAACGGTCATTTTTAAAGACAATGTAGTATTTCAGGGTTTGTAAACTTTCTGAAAATACTCTGTGTTCTCTTCTATTTGCAGAGAATATGATCATTATAATTACCTGTGACAGAGCTAGAATCAAGATCTTCTAGTATACAGGAGAAATGTCGGAGAATGGAAAATAATATTGATATATTAGAGAACTGTTTTTGAAATCATGGGTGAAATTCCAAAGCCAGCTACAAAACATGTAACTTCAAATTTACAAGCCTGTCTGTAGGCTGAAGTTGGCAGCTTCACAAATACAGAATGTGAGCCAGCTGCTTGGGCAACAGTTTCCTAAGAACAGAAAATGAGTTCATAGTGTTTTTTGCAAAGCTGACCATGTCAGTGGTGCCATATGGTAAAAAATGAAAGAATACAGGTTCAACAGAAAGAAGCAGAAGCTTTGAGAACATGAAACTCTCTTTTTCCTGCTATAGTGCAGTAATAAGGTATTTGGGCATTGATAGGGTATTTTGGCACCATGCTTCGGGGGACATGTGGATCAATAAGGATGAAAGCTACAGAGATGTTCAAAGCCCTAGACAGCATGATCTACAGGGAAAGCTTCAACAGCTGCAGGAAAAAAAAAAAAAAATGAAGAAGACTATAAATCCCTAAATTTGTAAAGGAAAGGGTAACACTTCTCCATGACTGAGCTGAATAGCACGTTTTCTGCAGGGACGATTTTGGTTAAACAGTGGAATAAATGGGTCAACAATAAGGACTGTAATGAACTGGAACAGATTTCCTGGTGTTGCTGTAGTGTTTACATCACTGGAGGTCCTTAGGACCAAGTTAAACAAACCTTAGATAGACATGCTGAAAGTACAGTTTAATGTGATTTAGGGCACAGAGTTAGAACAGGTGACATCTCAAAGTACTGTGAGTCCAGGCCTTTATGCTTATGATAAATGTTGATTGATTAAGTTAAAATGCTGTTTGAAATGAAAAATTGAAGGGTTTTACCAAGAAACTTTCAGAACAAATAATCCTCACATTTTCACAGTCATCCCTATTTTTTTTTTTTTTAATCCAGCTACTTGCTGCACTGACTCCCATTTTAGCCACTTCAGACACAGGCTTTTTCTTTTCAGCATAGGCAGAGGAACTGCAAAACTATTCAGTATGTCTGCATCTTTGATCTTGAGTTTGAAAAAACAGTTCACAAATATATTGCCTTTCCTTCTCCATGATGACTGTAGTACCATTAAGCAGATACTCAAGCCATTGAGTTTTTGTAACTTAGTTTCCATCTGCATGATTAAGATACTGAGAAGTAAACTGGGAGTAGGAATTTCATATGCTTGGAACAAAAGAAATCCAGGGTGTCTAGACCTGATTCAGCAACCCAAGGTTCTGTCAAAATCTGCTTTAAAATTATTGAGAGAAGGATGGGATAGTACAGTATGATTTTAGGTTCAGGGATCTAGTTATAAAATTGTGTTTGACATTCTTAGGTATATATATAATCAGCTATTTAGGACGCATTCACAATATTCAGTTCAATGCACACAAAGGCCTGAAATACTCTTCCAATTAGTTGTTGTGTATTGCATGCAATTTCAGATAATAGATTCATGCTGTGATGCTTGTCTGTCTTTGCAGAGAATGTAAAGTGAGAGGAGCTGAGATTCTCACAGAGACAGAATGGTCCACAGAATTACAGAAAGGAGAGTTGTTGTGCCTTATAGGACACTCTACATCTCATGAAAGAGACATAGAGTTTGCTCAGGTTGGCAGTGGGGAGGACTCTGCCTGGAGGGAAAATGATGTTCACCTTGACCCTGCTGGGTACCCTTGACTGAAGAAAGGATTTTATGCTGATTTTGCTTGAGGAGATGCTGGTATTGGAAGAATGTTGATGGGAGCCAGTGGACTATCTCACAACACCCCCACAAGAGCTTATAAAGGAAAGAGCGTAATGCAAAGCTTGTTTTTTCTACTACTACTACTGTGGAATAGCAGGTTGCATTTTTAAAGGGTGTTCCTGGAAACAGCTAGGGCATGTTTTGATACTGAAACTGGATTAAAGGGGAACAGGAAAGATTAAAAAGATGGGAATGCATAACCAAGGAGTGTCACAAGCCTGCCCCCAAAAGGGCCAGGCTTTCTGTGTTCCATATGGATATTTGGGTGTGAGGATTTTTCTTGCAGCTATTCCATAGGTAATAATACAATATTATCCCATAGATTTACTATGGAAAGAAATAGTCTAGCCTAGGATAAGAGTCCTCATGGCATTTTTGAGTCTTGTTAAGCTCCCAGACACTCCTTACAGGAAATATACTTTCTTTTACTATCTATTATTTAATTAATTGAGTCATTATAAGAACATCACTAAAATGATGGACAATGAAAAGCATGAGGGTGGAATTTTGACAATGTTTTGACACAGTGGGACTCTAACTCCTGTTTGGGATGACGGTAAATCACAGATGGAAGGCTAATTTCATTTTATTCTAGAAATGTTTCTAATCAGTTCCTGGTGGTAGTTAGGGAGCACTGCAAATTGCAGTGATGAAACTGTCATAGCTGAGATAGCCAAACTAACATGAAACATGAAATCCCAGGAAAAAAAATTCTCAACCTTATTCTAATATGAAGATGAAAGCATGTCAAAGAGCACAAGAAATTCCAGTTTGTATCAAAGGCAAGTACTTCCACTGAAAATCTAGCATGTGTCTTTTTGTCAAGCTTTGTGCTCCCACAGTTAAACCTACACCAAACAGAACCTTTCCATAATTTTGATTTTAGCTTACATGTGCCAAGAAAGCAAGCTTAGCTCAAACTAGTTGCATAAGCTTAACTATTTGTTCTATATTTCCTGTTTTAATTTGATCATAATAGATATTACAGATTGTTCTTTTTCTGGATATTGCTTAAATTATTGTTTTAATGTAACATTTTTCATCTGTATCTTTTCAGAGCTGACGTAGACTTTGGATAGTAACAAAATGGCATGCATGGAGAGAGAGAAAAGGCAAGAGAAAAAAAAAAAAAAAAGTAAAAATTGGTGCACAATTACACAGGCTGTAATAAAGAACGTGGATTATTTTTGTATTTTCTTTAATTACCACAAGATGGCATCAATTAGTTTTTACTAACTAGAGACTCAACTAAATTATTTTTGTGGTTCACAGGTTTGCAGAATGCATTAAAAAGGGGAAGTTGTGTTTATTTGTCTAATAAAATGAAAAAGCTCTCAAAATAAATTCTATATTTAACAATGTAATATGAAAAAAAATTATTAGTTAAACAAACTACTTGGCAAGCTCTGTATGTAAACTGGTTCCAAAAATATGAGCATAAGAATCCTGATATTATCATGGTGATACTGCTTCAGTTATCAGTACTGCCCTAAGGAATATGTTACTATGGGATATGACTAAGCATTCATATGAAACTCAGGGGCAGAAGGTATTGTTATATCATGTCATACTGCTCCACAGCAGGTTCAGCAAAATTTATATAAAGTAGTTTCAGCTAAGGAGTTTGAATTCAGCTCCAGATTTCCTGAAGAAAACAGAATTTTATTTAAAAAATACATATATTGCTTCTCTTCACTGTGGTTTTCCTTTAAAAGTTTGAATTTCTTTCAATGAATGTTTCTTGGGACCAGGAACAATAGATACAGAGGAGGGCTTTTGATAATAACATCTGTTACAAAGGTCATTTCTTTGTATTAGGAAAACAGGAATCTTGGTGTAGGCATGAAAGAAAGAAATAGCAAGGGTTCTGTTAGAAGTCAAGGAGAAAGAAGGGAATGCCAACAAATAAATAAGTGAAAGGAGTCTTTGAGCAACAGAAACTACTTCAGTTGGTTTAAATAACAGTATTGATATTTCAGAGTTTATCCAAACCTGAAGACGTGGGATAGCCCCTATTTAACATTCAAATTGCAGTCCAAACTGTTGCAAAATGTTAGTAAGGACTGAGCATCCATGACAGGATTGGCCTTTATTCAGACTATAGATAAAACAGACATAGAGAACCTCTAATCTGTAACACAAAATGTAATATGTGGAATCATTATTTCCATTATAAAAGGGAATAATAAAGGAAATCCCCTAGAAATATCTTTACAAACTTTGAATAATGGAGTTTTTTTGGGAAGGGAAGAGTTGCTGTTGTTAATAAATCAGGCATCTGAAAGCAGATGTTTGGACATTATACTCTGCATTAGCTGTTTTCAGACCAATCTACATCATCTCCTTTAATATCCTGTACAACTGCTAGAGCTGTTATAATTGTACAATATTGGGGCACTCTGCATCTCTTCTCCTTAACTCTATGGAACAGTTATTCTGGTCTCTTTGTCCTGTCAACTGCATTAATGAGAGATGAGAATATCTCACTTGAAGTCAGTACTATTGTAGTGACACAGAACTGAAAGGAGACTTGGGCTGTTGACAGACAGTATCTGAGACCTCTTCAGTGTGCTTCTATTGTTTATGGTTATAGTTTTCATGACTATTCTGTTATTATTATTATTATTATTATTATTATTATTATTATTATTATTATTATTATTATTATTATTGGAATATGAGAGCTTTGTTTAATCTCAGGTTAAACCTTTGGACAGTACTGGTTGCTGCAAGCTGGCTTCAGTTTGAGAAGTCTGTAGTTCTGAAATCCACCACCATCCCTTTGAGTGGTGTTGAGTATTGAAATTACAAATTAAGCACAAAAGATCCTTCAAATAATAGGTCTATCTGCTGCACAGTATCTCAGAAGCAGCCCTCAAAACTGGTATCCTGGATAAGAGAATGAAATGGCTCATGGCGCAGAAAGATAATATTTGTGGCTGATTATTTGTATATCTACCAAAAACCAAAAGGCTCAGCATGAGAAGTAAGAGAAGAATAAAAGATTGGCAGAAGATTCAGGAGGTTTCTGATGCCTATGAGTAACCTAAATATGTCATTTTCAGTTGAACTAATGTACCGATCCTCTATATTTAGACAGATATATATACTAAGTAACAACACAGAATTACATTTACTTATTGACTGTTAGTGCACTTACAAGTATCTCTGCATGAGTAAGCAAAAGTATTTCTCCAAATTGCTTGTGTCTTTGGAGAGATGTAACTAAACTACAGCATTTCACCGCTGGAATTTACATTTTTTTCAGCAAGTAACAAAGGATTCTAAGTGGGAAACAGACAGAACAAGAGAAGGAAATTACTGTCTGCCATTTATACCTAATATTTGAATGGAAAAATGCCCCTTCAGCTGTGAGTCTATTCGGAAGTTAATCAGTATTAAAGATTCTGCAAATGTTGGGGGGGGGGGTTGATTGAAAATATTTTCAGTTGTTCTTGCATGGTAACACCTTGTATAACTAGAATTATATTTAGAACAAGTGGGAAAATTTATATTATAAATAAAGACCATATTTGACTAGTGGGTCAAAGCAAATGATGCAGTTACTTAGATCATGAAGTCTCCTATATCACTGAATCTGTAATAAATATTGTGTTACCTGGTTTGTTTAACATGGCAAAAACATAACTGTTAATTGAAGTCCCAATGAAAACAGAAAAGGTAACTGTAATCCTTTTAATCAAATAGTTGGCAGAATGCAGTGCTTTTGTTCTCACAGATGAGTGAGATCAATAGATTGCTATTCTTCTAGCAAAATGCTCTGTGTTATCTAAAGCAACATAAAATGAAAAACAAGTGCAAAACATAATCACTCTATTTGAACAGAGAATTCAGTTCCTATATTTGGTTCTTAGTTGTAGAAGTATTTTCATTACTTTTGGTAATGAAAATACCAAATGAGTCTACTGTGATAGTGAACATGTTAGGGGAGGAGCAGATAGCAGTTTTGCTGAGCAGGGGCTGTCACTTTGAATTACAGTGTCATTCATGCAGTTCAGCTTGAAAATAGGACAGACACAACATTTACATTTAGAGTCCATGCAATATTTTAATTAATGAATAATGTAATTTACACACAATACTGTCCCAGGATAACAGTCTCTGTTGCTGGATGGAAGACAAGAAAACAAGACAGTTACTGAACATAAACACTGAGATGCAAATGTTTCCTAATCCTTGGGATATGATTCCATTTCAACTGTTTCTGTTACAGCAGGTGATAAAAATGGAATAGATCAGTGAACATGGATACATCATAGTGACAACTGTTTACTGCTAACCAGACTATGCCCTCAGGAAAGAAATTCCTCAATATTATTTGTGGAAGAGAGAGGTTTTTCTTCTTCAAATATAAGTAATAGATTCTGACCCTGGACCTCAAGATGTCCTGAAGGCTGCCTTACTTTGACAAAAGTTTTTGCCATTTTTCTACGTTATTTGCAGCTCTGATCTACAGTCTCACAACATAGCTGCATACAGCATCTCCCCACCTGCTTTAACTATTTAAAATGACACCACATGGGTTTTCTTTATTATTTATGTATGTCTGACACTTAAGAGTCTCCACCATAAACAGAGACCTGAAAGTGTTACAAATACAATCCAGTAAGTTTCCTAAGTTTGTTCTCTATGTAATTTATCTATTTGCTAGATGTCTGTATGTTTTCAATGATTTACAGCTGTTTACATTGCTACATATCTACTGAAACACAGATCTAAGTTTTATCCATAGATAAGCCTGGTATTCAAAAATCTGGCATTAGTTATTAATTATATCTTCTTACTTGAATAATAAATTTTGAAAACTACCCTGAAAGCAAACAGTAGAATAGAAGACCTCTTCGTAGGAATATGAAGAACTGAAACAAAGAAGCCTAAAGTAGTTTGGCCTGCTGATCAGATCCTACCAAAAAAATGTTTGTTTCAAAGCATATGATTAAGAAGTGGGTATCCAATCTTTCAGGCTTTCTTCAAAAATCTCTGAGACTTCTTATTTTCTGTAAAATGTCAGTGACAAAGCCTGGCATTACATAATCCCTTAGATGTATTGAAAGATAAATAATTTAATGTGTCTGTAAGGAAAACATAGTCTGCCTCACTGGGAAAAATTTCCTGGACAGAAGACTTACAAGACTGTGGAACAATCTCCATATTAAAATGATGTAGCATTATTTTACCTTGTATGCTTCCTGTTAAACTGAACAGATCTCGCTAAATATGTGAAACAAGCTTTGTTTGGAAAAAGTGCTTATAATCTGGTTATGAATCCAGTGGGAGCTTTGCACAGTCTTCAGTGAGTCCAGGTTCACATCTTTAACATAGACTTAGCAATCACAATTGTAAGGGTAAGAGGTTATTTTTGTAAACTAAAAACAGGAGTTTACTTTTTTGTACCTATTTTCACTGCATAAACTGTTCCTAGTGCCAGAAATTCATATGTAACATGAGTAAAATAGAAAACTGCATTTTGAAATTTTTGCTTCAAACAAACTCATATGCTTTTTAAAGGATTCAATTCAGTTTGAAAATGCTCAAAGTAATTTTAATACCTTTCAAAACATATTTTTATAGTCTTCTTCTTGAAGTCTTATAAAACAAGAAAGATAAATATTTGGAAACAAAAATAAATAAATGGTGAGAACATTTTTCCCTTCCTATTTATGATTGCTTTGAAAGATATGAACAAGATGACTAGAAACCCCACTTGCCTTGATTTTTCACTTGCACTCTGACCTTTTCCATCCTGCTGACAGTGTACAAGCCCTTTATGGAGGTGTTTTGGAATTTTATGGAAACTTACTGAAATGTTAAATGGAAAAGTTAAATGGAATGTTATTACATTGAAAGTTAAATGGAAATTTAACTTATTAATGGAAATAAGTTAACAGAGTGGCTCAAAAGGTTCTTTATGTAAATGAAAATCAGGTTTACTGAGTTCAAAGAATGATGAAGAAAATTAACACTGGAATGAAAAAGGCTAAATGGTTAGTTACACGAGAGAGAAATTTCAAATGAGACCCTGTATCCCAGTGCATAGGAAGACAAACATAAGCACAGTCAGGCATCACTGCAACACATGGATTACTGTAAAACATACATGTAGTCCCGATTCCCTACCTACATCTATTTATTTTACTGCTACAGATTAATTTTTTTGTTCTATATTTTGTATGGTCAAAAATCTTGTTCTGAATCACATCTGAAAGAACTTGAGCTACTATCCTAAGAGCATTCAACTCACTTGAAACATTAAATGCATTCCTGTCATCACTGTTCCTAAATATGTAACCATACAGGGAATCTAATAGAGGAAACACATTCAAGATTACACTTATTTTTTCTTTCCATGAGGAGTCAGAACACAGTTGAAGTGGCAAGTGTTATTAATTCTCTAAGTATTCACTGACTTTGGGAAAAATAGACAGTTCAGGATTAAGGAGAATTTATTGTGAACTTTGCCATTAGACCAAATAATAATTGGTAAGTGTCCAAGAAAGATCAGTGCAAAAACAGACACAGTTTTCAAGCATTTCTTCAGGAAATGTTACAGAGGCTGTCAGACAAACTACTTTATTTGTTGCAAATAAATTGGCTGTCTTACCTCTGAATTTGGGCTGTCCTTTTCACTTAAGCTTGTATGCTTTAAATATCATAAGGAAGCAATATTACATAGTAAATAAAACTAAAACATTATCAGTGACTGCGGGAGAAACTAGGAATATTAAAAAACTCAGTGATCTTGATCTAAAGCAAAACTTCATTAGCATTTTTTTTTTTTCCTTTCTAAGACAATAAAAATATAACATAAACCTCTATAAACCCCCTGGAAACAGACAAAAAACCCTCTCTGAACTATACTTTGAAAAAACTTAGCTTTCCAAATAGGTGAAAATTAGAGCATTATAATTAGAAGCTTGATTTCTGCTATATGAATTAGCTGCAAACATTCATATGTAAGTGTGGTTGGGGAAAGTTTTACCTAGAGCAATAGCAAAGACATACAGAAATATTTATTTAAGGAAATTTTGCAAACCATTTCAAAAAGTAAGCCTACTATATATTCCTAGTGGTAGCATTCCGTATTTCTGGAAAAGTCTTGGACTCTGCTCCCCACTTATGAAAAGAAATCACAGCAACAGTCCTTTTGGAGGCATATGGTATGCATTCTCAAACAGGCAACAGATTTTATAACTAATTTGTTGTTATCACCCCCTTGGTGAAGCTAAGCTATTCAATACTTGTCAGGATTTAAATAAATCATTCATGCTCTCAAAAGTGAACTTGGGTGGTATGAAAATAGTATTTAGTAAAATCAGAGCTCAAAGGCCTGTTTCAGTATGTCTTTTTTGAAGAGGCACCACCTATATATTTAATTTTAACAGGGGAAAAGAATTTAAAATTATGAAACAGATTAAAGACAAAATCTCACAATAATCAGCTGAAAGATCTGTGATCAGACAGATGTTTTAAAAAGTAATATAGTACAAGTAAAAGATACCAGATTACATGGCATGTTGAGGGAGTCCATCAATATCTACTGCAAGTCCTGGTAAATATTAAGGCACTGGTTCTCGTATCAAGAAAAGGAGAGACCCAACAATTAGAGTTCATAAGCTGACCAATGAGCTGTCCACAGTGAACTTTATTTTCAAGTTCTGTGTTATCGAAGTAATTTATTAATGTCATACTTACATCCACATTTGTGTAAGAACACACCCTTATAACTCTACAACTTTGCTGTGAACTCTACAATGTTTACTGAACTGAGAAGAAAAACCCTCAACAGCCAGAAGATTCTATTTCAATTCTAGTTTAAATCAAGCAGTACAAAATGAAGTCATTTATAAGACTAATTGTTCCATCAGTAACAGATGAGAATAGCTATCTAAGCCTTTCTCCTCTGAAGCTTGTTACAGAAGATTTAACATAATGTGACAGCATACTCATTAAGAGATAGAGGTGTTTAGAAGATTTAATCCAAATGAGGAAAGTTTGCAGCCATTAATATTTTTGTAGAAAATGTTGCAACACAAATTCCCACAGGAATCTTAGATTCAGATTTATTGTCTCTGCAGTTTCATTATGTAAGACTTAGTATTTAGAAGACAATTGTTCAAATTGAACTGGGATTTTTGGTAAGATTTCTAGAACAAGTAAAAAATAAGGCTTATAATATAAATAAAAAGCACTCACATGTTTCAAAATATTATTTTATAAGATGCCTGCAATTTCAGAAAGGATCATATTTTGTTCACATACATAAAATCATTAAATAGTCTTTTTAACATAAAATAAAAGTGAAATGTAGCTCTTTCAAAGAACTGTTTCAGCATTACTCCTGTGAAAAGTATACTGTATGTTAGAAATTATAAGGAATTAAATAAGTAAGACCCACCTGTACAAGGAAGGTTAAACTAGGGATTTTTTTTTTAATTTTTTTTTTTTATGTCAAAAATGTTATGCAAAACAGGTCACTGACAATCTCCTGCCCTGAGGAACACTACATAATGCTGTACATCATAAGGTATTCTTTTTAGTTAGACATATAGGTATCATAGATTAGGCTGTGAGTGGCTGCCTTTACAAATTTCAAGAGAAAAAATAATTTTGTTATGCCTGCTGGAACAATATTCCCTCTCTTGCTATATGCATTTAATATCTCTTCTTAACACTAGAACTGTGAGAATCCCAAGGGATCTCACACATGACATTCTCTGTTTCTTTTAAATATATACATAGCTGTATTTTAAGGATTTTTTTCATAGAGGATAATGGAATAACTTTAGACATGTTAGCAGTTTTCATGGGAGTGTGACACAACTGCAAAAGAAATGGGAAATTTGAGGGACTCATGAATATTAACATTTCAATTGGTCAATCAAACACGAAGATTTGAAAGCACTTAAACTGCAACCTGAAAGCAGAAGAATTTGAAGTAAAGAATGGTTAAAATGTATCAGTGACATTATTTGAAAAGTATAGTTCCACAAGAAATGGAGGAAATATCTTCCATACATAAATTATTTATTAAGTTCAATTCATTGAATTCTGCAAGTAAAACTAATAATTAGCTGAGAATCAATGCAATGTTAATGCTATTTCAAGTATAGCTATATTTGCCATAATAAATCTAAGGAAAAGCAAGATTTTTTTTTTAAGAGAAAAAAATGTTTCAAGATGCTATGACTATAAATTAATTTATGTTGAACACAGTGGGTGCCAGAGTCAATTCCCGTTGCCATGACAACAGACACTGAAAATTTAAGCTTCCAGTGATAGGCTGATTTCTCTACAAAGAAGCTATTCTGCATTAAAATGATATATTAGTGAAACATTAAACAGATCTACATGCAAACTATTTATTTTAAGCAGATAGCTTGATTAGAGTTTATAAAGAATATCATTATGCAGACACTGTTTATTAGCTTAAATTTCTCTAAGATTTAAATAGTAACCTGAAGACCAGTAAGTAGAAAGATCAAGTAGCTAATTATCAAAAACTCTTGAAGGAAGTTATATTTTTTGAGAGTAGAATTACTGTACCTGTCTGTCACATACATTTGGTTAAATCATATTTACAATATATATCATTCCATACTGTCCTGGTTCAACTAGGATAGGGTTAAGTTTCCCCAGCAGAGAGAGGGGGAAGGGATCTCCAGCCGGGTAATTCATACCATGCTGACGTCAGGTCCAGGGGGTGGAGAAATTTTTTATTTTCTCTTTGGCTTTTTGGTGGTGAGACCAACGCATCAGCTTTGTTCCCTGACCATTTGCGGTATTTCTCTGTATATCGTTTGTCTTGTTCACTGTTACTGCTCTTTATTGTTGTTATCATTGCCACTGTTGTTGTTCAGATTGTTTATCACACTGTTGTATTAAATTTCTTCTTATTTTAACCCGAAGATTGTGCCTCACTTCCGGCACGACCGGCTGCGGGTGGGGGAGGGGCAACAGCAACGTGCTCTCCAGTCCTGGCAGGGCTTAAACCTCCACAGCCTTAACTGGCGCCCAACATGGGGCTGAAATAAGAATAGAAAGGGACAGACCCTGACCAGAGTGTGATAGAGCAATCTGTTGGGTGTAATTTTTCTGCTTGTAATTTGTCTTTGTTTGATAAGAAAATGTTTGCAATGCTGGCCCACTTGTTTGTGTGGTGGGGCTGTATTAATCCTTATATCCAGTGTATGATCCCACTGATGGTGTTTGTTATCGGTGGAAAACATGTAAAGGGTCTTATGTTGTTATACTGGCTATTGACTGTGTATACTGCCTTTGTATCGCTGTTGGTGGGGGTGTGCCTATACCTGTTTGCCATTTGGGCTTTTGTTAGGGGTCTCACCCACTCTATGGGTGAGCCAGGGGAAGAGATCCTCTCGGCTTTGGGGAGTTTCAGTTATCCTTGGAGCCTGCAGGCCAGTGTGATTGTTGCAGAATGCTTTCTGAATGTCTGCCTGATTTTGGTTTTGGCCATGCGGCATTTCTCTAACAACAGCAGTGCCCGGAAACCTGCCCCGAGGTCAGATAATAGTGAGTGGCAAGGGGTGTGGGAAAAGATGGGCAAAGGCCTGACTCGGTGGGCACCGCCAATGCTCTGGAATTTCCCCCCTGAACAAATGCAGAGCCCTGAGAAGCTGATGGAGTGCTTAGAAAGAGTGTGTTACCAATCTGGCAAAACCCAGGAGACACAAATCGCTGCAATCTGTTGGGGACTTGCCCATGCCTACCGTGTCCTCCTTAATACCACCCACTGCCCTCAAGGGGCAGAAAAGGCTACAGAACCTGAGTGAACTCACTGAAACTGCCTGTCCCCCCGGTCCAGATACTAAACCAGAGAGCCAGCCATTGCCGATATCAGTCACCCCGATACAAAAAACAAAATATACCAGCAAGTTAGTTTTCAAAGTGAGGGATGGGGATGAGCCAGGCCCAGCACGGGAACAGGAGGAAGGGCCAGTGGTGATCGCCAGATCTCTATCCCTGACTGAGCTGCGAGATATGTGGAGAAATTTTGTCTGCCTGGGAGGTGAGCAGATTTGCACCTGGCTGCTCTGATGCTGGGACAATGGAGCCAGTGCTTTTGAATTGGAGGGGAGAGAGGCCAAGCAGCTGGGATCTTTGGCCAAGGATGCTGGCATTGATAGGGAAATAGGGAAACAGGCTCAAACGCTCAGCCTTTGGAAGTGACTCCTGTTCAGTGTAAGGGAGAGGCACCCCTACAAGGATGATATCCTATGTCAGGTAGGCAAATGGACCAGCATTGAGAAAGGCATCCAGAACCTCAGGGAACTGGCTGTGTTTGAGATGATCTATGGTGATATAAATAATGAGCAGTCACCCATGGACCCGGATCAGGCTCCTTGCACACACCTGATGTGGCAAAAGTTCCTTAAGAGTGCACCAGAAGCACACTCGAAAGCTTTAACAAGTGTCCTGGTGGACAGACACCCACACTCTAACAGTGGAGGGAGTGGTTTGCAAGCTCCGGCAATATGAGAGAAATCTCCCCTCATCTCAACATTCCCTGGTATCAGATGTGAAGGAACTGCCTGAGAGGGTCCAGACAATGGAAGAGGACATGTCCTACATTCCACCTGCATGGGCTGATGTCTCAGCCATTAGAAGTAAATGTTTCCCCACCCAAGAGAAAGGCAGCAGAAGGTACACACCACGAGGCACCCTGTGGTTTTTTCTCCGTGACCATGGAGAAAACATGGGGAGGTGGGATGGACAGCCCACTGCTGCCCTAGCTGCACGAGGAGAGCAGCTGAAAGGGAAGACCACCACGAAAGGGGAGTCCTCCAAGAGGAGTGCAGCTCCAGTGTCCAGTCAGAAATTCCCCAGACAGAATAGAATGGTGAACATTATGTCTGACCCTCTTAAGGGGACCAGTAAATCATTCTTTCAAGAAGTGAGTGATGCTGAGCAGGATTAGAGGGGCCCTGCCTCCTGCCAGGTGGAGGAAAGGGATAATCGGATTTACTGGACAGTGTGGATCTGATGGCCTGGCACGTCAGACCCACAAGAGTATAAGGCTGTGGTGGACACTGGGGCACAGTGCACCCTGATGCCATCGAGCTACAGCAGGGTTGATTCCATCTGCATCTCCGGAGTGACAAGGGGATCCCAACAGCTGACCCTACTGGAAGCTGAAGTGAGCCTGACTGGGAAGGACTGGCATAAGCACCCCATTGTGACTGGCCCAGATGCCCTGTGCATCCTGGGCATAGACTATCTCAGGAGAGGGTACTTCAAAGACCCAAAAGGGTACCAGTGGGCTTTTGGTGTAGCTGCCCTTGAGGAGGTTGTACAGTTGTCCACCTTACCACGCCTCTCAGAGGATCCCTCAGTGGTGGGGCAGCTTAAGTTTGAGGAGCAGCGAGTGCCGATTGCTACCAGGACAGAGCACCGGAGGCAGTACCGCACCAACCGAGATTCCCTGGTCCCCATCCATCAGCTGATCCATCAACTAGAAAGCCAGAAGGTGATCAGCAAACCTCACTCACCCTTCAACAGTCCTATATGGCCAGTGAGAAAGGCCAGTGGCGAATGAAGGCTAACTGTGGACTACCGTGGCCTGAATGAAGTTACACCAGCAATGAGTGCTGCAGTGCCAGAGCTGGAGCGCCGATATGAATTTCAAGTCATATGTATAAACTAAAAGGAGGGGAAAGAAGTTTTGTAACTATCAGTCAAACTTTTCAATAAAAGATTACAGGAAAGTGAGGCACAAAATTAAACCACTACCACAATTTATACTCTGAAAAATCACCATTTGTCAGTATATGGAGCAGAAGAGGCTGCTTTTGAGCTGGTGGGCAGAATCCCTCCCACAATATGACACCTTCCTTTAAGTGGATGTCCTTTAAAAGAATCACATTAGTGCAGGTCACTGACAAAGCTGTGCCTTTTTTTGTAAAAGAACAAACTGGAGATAGTTGTCACCTAAGAGGATTTTATTAACTCTTCCTACTTGGTGGTGCATTTAGTTCATACATTAATGTTATGATTATGTTACCATGATTTCTGTCCAATTTTTAATTTCCTTCTTAGTATTCCTCAAATAGTCGTTTTCAGTTCCTGACACTACTACTCCTCTGTCTGTGAGACTGGACAGGAAGTTCAGACCTCTGATAAATCCACCTTGGAGAATTCCAAGATTTCACAAAAATAATGACACAGTCCTTCTCAGTATCAGCTTGTTAAGCCATTCATAAATGGACTGCTTGCATACTGCCTTAGTCATTTCTGAAGCACATCTGGAGAAACATTAGCAGTCACTGTTGGCCTCCAGTACACCAACACGCTCTACAACATCCTTTCACCCATCCATCTCCTCTCTTCTGGATTTGCCTGCCTGTGCTCATGCCAACTCTGACATCATGCAGATGTGCTCCCAAGTCACTGGAAGGAGAGCTGCATGAGCAGGAGCTAGGAGAAGCCTCATGGGGGACTGTTTCCACTTCCTCTGGGGTCTGCCCTAGGCCCTGACTTGAGCTGTGCTGCAGATATCCCTGTGCTCCTGTGGCTAGCCATGCATGTCCTTGCATTCAACATGCATGCTGGTCCTGTAGGATGTCCCTGGCTACTGTCACTGCTCCATGCTCTTCCCCTTCCCTGGGCATTGTTGGTTTGTGCCCAGTTCCCCTGCATGCTTCACTGCCACCCCCAGTGCCCAGCTTCCCAGCCCTTGCACAGTATCCCCCTCCCACTGCTCCCTCATACCCTCCTTACTGAACTGCTGATCAAGCTTTAACTGGTTAATTTTCTTGAGTTACTTAAAGAAGAAAACACAATTTTTTTAATTTTTTTTTCATGGCATTCAGTAGCAGCACAAGGAAGAAGCATGAACAAAACCTGCACAGTTACAAAGTTCAGTTATCCAGCTGAATCATGCATATGCCAGCACATGCTTAGCTCAGGTGTCTTTCTAATGCCCATGACAGACTCCAGGTGCTGTGCCCAGTAACAGCATAGTAATACCACATTGGTGTGATGACAACCTCAGAATAATGCTCTTTCCCAGTTGTAATGGAGATCTTGGGCTCACAGCTTCTTTCACAGGTCAGTCAAACTTTTGTTAGCCTTCTGGACTTTCCCTGAATAGTGTTAGAAAGGTCTTTGAGGAAAGGCCACCTTTGTTGTCTTGTCATGCTACTGCTGGTACAATATAGTGGGGGGGTTTTCAGTAATTCATCCCTAGTTACAAAGAAAGGACAACCCCGTAGCCAACTACCCCTTTTCAGGGCTTTCAACAAACAGAACTTCAAGAGAGATGCACACACAGAGAAACATAATGTGTTTGTGGTAACCTTCTGGGAATGTATTGAAAAAATGAAAAAATTGAAACATTTTATCAGCAAAACAGGGCAGCTCTGGGCAGAAGCAAAGTAAGGCAGCAGATTGCCTTGAGTAGGAAAACATTTACTGTCCTTCAGTGCTCCTGCTGAAGGAGAGGTCAAGACTGTTAGGGTACCCCTGGGGATGAGAGGGAAAGCAGAACATCCCTCCTCAGAAACAGAAGCTCCGATTGTGCTCCAGAAACAACTTCAGGAACAGCAGCAAAAATAACTTCCATTTTCCACCATTCTGCTCACCATTTCCTCCTTCTTCGACCACTGTCTTCCTTCCATGGCAACTGTAGACAAGCTCTGCCCCATCTCCAGGACAAAAATTATGTCTGCTTGTACTGTTAAGAACCTTTCATTAGGCAGACTACAGAAGATAAAGACCCATCTTCACCACCTCTGATCTGATGCAGAGAGGAAATTGACAACATGGAATGTTTCAACTTAATCTTATCTTTTTTCTGTCTGTCTTAATCTTATCTTTTTGATTGTCCTCTTTTTTTTCACGAAAATGAAAGATACATTAAAGTATTACCCCATCAATATATCTGTTTTGATCTGTCCAGGCACGGCATGGACAGGTGGCTCCCTGGAGGCTGAGGGTCCAGGAGAGCCAGGAGCTACTCTGGAAGCCAGTGCCCATCCCACTGCCCTAGCCAGGAGCAGAGCAAACAGGGGCACCAGGGCAGCCCTGACCCTGGCCGTTGGGCACCTCTCTGGGGACAGACTGAGACTGGGCCAGAACATGAGCCCATGGGTGGGCCCATCTTGGTGAGGCACATGGACCATCAGGGCAGGCATGCAGTGAGCTGGAGATGATCTCTGATGTGGCATTGCTGGGGCAGGGCATGCTGGACTGTGGGAAAGTGAGGAGAGACCCAAGGGGGCTGGGTAGGGACAGTCAGGGCTGTTGGTGCCCTCAGGGCCATGACAGTAGTCACTAGCATAACCAGCCATTCCTGAGCGAAATGTACAGCTACTAAACATCACTGTTACATTCCTGCCAAGGAAAAGCAAAGTTCTTCAATTAATTTTACATCAATTTTCTACTTATATTTAAATAACATTTTTTTCTCATTAACGTTTCAAATTTTCTTGAAGAAAATTTGTGCCACTCAAAAAATCTTGTTATAGTGTCCTCAGCAAAAACGTCAGTCCTTCTGTTCCATTTCTAGACCACAACAAAAATGAAGCCTTGTTTTCATATGGGCCATTCCTGAAATTTCCTTCAGGGTTTACTGGGCCAAAAATCCAGTCTGGCAAAGCTTTTCATCTTTTAATTACTCTACAAACATTGCTATATAACTTAATATTGTAGTGTATTCAGTTTTCCCTAACAAGCTCAAATGTTCTTATGTCTTAAAAAGATTATTAATAAGCCAATATATTAACACATATATTCTTTCTTTACGTTCTACTTATGAACAAGACTGCTCTTTGCCAAGACAGTCACTTCTAGCATGCAATATCTCATAATAACTTTAGATAGCACACAAAGAACAGAAGGAATGACTTTTAGTTAAAATAAAGGAATGGGTTGTGTAATGTAGTAATAAAAGTTGCATCTCAGAAACTAAGTATCTACTAGCCACTTTTGCTGCAAGCTTTCAAGGTTACTGTAGGAACACTGAGTCCCGTAAATCCTCTCTTACAATAAGTACATTAACCTTATAGACTTCAAGAGACTTTGGGTCCCTTCTGACTAATTTAATCACCAAACTTTTGGACTATTTCCTGTTCCAAAGCTAGTGCAATTTTCCAGAACTTCTGAGTAAACCAGCAAAGTATACATTGATAAAATGCTTTCTTTTTTTTATTAGACTTTTAAGATTCTTCAATATAAACCAGTCCAAATTCATAGTCAAGTAATTGTGAAATTAACCCAATCATTTTAAATTTTTTTTTCTTGTTTTCTTCATTATTTCCTGGAAGAGTTCCATATTTTCTTCTGTGTAACAAAGAAATGAATCCATCAGATGACTAAGAGATGAAACATCAGCCTTGTTGATTCATTCTAGCTCAAGAACAAACATGTACAAAACAAAACAAAAGAAAGCTTTTTCTTAATACAGATATCTAGAGATCTACTTTATAGCAACAAGAGCATATCACTCAGGATAAGCCTGCATCAAAGTACAAGTAATAACAGCATTGCCTGGTTTTTATCTTTCCTATGACTGAAAGTAAGTGCATTATTCAACATTTGCTTACTCTGTACTGTAAAGCATCCACTTCAGGGACATAACATGCTATTGCAATGTCCCTTGTTACAACAGCAAGTTTCCAAAGTAAAAGTGCTTTGAATGAAACAAAAAGTAAATGTTGAAAAATATTACAGTGAACATAGGAAACATGAAGTTATTACCTTATTACTTTTTAATTGTTTTTTTAACAGGTTGTTCTACTGAAAGTGAGGTATTTTCTCAAAATCAAATGTAATCTACAGTTCTATAGATTTTGAGTAAAACAACTGAATTTTTATATAAAATCAGATGTTGTTAATTTTCTCTATTTTACACTTTTTCCTGATGCCATCCTGCCAACACTGCAGACAGCTATAGAGATATCTGAGACAGGTTACTTGCATAAATTCTCTTATTAAGATATTGAAGATAGCATCAAAAATCCAATGTCAAATTTTGAAATATCTTACCAACAGAGACTTCCTTTTTAATCATGCCTTTCTATATGCATCATTGCACTTTGACCCATGACTGAGAGCTAATGCCTCAGACAATAATGTTTCTTAATCAGGCAAAAAAGCCTGCAGTTAGCCCAAGAGCAGTACTGCCTCCCCTCCTTTTTCTAAGGCTGTATGTGCTGCACCTGATGCACTTCCAATCTCTGCAGATTCGCACTTATTTTTCTAACATATTGTTAAAAACAGCTAGTGGCATAGACAGTTGCCGCAGGATAATTCAAAGTATTTCTGAGCAACATTTGTTGGAAGTCAAGTCAAGATGCTACTGTCTAAGCTGCAGAAACCAATGGTATGACAATGTTCAACTGCATTTTTGGATCACTGAGATGGAACATGCATTTCTTTATACTTGGTAAAATGAAAATTTATTATGGGGAACCACACAGAATTTAATACTCATACTCTTGATCTAAACCTTTGTTAATAATGTAGAAACTAAATATGTTCTTTTCATTTTGTAAACTTGATTCATTGTGAAACATTTGGGAGCACTCTGATTTTCTTTTTTAATATATGTATCTTCTTGTACAGATAAATTATGATAGGGTGCTAAACCTGAAATAAATGGTATGAACAGGCCACCAGACTGTTAAATTAAATGAGTAAGTAGTGCTAGCCAGCATCGTAAAATTTCTGGTTTATCCAAAATGCACCTGACACTCTATGTTCATCGACTGTGTTCCTGTACTTAGACATGCGTGAATGTACAACATATCAGACAGAAAAACAATGATAAAGTAAGCTAAAACAATATCTATTACTTTATGGCAGAGAGGCAGCATTTCATGTGCGGATCTTGAAGTTCTCTACTACAGTGTCTTAGCATTATAAATTTCACTGGCATAACAAGTTTGGAAATTTTAATTCGTTTATATAGAGGCACTGTCTTCCAGGGCATTTGGGCTGACACACCAGAGAAGAAGATACTTAATATAGCCAAAAGCATCTTTTGACACAGGGGCCATCACAAGCACATTTAACATGAATAAAGGCTCCTACCACTTGGGTAATATGAGAAAGCAGCATAAAAGACTTAAGGTCCTTCTTATAGAATGGGCAGGATTTGTGTTTTAAAGACATAGACAAGAATTTTGTCTATGAGCTAGAAAATACTATACACATATTTTGAATGTGCAACAGTGAGTGAATGAAAGATCCATTACTTTGGAAAGGGAACTGAGACTAGAAGGCTTCCATAATCACTGTCAATTCATTGTGACTGTATTAAATACCATTTTATCATCTGGGCTTTTTGCATTCTTACTTGTCAGAAGTAATTGGAATTCAGCAATTCAGAGCTTTCCACATGTTAACTTGCCAAAAGAAAAATAAAGTAGAAAGAAGGGCCTGCAATGCAAAATTTTCACTTTTTCTTCAGCAGAAAGAGAAAAAAAAATGGTGAAGTCAGTTTTCCTAGCTAAGGAAAAAATTTTAAAATGGCTTACCTGAAAATAAGATTTGAGGTGATTAATTTGAAAAAAAACTGCAAACACTGTGGTAGCCTTTAACAAGTTATACATATTAGCACTGATTTGAATAGATCTCTAGAAACCAGCTACAGCTAAACACTAAAATCAGAATTTTACTGATGTTTTTTAAATCTTTTCAGATACATGTCACAATTACAATGTTAAGCCTTTAAAAAGATATATAAAATGAAAAAATAAATGTAGTGGTAGGGATAGATGTAGGCATGGAAATCCCAAGGACCAATTCCTCTTTTTTCCGTATCAGACAGACTAGTGATACTCCAAAACATGTCATCCTTGTATTGATGAACCACCTTTCCAGGCTACAAGATAATTCACTTTCCATACTGTCTTATCAGCAAGAAGCTGATGAGGTGTTCAGAGTCAAATCTGAATCAGATTTTAAACTGAAGCTTAGTGTCTGGGCTCAAGGCCAGAACATGTTCAGGTTCATATTCAGGGATATAAATCCGACAATCTCTTCTTACAAGGTGTCAACAAAAAATGACATCCATTTGAAATAATGGAAACCTCACAATAACTGCCAGTTCTTCTGCATGTGGGTTGTATTCCTACCCTCAAAAGAGCACAGAGGATAAAGCTCATAGACGGAACTTTGGCCCCAGCTCAGCAAAACACATTAAGTACATGCTTGAATTGATCCTTAATCAAAAAAGCACAAACCAAAGCACATGTTTATACTTAGGAAGTTCCTAAGGTGAAAGCTATTTGCTTTCCTGAATCAGACCCTGATTCTGGGAAATGAGGTTTTGGCAAAGCCACCTAATTTGCTTTCTATATTCCAGTCAGCCAAAATATTGCCTTGTTTAACAGAAGTCTTAGATTATAAATAACAAACAATTATAATCACAATTTATGCAAAGAAATTGAGTGCATGTGTAACAGGTTTAAGAATTCCTAATAACAAAGCAGATTGAAAGAACTGTGTGCAGTATAAAGCTTGTATTGTAGCTTATAGTCTAAAACTGATGCCATTTCCAAAATGCTCTGATTTATCCTAGACTCCCTTTACAGCATATAATGGGTATTGACATTTTCTCTGAAGTTGTTGCTAACATTTCAGAGGAATGGATGACACTCATGCTGCATGATTTAAAGACACTGCTGGATGAGGGAAAATAATACTACATGGCTTGTCACAATATTTCTGTATTAATGAATTGCTAATTTAAGATCTGGAACTCATCTTTCCATTCCAAACATTTAAAAACATAGAGTGTTTAGAATTAGTATTTTAGATCTATTTGTGTCTTTACTCTTGAAGGTTTGTCCTTGATTGAATTTTAGTTCTATACCTAGTTTAAAAGTTAGTGGTCTTGATTTACTCTTCAGGTAGTGTACAGTATATTCAATATGTTTATCCCACAAAAGATAAGAAGTATTATAATGTTTCATAGTAGCAGTATAGTCTTATACCTCAGGTTTTATGGAAAGTAAAGAAAGAAGAAATAAGAAAAGCAGGGGCCAAGAGTAAGTTATATTTTCAACAGCAAGAAAAAGAAATCATCATAGTTGTACGGTGATTTCCACAAACACATACAAAGAAAGACACTCTTGTAGAATAATTGAAAAATAAAAATATTTAAAATGTAGTAAAAGCATAAATTAGGGGACTTTCATACAGAACGAATTATGATAAATATGGGAGAGGAAATATGAAATAAAGAACTGAAATGACAGGGAGCTGTGCTGGTTAGGAAGTAGGCAATTCAATTTCTTTAGGAGCATGAAACTTCAATATGAATTAATTTGGTTCATGCAGAGTCCTGCTGTTTTCTCTTCTTTCCACAATCACTGTTTACTACATAAAGTCACACCTCACCTATCTTCTTTGATTGTTTAATTTTAGCAGGATTTTCATTTCATGGCACTATTAGTAGAGCTAAGTGTTACTCTGCATGTAGTACATAAACACATTACTTTGGGTCACAGGACCACTGAAGCTATTGCAAGTTTGAAACAATATTGTTCCGATATTTTGCTTTCAGCAAATCATTTCACTGAATTTTAATAAGGTATCCAAGCCATTATCTAACATTACTCTTGAAACAACTCCCATCTTCTTCAGGGTGTTCTTGATTTCCAATGAATAAATAAACTTCCAAAGAAAAGCAGGCAGAGGAGCTCACTTCAATAAGATTAACCTCTGCTAAGCTGGTAGGGCTAGTTTTAGGATGTGTCTGAAGAAATCCAATAGGACCAGATCTTGTTTATACAACAGAACAACAGAGAGCACTAGAAGACTTTAGAAAAGCTTTAGAAATGTTTGGAGAATACAAATTACTGGGGAAAAGTGATCAGCTTTTAAATTATAGGCACCCAGAGGTTTGAAAGTTTTGAATTGTGTATTCAAAAATAAAACTAATTAGTAAGATTATTATACTAATTATTGAACTAGATATCATTGTGAGAGATGAGAAACCATGCCTATGAGAAACTAAGAAAAACAGCCTGAGGAAGCAAAAGTTGAGGCTGATTGAAGGAATGCCTCAAACACTTGCAAGACAAAACTATGAGTCACAGCGTGGATGGTGTGGAGGGTCGAAGCTGATAAGGCTGCCCCAATAACACAGGATGCAGCTGGAGGTATGTGGGTCAACCTAGGGAACAGACCCAAGGAAACTGGGTATAAATCAAGGGCAGGGGAAGAAAGGAGGGGGGGACCTGGAGTGTGCAGTGAAGCAAAGAAGACAGATGCAAGCAAAAAAGACAGCCTCCTCCTGGAACCTCACCAGTGGGATCAGTGCAGGAACCCAGACTGGTGATCTGTATTTCCCCATTCCCTCTATCTCCCTTTTCCCTTTTCCATTAAGAAATGCAAGGCATATTGTATTGCTTGCCACAACTTGCTATATACTTAGCCAATTATCATGTGCTCAATTAGTACATTGTGGGTAGTTAATAAATGCTTGGACTTGGAGACTTATTGTCTGCTCCACTGGGGATTTGCGAATCTGAGTCACTTGTCTCCCTCATGAAGAAACTAGAATTTCCTTTAAAAGCTGTTACAATGACAGCAGTTTACATATCAGCCCACAAAGTACCACAGAAATAATTATATTCCTGAAATTTTAGAAGAAAATGAGCCCTATATATGCAGATTTTGGCTCTATTTTACTGAAATATGATTTTTAAATTCTCTTTTCTATTACTGAATAGCTTTACACAGTCCAAACTATGGAAAGACTAGTCTTCAAATGGGTCAGGTTTCTCTTCCCAATGGGATGATTATTTTTTATACAGAGTCCTATCATTGCCAGGAGACCTTAGTTGCCTTTTGCCAGACTAATAGATGTAAAATTATGGTTATCCTCACATAGTTTTAAATTCGACTCTGAATGAATTTTGACTGTATGAATACTTAAAGTAGATCTCAGTTGGTCCTGCCATTAGTAATGTCACAGAAGAGTATTGTGCTGACCTCTGAAGAAAAGGAAATTACTTGCTACATTCACCTTTCTCAACAACCCTCACCAGTAATGGAAAATGACCAGACACAAGCATCTATTTCTTTCCCTTCCAATCTGGCATCAACATTCTGGAGGTGGGAGATGCTGTTAATGGGTGTAGGTAGAGGGGAAACTACATTCATGAGCAACAAGGAAAATTGCATAAGGGACCCCCAAGAACACAGTCTGATTTCTATCTCTCAAAATCACTCCTTCTAATTCTTCCCAATAGAGAGGGAAACCAGCATGGAGTTTCTAGGGTATATTTATCTAATAGTCTGGGAGCTAGCTGTAAATTTAACATGATGTTTAGCTAAGTCACATGGGCTAGGATGTAACAGTGTGACTTTGTTAAAGCCTGTATTTTACTACCTCTCAGGTGACAAATGGTCCATTGGAAGCAACCCATTGCTCATGCAGATTCATTCACAGCAGTCTCTGGGTCCTGCAAAGGTTGGATTTATTCTGAAGGATAGGACTGATCAGTGAATCACTGAAGCAGGTTTCTGGCATTTTTAGACTTCTCTTCCACTGGACACTACAAAAAATTTGGCCTGAAGTCCTTCATATATGATTTGTAAATGAATTATATTTTCAGACTAACACCTGAGTTTATGTGATGGACATGCTTGCAGGAATAAAAGTTGAGAACAACCATTGTGGCACCTTTTGGTGTAGTATCTTATTGTAATTTTGATTTATTCCTGAAAGAGAAATAGCAATTCCTGAGGCAAGTAGAGATAAGTGGTAAAAAACATATTTCTACAAAAGGGCCAACCATACCCTGGAGTGCATTAAGCACAATACAGAAAACCAGTCAAAAGTGATTATCCCACTATACCCACTGTTGGTGTGGCCTCACCTCAAGTACTGTGCAGCTCTTGTCTCCACAATGTAAGGATATAAAAACATTAAAATGTGTCCAAAGGAGGGCAACAAAGATGGTGAAAGGTCTGGAGGGCATGACTTATGAGGAGCATCTGAGTGTACTAGGTTTATTCACATTAGAGGAGACTGAGGGGTGAACTCATTATCTGTAACCTCCACATGCAGGGGAGCAGAAAGTGTTGATCTCTTCTCTCCCAACTGGTGACAGGTCACAAGGGAATGACTTAAACTGTGTCAGGGGAGGTTCAGATTGGATATTAGGAAAAAGTTCTTTATTGAGAGGGTGGTCAAGCACTCGAACAAGCACTCCAGGGAAGTTCTCATGGTCCCAAGCTTGGTGGTGTTCAAGAGGCATTGGGACAACACATGGTTTCACTTCTAGATTGCACTGTCTGGAGGAGCCAGAAGTTGGACTCGATCCTTGTGAGTCTCTTCCAACTCAGGATATGCTGTGATCTGATAATTTTAAGAGCTCTCCCACTGTTCACAGAAAAGAAAGATCCATGTAAGCGCCAAATATCAGTGTTCCCACCACTCTAAATCAGAGTAATTCTGTTGTTTTCCACCATTTTTCGGTGTGTATAAGTAAATTTGGTCATGTCAATAAAGACAATATCACAGTGAATATACCAAAAAGAATCTAATTCTGATATTTCCTACATTTTCAGCAATTCAAGGGGAAACTCATTCCTGTTAAATGAATCACCTTTTCCTGTATCTTTTTTTTTGAAAGAATTATTTAGTACAAAAGACATTAACATTTTAAATAGTCAAATATTTGAGAAAAAAAAAAACCACAATTATTTATCTATTAGGTCAACTTTGGATTCTCTGCAAGGAAGTTTATTTGGAACTTCAAAATGCTTTCCCAGCAAACAACAGTAGAAGTTTTGATGAATGCCTTTGCTTAAAACATAAAATGATATTTATGAATCATACACCCATTCTGAAGCTATGACATTAACATAAGTACTCTTGTTCTCTAACCACCTTGTTTATTGCAATCTCAACATAGAAAGAGATGGAAATAAATTGGGTGGCAACAATTTCTAGCCACTAAAACCTGTAGAGCAGGCAGTCAAAAAGGATTGACAAATGACTGTAAATTATTTCTATCCGTTTGAAAGGGAGTCCTTACAGAATCACCATACTATGTTTTTAACTGATTCTACAGAGCAGCTGGACATCTTCTTGCCATCTCCTATATTTCTAAGTCAAGAGCCCTTGAAGAAGACACAAGTGAAACAGTAATCTAATGAACAATTACAGGCATTAATCAAGAATCGCATTAGAATAAATTTTTTTTTTTTACAAGTTTTTGGTGTGCAGTCCATTTCATGTCTTCACAGTATCATGCCTTCCCTCTTTTAGAGAGCTTCTAGTTGAGTAACATCTTTTCTGTTTGCTTTGCAAAGTAGGTATTTAGCAGTTATGTCTTCACTGAGCACATTAGAAGGTACTTCCTCTTTTTCACTAGAATTAATTGAAAAAGAGCAGGAGTTTCAGCTTAACTGATGCAACTGCCTAACTGTTCCTTCATGTAGTAACCAGACTTTCAAATACACCCATCTTGATTAAAACAGAAGTCAAGTTGCATGTTTTTTCAAGAGTGGACCTGGTCTGTCCTTCATGAGGGATATACATACTCCCCTTCTGTTCCTTTCTCTAAACTACTGCAGGGTGATTGCAAAGGAGGGAAGGGACACACAGATGGTATTAGTGATTGGCTTATCATCTCTTTATACTTCACTGCTCCCTCAAAGACTTACAGCAAGTTACTGCCTCAGATAGCTGTGTTGTTCCCAGATCACTCTTACCCCCTAATTTACTCCTGAAGTGCATCTGACTTCCAGAGGACTCAGTGAAATGCACTAAATATGTATCAGGATCATTATTCTCGTATGCCATATGGGTGGTTTACAGCTGCCTGCATGAAGTTTACAACTGAAGGATTTTACAACTCCTGACATGAGGTGCCTTTAACAAAACAAAACAAAACAAAAGATAATTCAACATAGAAACTTACCAAATTTTCAGTAATGCCCAGGATACAAAATATCTTAGTTCTGACCAGAATTTTGTAAGCTAGAGCATATGGACAGCTACTATTTCAGTCTTGGAGAGAAAGGATTAGAACAACACTATTTTAAACACACATGTCCTGGAACAAGCAGTTTAATGACCTCCATTTTCATTGTCTCTGAATTTCATTGTCATAAAGTTGGTTTTCAAGCTCTTCTTAGCTTCTGCATGAATTTTGTTTTGAGACAAATTTTTTTCTTTTGTTTAATTTATCTTTGTTTATTTACTTTAAGGCTGTTTCTTCTGGGTGAAGTTACAGTCAGGAGCTTCATGAAAATGCATGTTTCTTATTTGCTGTCTGTGATACAGTTAGCTGTGCAAACTGAATGTTATGTCAGTGGACACTTTGCCCTTCAGCACGGATGGGTGCTACATATTTTCTCATTTAGTATGGATGTTTCTTTCTCTTTATGACATTATTTCATTAAAGCATAAACATCAAGGATAACAATATAGAATTTCAAAGAAATTTGTGGTCAACATTTTTGTTTCTAGTTCTGTGTAAAGTAGCATGTGCTTTTATCTATCATACCTTTTATCAAGCTTCAGAAATATGATATATTAAGGAAATAAGTAAGTTTCCCAGGCTGACCTGTCTCTCTTGAGCAGGGCACAGGGACAAAGATATTTCAAATATTGGACTTATGCATATGTCTGGCATATTTTAAGTTTAATTTAGACTACCAAAAGAATTTTGCTTACCAGAGCAAGATTCAAAGCAGCCAGAGCTGGAAAAGTACTTACACAAATATATGCTTTTATAATAGCTTAATGTATTCCTGGCATGTGTTTATAATGGAAGCTAGAAGAATGTAGAAGAGACCCATGTATGTATTCTGCCTAGTATTACACTCCAGGGATGTTTCCAATGAATACACTAGGCTTCTGAACCCATCTATTTCACTGAAATTCATTAAATCAAGTCCAGAACTGATGTTTGAAAATCCTGCTCAGCTCTTTTTTGCATTGTTAATTTTTTGCTCTTTCACTATTGCTATGGGAGTTTTTATACATAGACTAGCCATGCTACTGTATTTGTTGAGACAGCAGAAGTGTTTGGAAAACTATTTTGAAATTAGCATTTAGAGACTATCAGAGTAAACAAAACTTTAGAGTTATACAGCTGTAAGCAGAGATAGATTTGTCCTTATCTAAATAATACTTAAACTCTTATCAGATTAGGCATCTACTGCAACATATGTAGTATATGAAGTAGAGCCACTGTGATGATAAAACTGATATGTGTTGGAGAATGGCTTGCAGAGAGCAAGGCCATAGCTCTCTGCAGGAGCTGGTCGGCCATAGCTCCCTGCAGAAGTCAGTCACAACCACCTGAGGTAAACAAAGGAAAAAAATCAGGGTACAGTTATGCTAACAAGGAAGGAGATTCAAGGCTCAGTAATGCTAACAAGGACTGTTGTGAGAACAAAGAGATAAGTTGGGGTGCATTATGACCTTGGGTGTAAGATAAAAACAGTCCTGGTAGGGAAACAGGTTCAAAGCAAGAAAAATGTTTATGCATACCAGAAATGCCACAAGGGGCTGGGATATTATAATGTGACCTTTTAGATGTTCCCAATGGCTGAGATATTATAATGTAGCTTTTTTAATGTATCCAATAGAGTTACAAGTAGTGTATTGTAGAGTGCTTATATAAGGTGTGATTTCGTTCAATAAAGTTGAAGCTTGCTCTATCATTCACATTGAATCGGCTGCTTGCTTCCTCCGCCCGCCGCAGATATGGATGTCAAAGATATGTATTAAGTGTACTATATATGCATAGCACTCAAATTCAAGTGTTTTTGAAATAATGAGCTTACAAATTTAATTAAAATGATAAATTCTAAGTACGCAGTTCTGCAAAACACCTAGGAATTGAATTTGTCTTTAAATTTCATGTAACAACCAATTTGCTGGTTAGGGACCTAAAAATGTCTGCATTGACTTCTAAAGATATGAAGGATTTATTTTTAATTTGTAATTTGTAAAAAACATCCTAAACCAGGGATTTTTTTCATTTCTAATTTAAATTTTGAGAAGTATTTATATTCTAAATATTATCTTGGACTTTTGTTGCTCATTAAAGGGAGGAAGCAATAAGGTTAGATGAATCTGATATTACATGTGATCTTCCACTTATCTTCCAAATGTATGCCAAAGTGTCTTAGAGATGATTTATCCTGACTGCTGCTGTAGGCCTTAAAAAGGGTTACCTCTTATGATAGCCTGCATAGTGGTTTTCTTTTGCTGACAAGTCTCCATTAGGTATACATTTAAATGATATTTATTTCACTTGCTGGCCTGAAAAAGTATTGAATTTTGGTTACTGTCTCCACTATGTCAGAGAGCAGACTTCTCACCACAGTTCTCCTTATGTCATACTCAGTAATGTACCTTTTTTATCAGGTGTGGATCTAAAGTAATACTATTTTGTCAACCACAAAAACCTGTTGCAAAATATAATAATTTACAATCATATTTTAAAAGATACCTTCTTAACCATAGTTTGTAAACTTGAGTTTCTCAGAACATAGAAACATCTCTAATATTTTGATTGTGCTTTAAAATCTGAAAGGGCGTGGGTGTGGAGGTGTAGGGGAGGGCAGTGGAGTGTGTGTATTCACTCTGTATGGAGACAGTGTCTGCTACCTGTCTAGCTGCCATCAGGAGATTTTTCTTGGACAGCTGCATGGTCTGTATGTGCTTACCCTGGATAACTACTACCAAAACTTCTATCACTCCTGAAAAAAAAAAAAAAAAAAAAAAAAAAAAAAAACCCAAAAAACCAAACCAAAAACCTAATTATAAGACGAAAAGGATTTTGTTTAAGTTATGTCACAGTCTACTCCCTACTAAGGTTTCGTCTTCTGGTAAAAAAGCATATCATTTAGACTGTCCTACACTGTTACTTCATCATGACTGTACAGTCTCAACGCAGCTAAAATTTTTTCATCAGAGTCTGTGACTCAGAACACAAAGCACTCTCCACTAAACTTCCCTACACTTGGGCAATTTTTTCTTTTTGGAAGATAGAAGAAGAGAGGACAACAGGTGAGATAAGCATTGCATTTCTTGTGGTGAGGCAAAGAGAACTGTCTGTTGCTAGACCACACATTTCAGTTTAAGACAAGAGAAATAAGCTGTCCAGCCACAGCATGAGGACTCCAAAGTGTTCAATGGAGCTGAATGAGAAGGCTGTAAACCCGCCACTACAAATCATCATGCAGAGGAATTACCAGTTATGAGGGGGGAAAAAAAAACCAAACCACTCAGCCTTCCCTTACCCAAGACTCTGTGCCATACAGGGGAAAAAAAAAAAAAAAAAAAAAAAGTTTTAACAAGGCTTACACCCCAAACCTTTGACCACAGTTAGGAGAACAGAGATATAAATTAAGCTGCCTATATGCCCCATTCTCTCTCACCCTTTCTTGAGATTGAATACCTAGGCACAAGCACATGTGCAATGAAACTGTACTTATTCAGCTGCTTTGAAAATCCCTGTTTGTGTCCCTAGCTGGCTGGCTACTGAATAGTTACCTTTAGATAAGCTTTTGGAAATGTTGCCCTTAATCTTTGTGATTAATTCCATATTTTGGACAGAGGAAATTAATGTCAAAGTGCTTACTGCTAATAATACCTGCATAGGATTTGAACCAAGTTTTTCAGTTTTTTGAAACAGATGTTGGTAAAAGGTTACTGCTTCTTTGTATTTTCTAACTTCAGACTAACAAAAATACTCTCCTGAACCGAAAGCATCAAAAGCAACTCTCTGCCTTAAACTCCTGACCCCTGAAAATATGTAGTGGATAATCTTAGATTATGCCCCTAAGAAGAGATCTCCTACTAGGCCTCTCTATAAAAGCCTCTATAATATCACTGAAGCTCTACTCATTAGCACTTACTACTTTTCCTGCTTCATTAGTTCCCAATCCCTCCATCAGCTGAGTGATTTTCTGTTTTAACATTAGATGTTCATATTTGTCCTAGTGTTTTTTGTAAATGTTTAGAAGGAGAAACATAAGCACAGTCCTCTTTTATTTAAAAATTTATCTCAAGAAATCTACTGTGATTTGTGCTGGGGAGCCTGAGACTGCTATGATTTATCCTTGCATACAGTAGCTGTAGGTGACATATTATGTATTTAAAGGGGGAATAAAAGAATTCTATGGTTAAGGAGACAATTTGTACTCCCGAAGGACGTACTTGGATGCTAGACTTTCATTTGTCTAATCTTACATAGTCTATTCCCTGCAACTCTTCTGTTTCTGCTTCCTTTATGTAACATGACAGCCATGATGGGTCTGGAGCAGTAAATACATGCTATCAATGCTTTAGGAATTTTTTTTCCTGTTACTGTCACATTTATTGGTCTAAACGTGATGCTGGATGTATTTGTCTAACACTAGCATGGCAGCACAAATGTCACCCCCTCTGTCTCCAGGGACAATCCTGTAGTACAGATTTGGCATTTAAAAAATTTTCTTCTTATGGCTCAATGAGTTCAAGTGCATTCTATGTGAAGCAGTAGCTTGGGTAACAACTCCAGTATATGGATTACATACATCAGCAGTTTTCTCTGATATTTTTCAAATTGAACTGAACATAAAACAAGCTCTTTTTCTCCACTTACTACTACTAAGTAAGCTCACTGTAGGAACTAAACGAGGCAGGTTAGTTGAGCGCAGACTGTGAGAAAGAAGCTTCTCTTCCCCTGGAGGAAAAAAAAAAAAAAAGCAAAAGAAAAGCCAATTCAAGAGAAAGGAGCAATTCCATGAATTCTAAAAACAGTTCCTGTCAAAATTTTCCTAATTTCAAAAAAGAAAAATAGTGATTGTTCATCCTGTTTTTTGTATAAAATCACCCACCTAATATTCTGGATTAATATAAATTGCTGACCACTGCATTTATATTGCCTTTCACTAAACTCTGCTTCTCATATTGCAAATTAAATGTGTACCCCTGGAAGATGTGGGACAAGTCTTACCAGAGGAGTAAATACCTTGTCAGGGTCACACAGAAGTCTTTAGTAGAGCTAGAAGTGGAAAGTTAGTCCAGTGCCTTTAGTACAAAACAACACTTCTTTCCTTAAACATATTGGCTAAGTGCACCACATGACAAATTGCTGCGTTGGTCACAAAGATAAAAGTATGTCAGGAATTGTCAAATTTTCATTTCTACAAAACTGGAAACATCATCAGATTTCACACGTTCTCATTAATTCTGCACTCCAGTGTGGCTCATTTCCATGGCTTCTCACCAAAAAAAGCAAAAATCCACATGCACCGGTGTCTGAGAAAGCCGGGGCCTGTTCATGTTTGCTAGGACATTCTGGTGTAGGGATGTGACTACTTGTGAGTCTGAGGCTCTACCATATTCTGAGAACACTTAGCTGTTGTGGCTAGTATGGTGACCAGTAAAGCCCAGTACAGTCTTGCAGTAACACCTATTCCAAAACCCAGAAAACTGGAAAAACATGTGGTCATCCTACATATGCCCACCCTTCTCCTTTATCTCCACCTCAGCATATAGCAGTATTTTCTTACTCTAATTTATCTGTTTTAAATAACAGAAGTTCAATTTTGTATTGCATAAATATTGACAATTTATAATCCCTTTGCCTGAGCAGAAGAAAAACTATGGAGATAAGACACTAATGAGGTCTTAACTTCCATCTAATGAATTTCACTTCAACATAGAAGCCTGAATCGGTGGAATGTATATTGGAAAGCAAGGTTCTGTGCAGGGCAGCCAAAACTAAATATTTTCTGCACTGACCTGCCAGAGGCTGCCAGGAAAAGCAAACAAAAAAGAGTTGTTTTCATCCAGAGCACTTCACCGAATCACAGAATCATCTAGGTTGGAAACGACCTTGAACAACATCTAGTCCAACCATTAACCTAGCACTGACAGTCCCCAACGACACCATACCACTCAGTGCTACATCACCCCTACTCTTAAACACCTCGAGGGATGGGGACCCGACCACTGCCCTGGGCAGCCCATTCCAATGCCTAACAACCTGTTCTGGAAACAAATGCTGCCTAATATCAAGTCTAAACCTTCCCTGGAGAAATTTGAGGTACGGCCTTTAGATATTTCCCTGGATTGCCTGAAACAAAGAAATTCTGAAGGTGGATGAAATGCTCCACTTTCATTAACTATGTTATGCTCATACCTATTACTGAGTTCTTCATATTCTTGTATACTTAGGTCACCTTAAATAAATTTGCTTCTGGTTTATGCAGAACAGTTTACCAGTTTTCTTATAATTTCTCCTGGTATTGTCACAGCTTCAGAAAAAGCTACCTGCATTGTATAAATTGCAAATTTTGAACACTTTTTAATTGGAACATTGCTTTTACCCCTGCCATTCTGAAACTCAATAGAACAACCTGGAAGTGAATGAAGTAATGGATAGAAACAGATCAACTCATCTTTTCATAGCACTCCGAAGTAATTTCCATCTGAATGTCAGAAAAGCATCAAGGCATCACAATGAAACATTGAGAATGTAATCGTGACAATAAAATTAAAATGAGAACATAACAGTGGGTATGAATTCATATGTGTAAACTCTGGTCATTTAGTGAGAAATGTGCTTTCCCTCATGACTCATTCACCCATGTCTTCAAATACCTTTAAAATAGATGGGCTGGTTAGCTCTTCTGCTTTGTACCACACCTCCAATAGCACTGTCAGACCAGCTTCAAATCTGTTGTGATTGCAGGGAGATGATGTCTATGCCTGCACTATCTCTCTTCACCCACAGATCCAAATACCTGCTCCTTTCTGATGCAAAGGAGGTCACCACTAAGATTCTTAATTTTGTATTGCAATCAATTTTTGAAAATGTTAAAAGCTGATTATCCTGTCTGCCAAAGACTTACTCCTCATCACTGCCAGCATAATGTCATAAACATTGTTTATATACTAGGATGACCCCCTAAAAAAGCACCAGCAGCTTAGCATGTCAGGTAATGGGCCCACACAAGGCCCATTACAAAGGGTAGACATCTACTTACACAAAGTAAGAAATCTGAATAGTCATATTTGCTTTTATTTGTCTACAGTCTATCATTCTTATGGATGTTCAAATACTTGGCAGGTATTTTATCACATTCAAAGTAGTGTAGCAGGTTTTTAAGTCAAATTCCTCTCCATAATTTTTGATAGTTGTTTTCCCTTCCTATCTCCTGTCCTTTCTTTGGATTCTTAAGATCCTTAAGTCCCAGGATTCCCCCAAAATGAAACAAATCACTCTTAATATTTATTGTTATGTTTTACTTTCTTTTCAAACAATTAAAAAACAAGGTCTGTTTCTCTACTTTCCAATACCCTAAAACAAATCCCAAAACAAGAGAAAAAGTCAGCTACTGCTTTATTTATTTTTTCAATTATAACCTCTAAGACTTACAGATCCATGCCATCAGGGCAGTGTGCTTTGCATTAAGCGGATTTAAGTTTTTAAGAAACAGTTCTCTAATCTGTACATGATCTAGTTCATTCCCAGTCATTACTTGTAAACTGATACTCTTGCTTGAACTGGTCTCCTCTGTGTTTCTCTGTAAAGAAAGATGCAAAGTAAGTGTTTAACAATCCTGCCACTGTTACAGTATCTCCTGCTTGTAAACTGTCCAGTGGACCAGTGGTTTATTTAATCCCATGATTAAATCTTTCCAGGATAACATTTCAAAAGCTAGAGAAGGTCATGTCATTAATACAAAGGTACATGTGCTGTGCAGTGTTTGTTCTCACTCCAGCCCAATACAAAAAGCAGGCAACCTCATGTACAAATGGAAGCATGCAAAGTACCTTGTTCCACAGAAGGAGTTGATTGCTCTTCTCCTGCAGATTGATTTTACTGCTGTGTAAACCTCAGACATCCATTCTGAAATATTTTGAGAGTATCTGAGAGTTGCAACAGACAACACACCAAAACCTTTCTTCTTAAAAAATATTGTGTTAGTTTCATGTATAAATAAAGGAATATTTTAAAAAGAAGCATGAGATTCAAAGTTAAAATTAAAAAACTGTATCACAACACATTAGGTACTTATTACACAGGGTTGTCTCACATGGATGGGAGAGGCTGCACACTTACTCTGTTGACACCTAATCAGGTACATGTAATGCACCAGGAGGTAGAGCAAACAATAGCATCATTAATAACTTGGATAAATTTAGTGCTGCTTTTTCTTCATGTCTAGGTGATCTAGACATCTCTTGTGGCAACTGAGGCACAGACTCTTCATTGAAGTGCAGAAGACTCTGTTATTACAATAGTACTTATACTATGGTTAAAGCTCCTACTTCATAATTAGCAAATCAGCAATTAGACAGCTATCATCCTTTTCTCCTACCAGCACAAGACCACTCTAGCACGTGCTGTACAGACCAATCACCTTCTCGTTCACGCACTGTTCATGCAGCGGTAACTTCTCACAGCTCAGGGTTGCAGCTGTCCGTTGTTTTTCCCTGCCACATTGGCACAACTCAGCAGTTTCTTATCTATCTTCTAAGGCCTGTTTCTCATCAAAGCCTAGCTGCTTCTCAGGGGCTGCATATTGTTGACAGGCTGATGTCTCCCACATCTCCCTTTTCTTTGTTTTGCAGCTGCACCTGCAAGACTTGTTTCAAAGTTTTATCAATTAAGGTTTAGGCAAACTTCAAAAAACTCGGCATACTTAAATTAGTTCCACAGAAGGCTAAAAACAATACAGCAGTTACAGTTACTAGTTTAAAAAAGTAGGCTAATTTCACTACCCATAATTAAAGGATAAGACCAAATAGTACAAAATAAACTGTAAGGAAAATACAGAGTAGCACACTTACTTAATGGGGTACTAACGTTCAGATCCGCAATTGCTGGGGAACTCTGGTTGCAGTGAGAATTTAGAGTGCCCTTCCTCACAAACAATAAATCCTACGCAATGAGTCCATCCGTAGGTGAGGCATCCAAAGTCGCTGCAAGCAGGTCCAGCCTCATATATGTAAATAAGCAAGCCAAAATACTTGCCACTTTTCTTTGAGCAGAAACACCTGGTTTCATCCACCTGTTGAGTTCCACCCAGAGCCTGGCCACCACTCAAGGGGGTGAAAACCAAGGGAGTTTCCAAGGTTAAAAACTTGAGTTCTTAATATTGCTAAACAAAGAAAGTTGAATACACCCATTTTTATAGCATTTCATCCTTATTAATAACTACATTTCATCTAAACTACATCTTTCACTAGTGACTAGTAACCTCATATGTTTTGTTAATGAATTGCAATTACTGTCAGCATTTTCTCTTAAAAGAGTTGGCAACTGTATGTGATTAAGAATAGAGATAGAGTATTTTGTCCTATTGCAGTAGCAAGTATTACCCAGACATTCTGCTTAAATGATCAGTTGAAGAGATCACAAACTGTCAGCACAGGGGCATCCACAGCACCCACAGCTAGATCCTGAGTGCTGGCTGCCTCTCACGCCTCAGGTATGGTCGCACACACCTTTGCAGTAACCACCAGGGAACGTGACCTGTGGAGACACAAGCATAACCTCTTCACCAGGATATTAAAGGATATGGTTCTTCCCAGTTACCACTTCCCAGGTTTTTTGCTAACACTTGAGCCTTGCCCTGGACTTCTTGTTGATCTGGTATCTGTGATGAGAAGTGATGCAATATTGGTGGCACCCTGTGAGACAGGGGGAATGTTTTAAAAGTTCATGACATATAATGCCTTATTTAGCCTTTTGTGAGGTGTAGATACCCTCCATCTCCCTCTTTTTACTCTTGTAATAGACACTTCAGCGTGCCATGCGTACGCTCCACAATGGCTTGTCCAGTTGGTGAGTGGGGAATGCCAGTCAGATGCTTGACTCCCCACTGTTGAAAGAAAGAAAGAAAAAGGATAAACCGAAACATAAGCAGGTCCATCGTCTTAATCTGTCATGGCATGCCCAAGGAAGCAAATGCAGATAAAACGTGTCTTCGCACATCACATGCTTTTCACCTACATGGCAGGATGCAAACACTGCTCCAGAAAAGGCATCAACAGACACATGTACATATTTTAACACTGCAAATGCAGTGAAGTGAGTGATGTCAGATTGCCATAATTCTGAGGACGTTAAGTCCCTGAGGGCTGACACCACTAGCTGTTGAGGAGAGGGAGTCCTTCTGGCACTCAGGGCAAGTGGCAATGATGTCTTTAGCCTGACGCCTGATAAACTGTTTTTGTATTGCCCTGTCATTTTGAAAGAAAAATGTACGTGAAAGCTGTGCTTGCTCAAAGACATTAGGTACCACCTGAGCTGCCAGAGTCAATACATCTGCTCATCAATTGCCTTCAACCAAAGGTCCATGTAGTGCAGTATGCACTTGAATATGTACAATAAAATAAGAAGTCTTACAACTATTTAATAATCATGAAAGGGTGTTAATTAATGAATATAACAATGGATTATTAATGTACTTCAAACATGAATTCTCTATACACTGTACAAGATTGGCAACATCTGACAATACCCCCCTCAGGCAGATGGTACAGAGGTGCCCTCTCCCCACTGAGTATGCACCTAAATTCAAGACAACAATGAACACAGAATTACTGCCTCCCACTAGAGGAGATATTTCACCTGTGACACTTTAAACCCTGAGCCTGAACAAACAGCAGCACCAGTGACCCAGCGGGCAGGCACTAGAGCTCTGCACTAAGGAATGTTCACTCACCCTACACTACCCTCCCCCCCCCC
>NW_020799142.1:586289-608457 GCF_003259725.1 Athene cunicularia | reverse complement strand
GCCCCGGCCGTCTGGAGAGAGCAGTGAAGCAAAGACGACGGATGCCAGCGAAGAAGATAGCTGCCTCCTGGAATCCTCGCCAGCAGGAGCAGCGCAGGAACCCAGACCGGTGATCTGTACTCCCCCATTCCCTCTATCTCCCTCTTTTCCTTTTTTCTGTTAAGAAATGTAAAGCATATTATATTGCTTGCCATAGCTTGCTCTGTACTTAGCCAGTTATCATGTGTTCAATTAGTGCATTGTAGGTAGTTAATAAATGCTTGAACTTGGAGACTTGTCCGCTCCAATTGGGGATTTGCGAATCTGAGTCACTTGTCCCCCTCACTGGAGCGGGACGTGACAGTCCCATAATCTTACTCCTGCTTTATCCCACATCAGAACAGTGATCAGAACCGCAGCTGCTACCCACTTTAAAATTCTCTTCAAGGCATGCAAGTTAATATGGACCTTATATTTAGCTAACAGGCCTTCCACCAGTGCAAGCACTGACTTTTCTTCTCAGGGTATTGACCTACCCATCGCTTCCCCACAGCTCACCTTGCTCACCCTGCAACAGTGATCGATGCGGCTCCTGCTTCTCACAGCAGCTCTTAAGTTCTGAGGAGTTTGCCACCGGAGTGATCCAAGCTGGTGACGCTTATCGCCTGCCTTCACACCAGGGAGCCATTTGTGGCAATTGATGCACAGACTCTCCATTGAAGTGCAGAAGGAAAGACCCATTATTATTATTATTATTATTATTATTATTATTATTATTATTATTATTATTATTATTGTGCATACTTATACTATGGTTAAAGCTCTTACTTCATAATTAGTAAATCAGCAATTAGACAGCTATCAACCGTTTCTCCTACCAGCACAAGACCACTCTAACACGCGCTGTCCAGACCAATCACCTTCTCATTCACGCGCTCTTCACGCGGCGGTAACTTCTCACAGTTCAGTACCATTCCACAGTTCAGTGTTGCAGCTGTCCATTGTTTTTCCCTGCTACCTTGGCACAACTCAACAGTTTCTTATCTTTCTCCCAAGGCCTGTTTTCCATCAAAGTCTAGCTGCTTCTCAGAGGCTGTGTGAGGCTGACAGGCTGATGTCTCCCACAATCTCTATCCATAGGGGATAGAGAAGTGAATCTGACTGATGTTTGTGTTTTTAAGAGGAATTTGTGTTGCTATGTTTGACCTGCAGACATCTTGATTGTCCTGCAAAGAAAATCACAGTAATTGTAACCAGAGCCTTGAAAGAATACAGGAAAGAAATAGCAGAACTTACAATTTATTTCTAGATGAGAATTCATACACCTTAAGAGGTAATCATAAAAATCAGAGTACCTAATTTTTATATGTTTTTAGTAGGTAAATGACAGCTATTTTCTCTGAGGTTAAATCACAGAATCACAGTATCAGCTAGGTTGGAAAGGCCCTTGAAGATCATCTAGTTCAGCCATTAACCTAGTACTGACAGTTCCCAATCACACCATATCCCTCAGCACTATGTCAACCTGACTCTTAAACACTTCCAGGGATGGGGACTCCACCACCTCCTTGGGCAGCCCATTCCAATGCCTAAATGACACAAACACCAAGATCTGGAAAAGGTAATATATAGACAGCATGCACAGGAAGACACACACTGAGAGAACAAGAGGATCAAGCTGCTTTAGATGTTGCATTTTTCACTGACTGGGTGAAAAGAGGCTCACCACTGAAAGAGGCTCATTTTCTTCATTCACCATCTTTAAAATGGAGTGAACTGGATCAAATATTTATCTTCTCTATTTAGAAGCTTCTTTTGATTAAAATGAGCATGTATGAGTTTTCAGTAGAAAACTGTCTCTTGGAAAGTCTCTGAATACCTAGGTTTTCTCACTGACTACAGCTATGATTAAACTCCAGAACTTGCTTTTAATTCCAGTTGGTATTTAATATGCTTTTTGGATTTTTAGTCTTTTGCTTATGGTCTTGAAAAGGACATGCTTTCTTTCATTCATTAGCCATTTAGTGCCTATTGGGAGCTTGGTATCTTACAAGTTTCTGGGATTGCTCTGCCACTGAGAAGGAAAGACTGGAATATTTCTGTTACAGTATTTTTTTCTAAAGAAAATTGATATTGTTGAAGACATCTTGTTAAATTCCTTGCTGGTCACCAGCTTTATGTCTTGAACTTGGCTTTGTAGGAGTAATTTAGTAATATGTTATTTTCTTGTATTGCAAACAACTAATTCAATGTGTAAATCCTACATTTCTGCTGTTCTTGCTATATTTTGGTATATTATTTATAGTATATGCCGGATCTGCTTTCTGCTGAGGGGAAAAAAAAAAAAAAAAAGCTGAGATCTAATATTTGTTTCTATATCATATAGCATGTTCCCCTGTAAACTGTGTGTCAAAATACAGAAATATTTGATTGTATTGATTGTTTAGTAGAGTGGGCACTATTTAATAGTCTTATAACCCACTGTGTGACTTCACTGAAACAACTCTTACTAGCATCTACAAATAAGATTCCTATGTTTCTCCAGTTTGCATGAGGTTTTTTTAACATCTCAAATCCTCCAGGTTCTGTGACTGGTTATAACATCCTATGTAAAATACAGCAACAGTGAGAGTAGTGTAACAAAACCCGATTTCAAGAATTCAGATTCTCTTTATCTAGTCATCAGCCTTCTTCAAATCAAACGTCTACCCTTGTAAAGCAATCCAAAAGGCACGTGTTTAGGATGGATATTTAAATGTTAGAGAACAGGAGAAGAAAAAAACTTTGTATCTGCCCACAAATAAAGACCTACATCTAACATAATACTCAGGCCGAGTGAATCATGAACCTGCATGGAGTGTCCTGGAAGTGAATTATGAAGGGACATGATTCAGCTTACTTAGAGAAGTTTATGAAAGAATAAGGTGATGTGGTTGCTTTTGAGAGCACTTGGTTTTAATGCATTTTTAAATGAAGTAAAATTGTTTAAAGACAACCTGTGGAATAAACTACTAATCTGCTCAGGAAAAAAAAAAAAAAAGCAGACTAGAAACTGGCATGATTATGGGGAAAGAGGTGAGAACAGATGAGCTCAGTTTCTTTAATAGCTTGCAGAAACTCTTATAAACTGCTGAGACAGAAGTAAGAAATGCATTTCTGCCACAGAAAACAACCAGCAATGGAAACACTGTAAGTGCAGTGTTAAATAAACAAAAGGGATATGATGAAAGTGTTTGTGAATTCTTGTTTCAATGAGGAAAAACTACTGCTCTGTCTTCTGGAGACATAACACAGAGTAACTAAGTAATGTAAATTGGAGAGGGTTTGGTAGAAAGAATTTCACAAGACTGAGAGTGTGTCTCTGAAGAGTCATGTAATATCTCCCTCACTTCCACATACACCAGTGCAATGAGTAGGTTCTAGCAAATTTCTGCATACTTGGCACCTGAAAAAAAAGCTGACCAGTTGATGTGTGTAACTGCCTGCAAACAACACCTTCCTTTTTTTTTTTTTTTTTTTTTTTTTTTTTTTTTTTTTTTTTAACTGCTCTTCCTCTAACCCACACCCATGCAATCAGAGTGTCAAGTCAAAAAATAATCCTGACTCCAGGCAGTGCTAGAAATTTGGGGCTTAATGGCATCTCAGCCATGCAGGGAGATAGGAATGGAAGTAACTTGAAGGAAAGGTAAGTTGATATGGGATACAAACTCACAGAAGCACAGAATCATCTCGGTTTCCAGCCACTCCTCCCCAAGACTGTAGCGCTGCTGGGGGTTGTTTGGCCCAAGGGCAGCCCCCGGTATTTGGCCTTATGGAAACTCCTCCAGTTGGCCTCAGCCCATGGCTCCAGCCTGTCCAGGTCTCTCTGCAGAGCCTCCCTACCCTCAAGCAGATCAACACTCCCACCCAACTTGGGGTCATCTGCAAACTGACTGAGGGTGCACTTGATCCCCTCGTCCAGATCATCAGTTAAGATATTAAACAGGAGTGGCCCCAAAACCGAGACCTGGAGGACACCACTCGTGACCGGCCACCAGCTGGATTTAACTCCATTCACAACTCTTTGGGCTTGGCCATCCAGCTGGTTTTTCACCCAGAAAAGCATGTGATTGACCAAGCCGTGAGCAGATAGTTTCACCAGGAGAATGCTGTGGGAAAAGGTGTCAAAGGCCTTGATAATGTCAAGGTAAACAACATCCACAGCCTTTCCCTCATCCAATAAGCAGGTCTCCCTGTCATAGAAGGAGATCAGGTTTGTCAAGCAGACTTGCCTTTCATAAACCCATGCTGACTGGGCCTGACCATCTGGTTGTCCCTCATGTGTTGTGTGATGGTACTCAGGATGAGCTGCTCCATCAGCTTCCCGAGCATCGACGTCAAGCTGACAGGCCTGTAATTTCCCGGATCATCCTTCCAACCCTTCTTATAGATGGGTGTCACATTGGCCAATTTCCAATCAGTGGGGACCTCTCCGGTCATCCAGGACTGCTGGTAAATGATTGAAAGTGGCTTGGTGAGCACCCCATCCAGCTCCTTGAGCACCCTTGGTTGTATCCCATCTTGTCCCATGGACTTGTGTGTGTCTATGTGATGCAGTAGGTCACTGACTGTCTCCTCCTGGATTGTGGAGGGTCATTCTGCCAGTCTCTGTCTTCTGGCTGAGGAGGCTGGATTCCCTCAGTACAACTAGTCTTGCTATTAAAGACTGAGGCAAAGAAGGCATTAAGTACCTTAGCCTTTTCCTCATCACTCATTGCCACATTTCCTCCTGCATCTAGGAGGGAATGGAGACTCTCCCTGGTCTTTCTTTTGCTACTGACACAGTTACAGAAACATTTTTAGTTGTCCTTGGTTGCTGAAGCCAGATTAATTTCCAGCTTCTACAAAATCAGCTGTAGCTGCACTATGTCCCCCAAGTTTGAGCATTTTCTTATTTTTGGCAACTCATTCAGACAGAAATTACTATGCAGAACCTGAAAAATTCTGACATTTTCCACATCAGTCTTGCCCAAACCTCTGTCTGTTTCTTCTGCAGAAGTGCGGTCTGGATTTTGACAGAAACTGAGGAGTTTTTTCCTATCTTGGGAAAAAGTCTATACCTTTCCTCTGCAGGGGTCTTCTTTAAGCTCTTACAAGTTCTTTTTAGTTGATGTAAACACACATGCACAAACAGCATTGACAGAAAAGCTTTGAGCACTGCAGAAACTGTACAAGTTCTCACTCGTTTCCGAAGTCAGGATTTCTCAAAAAAAAAAAAAAAAATTCTATTGGTTACACATGTTGATAAGATCCCTTTATAGCCAACACCTTAATACAAGTGAGGATGTTACTACAACCTGATGATGCAGCTAACAGAGGATGACTAGACTTCATACACTGTACAGCAACTAAGTATGGCAACTGATGTTCCAGAAGATGCTGCTACCACACCTGTAGTTCCTGACACTGACTGATAAACATTATACAATGCAAACTGGAAACAAGAAGCTACATTGTCAAAAAGAATCCTGTGAACATAATTCACATGCACATGCTTCTTTCTACCTACAGTTAGCATTGTAGCAGTAAATAAACCAGAAAGAATTGACTAGCAAAAAGATCTACATAAGATTAATTTACTATAAAATAGCATAGGCCTTTAACAAAGGGATGCACCATGTCATCTTATTGTGTTCTTTTTTGTAAATGAAACAATCCTAAGAATCAAAATAGAGGGAAATATATTTGGCCAGAAAAATCTAGTCTATGCTATGATAAACTCAAATGAACCTTTAAAATGCTCTTGATATGTTTCAAGTTACTCTCTTCAGTTACTGCTCAGAGATGAGGAAAATACTGAACTCTTATCTGGATCCTAGAAAAATCTTGTGGATTCCTGGAAACAGAACTACAGGAGAGGGGGTGCATGGAAGAGTGTCTTTCTGATTTAGAGTAGGGTAAAAGACCGAGATGTAGGGAAGCAGTATTTCCTCAATTCAACAGAAAAAAATGAGGATAGATTATAAAGCATGTCAGAGAAGTTGGAAGGAATAGCTGAAAAACAGAAAACTAAACATAATTGTTTGTTTAATTTAAATGGTGGTAAAACTGCATGGAGAATAATATAGCTTTGGTTCTATGCAGTAAGATGTTACTGTAAGGTCTCTCAAGTTGTGAGCAAAGGAAGAACCTCTGGGGAGATGTGACAGCACGGGCTTTCTACAGCCCTTTGTATTAGTTCCACTTAATCTCTAAGAAAATAATTTATTTTAATTATGGATATGGGAATGGACATGGTGCTTTTCTTCCCAGAAAAAAAGTAGCTGAAGACTGAGCAAAACAGTCCTGTAAGTGTCCATTTAAGAATATTCTAGGTCATAAAAAACTGTGTTCTCCTCCACCCTTTGGTTGGAGGGATGGATGAGGAAGATTACAGGAGAATTCAGCAGATGAATGGGTGGCTCCAAGACTGGTGTTACCATCAGGGATTTGGATTCATCAGTCATGGGTTGGTATACAGGGCACCTGATCTTTTGACATAAGACGGGATGCACCTGTCCCGGAGAGGGAAGGGGATGTTGGGGCAGGAGTTAGCTGGGCTCACTGACAGAGCTTTAAACTAGATTTGAAGGGGGAAAGGGGCAAAACATCAGCTCATCTGAAGTGCATGTATACCAATGCACACAGCATGGGTAACAAACAGGAGGAGCTTGTAGCCATGATGAAAGAGGAAAATTACGATATTGTTGCTATTACAGAAACATGGTGGATGTCTCCCATGACTGGAGTGTGCAAATTGATGGCTACAAGCTCTTTAGGAGGGACAGACAGGGAAGAAGAGGTGGTGGAGTGGCTCTGTATGTTAAGGACTGTTATGATTGCTTCGAGCACAGGTGTAGTGAAGACAGGGTTGAGTGTCTTTGCATTAGAGTCAGGAGGAAGGCCAACAGGGCAGATGTTGTAGTAGGAGTCTACTACAGGCCACCCAGCCAGAACAGAGAGATGGATGAGGTATTTTATAGGCACTTAGGTGAAATCTCACAATCGCTTGCCCTTGTTCTTGTGGGTGACTTTAACTTCCCAGACATCTGCTGGAAATACAATACGGCAGAATGAGACCAGTCCCAGAGATTCCTAGAATGTGTGGGAGACAACTTCCTGACACAGCTGGTGAGTGAATCAACCAGAGAAGCTGCCCTACTGGATCTCCTCTTTGTGAACAGAGAAGGACTGGTGGACGATGTGGAGGTTGGAGGCTGACTAGGGCACAGCGATCATGGAATAACAGAGTTCTCTATTCTTGGAGAGGTCAGGAGAGAGCTAAGCAGGACTGACATCGTGGACTTCAGAAGGGCTGACTTTGTCTTGTTTGGGCACGTGCTTGAAAGGATCCCCTGGGAGACTCTCCTGAAGGGTATAGGGGCTCAGGGAGGCTGGGCGCTCTTTAAGAAGGAAGGGTTAATGGCTCAGGAGCAGGCGGTCCCCAGGTGCTCTAAGAGAAGCCAATGCCAGAGAAGACCACTCTGGCTGAACAGGGAGTTTTGGCTGCAACTCAGGGAGAAAACGAGAGTTTACAGCCTTTGGAAGAAGGGGCTAGTCACACACACAGTGATTACAGAGAGGCTGTGAGGATATGCAGGGTGGAAATCAGAAGGGCTAAAGCCCAACTGGAAATTAATTTGGCCTCTGCAATCAAAGATAACAAGAAAAGTTTCTAGAAGTATGTCAGTAGCAAAAGAAAGTCCAGGGAGAGTCTCCATCCCCTGCTAGATGCCGGAGGAAATTTGGTAACAAGTGATGAGGAGAAGGCTGAGGTGCTCAATGTCTTCTTTGCATCAGTCTTTAATAGCAAGGTTAGTTGTATTGATGAAGTCCAGCCTCCACAGCCAGAATACATTGACTGGGAGAACGACCCCCCAGCAATCCAGGAGACAGTCAGTGACCTACTGCATCACATAGACATACACAGGTCTATAGGACAGATGGGATACACCCGAGAGTGCTGAAGGAGCTGGATAGGGTGCTCGCCACGCCACTTTCTATCATTTACCAGCAGTCCTGGCTGACCGGGGAGGTCCCGACACATTGGAAATTGGCCAATGTGACGCCCTGTCTATAAGAAGTGTTGGAAGGATGATCCGGGAAATTACAGGCCTGTCAGCTTGGTGTTGGTGCTTGGGAAGCTGATGGAGCAGCTCATCCTAAACACCATCATGCATCACATGAGGGACAACCAGATGGTCAGGCCCAGTCAGCATGGGTTTATGAAAGGCAGGTCCTGCTTGACAAACCTGATCTCCTTCTATGACAGGGAGACCAGCTTATTGGATGAGGGACAAGCTGTGGATGTAATTTACCTTGACATTATCAAGGCCTTTGACACCTTTTCCCACAGCAGTCTCCTGGCAAAACTATCTGCTCACAGCTTGGTCAATCACACGCTTTTCTGGGTGAAAAACCAGCTGGATGGCCAAGCCCAAAGAGTTGTTGTGAATGGAGTTAAATCCAGCTGGTGGCCAGTCACGAGTGGTGTCCCCCAGGTCTCGGTTTTGGGGCCACTCCTGTTTAACATCTTTACTGATGATCTGGACGAGGGGATCAAGTGCACCCTCAGTCAGTTTGCAGATGACCCCAAGTTGGGTGGGAGTGTTGATCTGCTTGAGGGTAGGGAGGCTCTGCAGAGAGACCTGGACAGGCTGGAGCCATGGGCTGAGGCCAACTGGAGGAGTTTCCATAAGGCCAAATGCCGGGGGCTGCCCTTGGGCCACAACAACCCCCAGCAGCGCTACAGGCTTGGGGAGGAGTGGCTGGAGAGCTGCCAGTCAGAAAGGGACCTGGGGGTGTTGATTAACATCCAGCTGAATAGGAGCCAGCAGTGTGCCCATGTGGCCAAGAAGGCCAATGGCATCCTGGCTTGTGTCAGCAATAGCGTGGCCAGCAGGGACAGGGAAGGGATCTTACCCCTGTACTTGGCACTGCTGAGGCTGATTCCTGTGTTCAGTTTTGGGCCCCTCACTACAAAAAGGACATTGAATTACTCGAACATGACCAGAGAACGGCAACGAAGCTGGTGCAGGGTTTGGAGCACATGTCGTATGAGGAGTGGCTGAGGGAACTGGGGTTGTTTAGTCTGGACAAAAGGAGGCTGAGGGGAGGAGACTTTATCACCCTCTACAACTACCTGAAATGAAGCTGCAGTGAGCTGGGTTTGAGCCTCTTTAGCCTAATAGAAAGTGACAGGAGAAGAGGGAATGGCCTCAAGTTGCACCAGGCAAAGTTTAGACTAGTTATTAGGAAGTATTTCTTTACAGAACGGGTTGTTAAGCGTTGGAATGGACTGCTCAGGGAGGTGGTGGAGTCCCCATCCTTGGGGGTGTTCAAGAGTCGGGTCGATTTAGAGCTTAATATATGCTGTAGGTGGGAACTGTGCTAGGCGAACGGTTGGACTAGATGATCTCCAGGGTCCTTTCCAACCTAGATGATTCTGTGATTCTGTGATAAAAAAGAAAATTCAGTCTTATCTCTGACCTTACAGCACTAATTTTGATGAAACATCATACACATTGGATTTGTAGCATAATGTCCAGCTGTATCCTCCTTACATCTTTATTGCAATGGTACTTGATAGTCTAATCTATTTCTTGCTGTGGAATTTTCCATTGACTTCAATTTTGCAAATAAAGCAAGATTTTCCTATCTTTATTATTAAAATGGACGGAGTAACAGTAAGGTTAATTTATCAGCTTCATCCACAGCTGTAATTTCAAGGGATAATTGAATCAGTTAGGACAGGACAGGACTGACTACAAGGCTAGAAAATGCAGATGCTAGAATTGCCTGCCATGAAACTCTGTAAGCAAGCGGTAAGTCATGACAGCAACAGCAAGCAGGATTGGCCCTGGGACCAAGATACTATTGCGAGATTTAAAAAGATACAGGAAGTGTGGATGCTACCAGTAGTACTAGGAGTTGCACCACTTTAGGAAAGCCATTTGACCTGTCATTTCCTTAGTTTTCAGTCTCTTTCTGCATAAGATTTTGTTTTACCTCCTCTATTTAAAGTAACAGATTCCTGCTATTCATTGAGCGCTAATCAGTTAGTGCTTAGCATATCATGAGCTGCAACTGAAAGAAAAAAAAAAAAAAAGGCTTAAAGATACCACAAGCTTCCATGGCTACAAAAGAGTAAAGCTGACAATCTTTTTAGCTCAAGTCTGCCCACATTGAAAGTAAGTTCTCTTCCTCTGCTCTGTTCCAACAGCAAAAGCTTCCTCTGCCCCAAACAGCTAAAATGGGTCATGCAAAACAAAAATGCTCAGCAGTACATAATTGCATATTGGCTGGGCAAAAGTACATTACTAGGGAGGACAGCTACATATGCTGTTTGACCAAAAGGGAGATTTTTCATGCCAGTTTATGAAGCCTGCAGGCAGACTTTTATGAAATGATTTAACAAAGTAACTCCATTTTGAGACAGTGAAATCCACTATCGCCATACTTTGTTTGCCAGCCAATAGTTTCAGAATTAATGCTCCATCTACACACAGGAATATAATTTATTCTCTGAATGTATATTTTCCTTGCTATACCTTGTTGCATACACCATTGCAAGTTGTTAGGAGAAGCCTTTGACCTTGGAATGATGGACACAACCAAACAATTTTTTAAAAAGTTTTTCCTTTAGGTAGAATTTATTCATACACACACACAGAGACATACAATGAGATGCAGAGTATGAGAAGTCTTTCCATGGAAAAATCTCGTCCACCTGATTTTCTATGTCCATCACAGGAAATAACTTTTATCCTGCAATATCCTCAATATCCCAACATCACCCCATCCAGGATCTAAAACATGAACAAAACAGCTTGCACAAATCTCATGCACGAATGGCATTTAGAATGTTTTCTTCTCTTAGGTCATTTATTTTGTAATAGGTTGAGGTGAGGAGAAGGAGGAAAAGAAAGAGATAAAAATATGCACGCCTTTCCTGAATAGGGTGCTGCAAGTCAGAATCTCCAGGGTATGATCCAAGTATGCAGTTCCCTTCAGAAGTCAGTGGGGACCTTGTCCCTGTCCCCAGTGACTGGGCAGGCTCACCATCCTGACCACATCTCCCCAGGGTATGGGCAACCATCAGGCATCAGTGATACAATCTTTTCCTCAGCCTCCCCTTGGGATGACACAGCTCTGCACTGCAGTCTAGTCACACCAGAAACACTACACTATATTTTTATGTGCATGGAGTGGAGAAAAACAAAACAGGCCCAGCTGCACAACCCTGTTAAATGAACCAAAATCCTAAATGAGTAAATCTGCTGGGTATTTATATATTCCAAGGCAAATAACCTTGTGATTCTGTCATGAACATTGAGAATGCATTGCCCTTTAAATTTATGTTAACAGAATGATTGTTAAATTGTGCTACAAAATTCCAAGCATCAAGAATCACATTGCTATGCCAGTGTCAATTTTAAATGTGTCATCATGTTCTGCCTTACATCAATAGGAAACCCATGGCATGCACATCTGCAAGACAAACCAACAACAGCAGTGTTGTTCCTAACCTGCTACATTCTCCTGAGCTGGTAATTGTGTACTATCATATTTAAGCTATAAAAGACAATACTGGTACAAACAACTATGGTGAAATGCTGGACTTGATGCAGGATGCCTAACCTGAAACAAGCTATGAGCGCTCAGAGAGGTAGCCTTCCTACCAGCTTTCTCTGGAAATCCTGGCACACTTTGTAAATCAGGTAACACACTTCCTTCAGTTTTAACTGTGGAAGAAGAACCAGGATTTGTAAAAGTACTATACTAGTACCACTATGAACACAGACCATTTTTGGAGATATTAAAATCTCTGATTTTTTCAAATAGTTCTAAATATTCTCCAAAATTAGTGATGCAGTTTATCATAAAATGTGATGAAGAGTCAGTTATGAGTGAAAATATTTTGTAAGGTTGCATTTTCTATTTCTTAGCCTGTAGACACACATCAGAGCAGTACAAACCACTGGTTATGATTCAGTTTATGACGTTTACAGAGATGTGATTTATTTCAAGTACAGTGGATAGACACATGTGACATTGTTATTTTATGGATCTTCAGATGTGCCTCACTATTGTGCAACAGGCTGTGAAGTAAGAACACCATTCTGTGTTTTGTCCATGTGGGTAAGTATAACTGAGTACTAGATTTCCAGCAGAACCATATTTCCAACAAAGATTTTTCATTAAGGAAAAATCACTACTGGTTGTTGCACAAATAGGATGCTCTAATTTCAGCTATATGCCCTTTGCTGAAGGGGAAGCCACATGTTGTAACTGTCACCCTTACACCTGGATCAGGAGCAGGTACTCACTGTATCAGTCATTAGAGATAAACAGGATCCTTGTCCTCTGGATCATTAGAAAACAAATTCAGATAACCTACTTTTAGAAACATGGTATGTGATTTTCAGTATGTCCTAGCTGAGGTCAAAATGTGCAAAGGCCGGTCTTAGTGCCTCATTTGCCATCTTCTATGAATAAAATAATAATATATATATATATATATATATATGTAGTAGTATATATAATGTTCAGGCTCCAGTGCTGCAGTTCTACACCAATATAGAACACATCAGTATACTTCTAGCCTTGAGATGTAAAAAACTCTTTCTGGTAGGAAAAGTTACTGTTCATTTCTGTCCCTGTCAGTTACTGCAACCTGACAATTTTTGTTTTTCCTCTCTTCAGGCAGTCAAGCCTCTAACTTTCTGCACTTAGAAATTTTATTAGTGTTGCAGCCTGTCAGTATGACAAGGATGAATAAACCTGTTTCATTCAGTCTTTCCTGTTATAAATTAAAATAAATAAAGTTTAACTAGCAGATAAAGCTGACTGAAATTCTCCTACATTGTCTCAGAGCGGGAATTTAATCTGAGACTGAGGATAATAGAAAGAACAGACAGCAAAATTAGATTTAAAAAGAAAATATCTTGGAAAATTTGAAAAATATCTCCGAAAGGTAATTTTTTTTGCTGCTGACAAAGATTCTGGCAGAACTTTTTTTCTCTTGAAAAAAAGTGATTTTGAGACTATCACTTTTTATGATACTTTGCTAGGGATTTCGTCACATAATTAAACTTTTAAAGTAATCCTAACTTTTCATTGCTGTATATTTCTACAGCAATCTGCACATTAAGCAACCTGGAATTACTCCCTGATTTTTGATCTAGAAGCTTAGCTTTGTGCACAACTTCCCATACACTATCCTTGTGCTGATATAAGAAGATCTACCACTGGGAAACGTGGCACTGGAGACAGGTATTCAGTCTAGGTGATCACATGGAATCTCTGAGGTGCACCACGAGGCTACCTAGCAGGTAATATAGATGTCACTGTTTTGCATATTTATCCAAGGAATAGTTAGTTGGTTCTTTTTTTCCCCTTCAGTGAACTGAAAATTATATTTTTATTTGTCTGGGACTCCACCAGCAGTGGCTTGTAAGTATTCAAGTTTCATATTTGGTTTTTTTTATTTGTCTGTGGCAGGTCAAAGCATCCTCTGGTAGACTGTGATGTATCTCTGTTAATATCAGAGGACTTATGCCAGTTCATATCTGGTGAGAATTATTCTAAATCACCACAGTTCCCTTTATCAGTTGTAAATTTTTGTGACACTTAAGAGTATTAAAGCATGATGTTTGAACTCTATTTACTTATGAAACTATACTGGTTATAATATTGAGAAGCATTTAAAAAGTATTCATTTTAGCATATTGACCCCACTCTGAGGCAGTGTAATGGAACAGGTGACTTTCTGGCATTTCCTTGACTCCATGATTCTACATGAATAAAGGTTTCACTACCAAGACATTAACATTTTATTAAGGAATTACCATTCCTGCTAAGAGTTTTTGACCAAATGCTAAAGCATTTCTCATTTCTTAAAGTGTTTCATCTGGTTTTGGCTTGCTTGGTTTGGGTTTTATTTGATGAATCAATTAGCAATTTTGTCAATAATAATGCTGCTTCAGAAAATGAGTATTTGCTTTCCTGTTCAATGAAGCCTCTGCATTGTATACTATGGGCAACACCTCTCTTGGAACACTCCTCCTATTTCTTACATAAAGGCTATACTAACAGCCACAGTAATTCACAGTCATTAATGTTTTGCAGAGAAATCACTCTATAACTTTTGGAGTTATAAAGTGGGTATGTTTATTCAGCGCTGGGCGCATGGGCGATCGCTCCACCACAAGCATGCGCATCGTTTGCAGCTCCTGTCCGGCTTATATGTTACAAAATAGTGCATATTCATAAAACGCCTATATATATACATAGTCTACCCCCGCATCCCCTCGCTTCTCATGGTAATCAGGTCTCCTCCTCTTGCACCTGCACGATGAGCTCTTCAAGTTCTGGGCTGGGGTTGCAACTTCCTGGGGAGGGGTTGTAAAGTTGAAGTACCTCTTCTTCCTCGCTGCTGAACTTTTCACCTCGTCATTCTGCGCAGCCTCAGTTGTTCCCTGGGCCCTGGACAAACCGCCAGGCCAGTTTGTGCTAGAATCTAGGATGATTTGTTGCTGGACTATACAACTTCAAGGACCATATGAAACTTCTCTTTGGGCTAGGAGATAGTCACCTAGTAACGTTATCAGAACCTGGTATGTCTTTTTCGAACAGTCCCATATGCCTCCCCTTGGTTTTGCGCAGGCCTTGCACCATCAATCTAAGATTGTGTAGACTCCCAGTCTCAATGAACAGAATAACACTTATTTCACATTGCCCTCTTCCCTATGGTTAAAATGTAGAGTTTAATGGTGGGTTGTCAGAATTGTGCAACCCCCTCTCCTACTGTTAACAGAGTTTCATGGAAATGTAGCTACTTCATTTTATTATTTACAGTATAAAGTTCACAATGAGACCGACTGTGTTAGTGTTCTTTCACTCTGCCATTTCAAACAAGAGGTCCACAATTAGAAGTTGTGGTTTAATGGAACTAATATTTTCTTTCACAAAACTGATTGTACCTATGGTATGAGGGAAAGTTCAAGTTAGGGAAGGCTGACTGAAAATAACTTGTACAAATGCAGTATTTTATGGGTTTAGAAAAAAACCTCGTAGTTAAGTGCAGCACTTCACTTAATAGAATGAAAAACTCAGGATTAAGGCTAGCCTCCTGGGCTCCATATATGATGTGGGGAAAGAGTTAGGTGACCTAAAAAAATCTATAGTGAAACAGTGACCTGATCTAAATGCTGAACAGGAAATTGTCTAAATTTAACCTATACAAAATACAAGGAAAGAAGAAAAGAAAGGCAGACATCTTGAACCTTTAAGTTCTGCTAGGTTTATATGCCAGAATCAGGGCTGAAGTCCCATCTTTGCACTTATGGATACAGAGATGGGAATCTTTTCAAGAGAACAGTGTATCTTTAATTTTTTATTTCTTTACTTAATGGATCATGACACAACTTTCTATTGAACACACATGCTGGGATGCTGTTGCCATATTCAGACAACTTCCCAAGAGACCTCCTACCTGAAGTTGGTTACTACAGCATCACTTGAACACAGAGAAGCTTCAGCCATACCATAGATCCAAAAGATCTGCTTAAGGACATAACTCTTCTACTGATCAACTTGGATGTTTCACTAACTTTGCACTCAAGCCTATTAATCTTGCTGTCTTCTCTACTGTTTTCCGGGGGGGGTCTGAGCAAGTATCACTGTATCTTCTACATCCAGAGCTGTCCAGAACCATAGCACACCCATCCCTCAGCACACTTCCCAGTACTTCAGTAGAAACACTACACAATCAGAAAAAGAGGACTGACTTGGCTGGCTGTGGAGGAAGCATCAAGGTTCCTCCTAAAACAGTTCATGACATGGAAGAGATTTAATAAGACTGACAAGTATTTCTCACCAACCTTTGGAAAAAAAGACAAGAGTTGTTGTTAGTTGTTCTGACGACTCAGGCAATTACAGCCTGTCATCAGCAGTCTGGCACATCTGTGGCTCCTGCTTGAACTTTACATCCATAATAAGTAGCTGCCATGCTGGAAGTCTTTAAATTTCTGCTGCATTACGTTTGAAGATGTTCGACACTGTTCAAAAGCAAGCAAATACCATATTGACAGAGAGACTGAGGAATATAATACAAATATTTATACAAACATCTAATCTGAATGAACAGAATATTTGCATATAAAAGCATGCTGAAACATTCCCACATTTGCACTGTTCATTCGCTTACAGGAATTTGCACCAAATGCCAAAGGAAATTCAAGTAATTGAAGTAATGTGGTACTTCAAATGACAGTTATGTTTGAATATATATTTCAGGTCTTCATTGCCATGTGAATATTCTTGTACAGTACCACAGATCTTTCATCAGTCAATTAATTAATTGGATATAATTTCTTGATTTATAAACTATAAGAAAGGCAGATTAATAGCAAATCTTACAAAAAAAAGAAACATTACTATTTCCAAAATCTGCAAGACAAGGATAGGGATCTCATGAGGGATAGGTAACTCGGTTTCATGTCATAAAAACCCCCAAAACCTCAGTTTGATCCTGTCTGAAAAACCATCCTGCATCTTTGACCATCACAGGCATTAAAAGCACTAACTGCATTTCTGTTAATATTTAATCCATCATTTCCTCATGGAAACAGGAAATTTATAATCAGGCTTAAGTTTACTTTAGAGTTAAAATGGATTGCAGAACAGACTTAAACATTTATGTTAAATTTAGAGGACTCCAGAATACATAATACAAATGGCTACATCTGCTGCAATGTTAGAAATTAAAATAGATGAAAACCAACTTAGTTGGCTCTTGCAATCCTATGTTCAATTTCAGAAGAATCATATATCAAGGTAAAAAATTTGTGTATTGTTATCTGCTCTTTTGCAGGATCAAGAGAAACGATTTGGGAAACCTGAGTTCACTGGTGTTTTGCTGATTAGGGATACCAATTAAACTCAGGCACCAGAGTGACAAGAGCAGGCATATTTTACTGGAAATAACTGAATAATATAACGGAATAATGCAGAAAACATACAGTAAGACAGAATAGTGCACTTAAACAAATAGGAAAATACAGGGTAATGCATCAAATCATTACTACCTGAGAGAGAATAGTGATTAAGAAAGATCCATCACCACTTGCATATGTTACCATCATCCAGATCTGCAGTTACTGGGGAGCCCCGGTTACAGCGAGGATTTGCAGAGCCTGTCCTGGCAAGTGGGAAATCCTACATGGTGCATCCACCCATAGGTGAGGCTTCCAAAGTCGCTGTGAGCAGGTTCAGCCTTACATGTACAAAAATCAGCAAGCCAGAATAGCTGGCACCTTTGTTTTGAGGGGAAACATCTGGTTTCAATCTCACATTAGATTCTCCCAGAGCCTGGCCAGGGCTCAAGGGAGAAACTAAGGGAGTTTCTCTGCTTATCTAATTGGATTATGTGCCAGGTCTCACATCAGGCTGCAGTGCCAGACAATGGTCTCCATGACCCTGTTATTTTATACACACACAAAGAAAGATAAAGTTACATTCAAGATAGCTACATCTTCCATACATATTTCACTAATGATTACATACTGAGTTAGCAGTTTTGGTTCAGGGCCTGTTGTTCATGCTTCAATACTTCCACTTTTACATAAGAATAGGTGGTTTGTTATAACTTAGTATAATACCTATTAGCACAATGGTTTTCAGTTATAAAATATACAGGATTCATCTGTAGGTCAACTCTGGCTTGGGCCACTTGTTGAAGCCTTAGCACTTGAACTGGACACAGAAATAAGCACATCATGCCTGAAGGAATCTCAAGTAGGCTCACATACTTTGCTTAGCTTTCTGCATGTGAGCCAGGAAAAAAATGGTTTTGGTGGCACACTGTTGGAGTCACATCCCTGATGTATTCCAAATTCACTCAGTGGCTTGCTATCATTCTCCATAGGTGACCACTGTTCATTTGAAACAATGACCTCTGTAAAGAATATCTAAATATTAACCTAAAGGCCATCTGCCAGTTCTCAGAACTTTCTCCTGCTGTTTACTTAATCTGTTTGAAGCTGCTTCCAGGAAGAATCTTCTGGCTAGGAAATATCAATTAGATATAAATGAAGCAAACAAGAAAATGAGTAAATAAATTACAAGAAAGAGAAAGATGTGTTCCTGTTTTAAGGATTAAATGCATTTCTAAGGCTCTGTTTAGAGAGGATGAAGTAAATCTGTCTGAAAAAAAAATGTTAGATATCTTACTTTAGAGATCAAAAGGAGTGGATGAGTTCCTTTGTTAGATGTCAGAGTGAAAATGGATGTCTTAAACTAGATATGAGAGGGAAGGGGGAGATAACTGGGCATGTTAAGAACAAGCTCAAAGGAAGCGTGCCAAAGCTTGAAGGATGGTGGACTGGTGAGGGCTCTCCCTCTGCCACTTCATTTGAGAGAAGGGATAGGTGTTTAGAAACCATGGAAGCACCTGAGAAGGGTCTGGTAGGGAATGGGGCCCATGCTCACAAAAAGGTGTTGGATTCATTGGCTCATCTCACTGCGTCTATACCAATGGATGCAGTATGAGCAAGAAACAAGGGGAGCTTGTGGCCATAATGCAGCACGAGTACTATGACACAGTAGTGTCCTGGTTCAGCTAGGATAGGGTTAAGTTTCCCCAGCAGAGAGAGAGGGGGAAGGGATCTCCAGCCTGGTTATTCATACCATGCTGATGTCAGGTCCGGGCACGGGAGCGCAGGAACTTTTTCCTTGGTGGCTTTGGTGATGGGGAACACACTGTGGGCTTGTTCCGTAACCATTTGTGGTATTTCTCTGTCTATCTTTTGTTTTGCTTACTGTTATTGCTGTTTATTGTTGTTATCTTTGCTACTGCTGTTGTTCAGATTGTTTATCACACTGTTGTATTAAATTTCTCCTTATTTTAACCCGGGGTTTGTGCCTCACTTCCAGCCTGGCCAGCTGAGGGTGGGGGAGGGGCAACAGCAATGTGGTCTCTGGTCCAGCAGGACTTAAACCTGCACAAGTAACTATCACAGAAACGTGATGGGATGCCTCACATGACTGGAGTGCTGCAGTCAATGGCTACAAGCTCTTCAGGAGGGACAGACAAGGGAAGGAGAGGCAGTGGAGTGGCCTTGTATGTTAGAGAATGCTATGAGAGATCAGAAATCAAGTACACTGATGATGGGGTTGAGAGTGTGTGGATTAGATTAAGAACCAGTAAAGCAGATCTTGCTGTGGGAGTTGCTATAGACCCCCCAACCAAAGCAGTAAGGTGGATGAAGCTTTCTATAAACAGCTGGGAGAAATCTCGTGGTCACTTGCCATGTTTTGTGGGGGATTTTAACCTCATGGGTATCTGCTGGGATCACAACACATCAGAGAGGGAACAATCCAGGAGGTTCCTGGAATGTGTGGAGGATAACTGCCTCACACAGCTGGTGAGTGAGCCGACCAGGGAATGAGCCCTCCTGGACCTGCTTCTTGTGAACAGGGAAGAGCTTGTGGGGAAGGTAAAGGTTGGAGGCAGTCTAGCGTGCAGTGATCATGAGGTGATTGAGTTTTTGATCCTTGGAGAAACAAAGAAAGGGATTAGTAAAACTGCCACCTTAGACTTCCACAGGGCTAACTTCAACCTTTTCAAAAGTCTGATTGACAAAATCCCTTGGGAGGCTGCCCTGAAGGATATGGGATTCCAGGAAGGCTGGACATACTTCAGGAGAGAAGTCTTAAAGGCACAGGAGCAGGCAGTTCCCATGTGCTAAAAAACAAGCAGGTGGGGAAGGAGACCGGCCTGGCTAAACAGGGACCTTTGGCTGGATCTCAAGAACAAAAGGAGAATCTATGACCTTTGGAAGAGGGGGCAGGACTCTCATGAAGACTATAAAGGTGTGGTGAAGTTATGCAGGGACAACATTAGGAGAGCCAAGGGACAGCTAGAGCTCAACTTGGCTACAGCTGTTAAGGATAACAAAAATGTTTCTATAAATTTGTTAACAGCAAAAGGAGTATTAGGGAAAATCTTCCTCCTTTTCTGGATGCAGAGGGAAACATGGTAACTAAGGATGAGGAAAAGGCTGAGGTGCTCAATGCCTACTTTGCCTCAGTCTTTAGCAGTGGAACTGGGTGTTCCCTGGACACCCAGCCTCATGAGCTGGGACATGGGGAGGGGAAGCAGAATGAGGTCAGCACAGCTGAAGAGGAGGTGGTCAGAGACCTGCTACACCTCTTGGATGCACACAAGTCTGTGGGGCTGGATGGGTTACACCCAAGGGTGCTGACAGAGTTGGTAGATGTGCTTGCCAAGATGCTGCCCATGATTTACCTGAAGTCATGGCTAATTGGGGAAGTCCCACTGAACTGGTGGGTGGCAAATGTTACACCCATCTACAAGAGAGGAAGAAAGGACAATCCAGGGAACTACAGACCTGTCAGTCTGACCTCGGTGCCAGGGAAGGTCATGGAGCAGGTCATCTCGGGTGCCATTACATGTCACATAATGGGCAATAAGGGGATCAGGCCCAGTCAACATGGGTTTATGAAAGGCACGTTGTGATGGTTTAGGACCTGCCAGGACCCGAGACCACGCAGCCACTGTCTCTCCCCCATCCTTGGACCAGACGGGGCAGGGAGTCAGATACAAACCCAGGGGTTGAGATAAGTAAAAATTTAATACAGCAGTGCAACAAACAATAAACCAAACAACAAAATAAGAAAAAAAACCCAACAAAAATAAACAATAATAACAATGAACAGGACAAGAGATATACAGAAATATACCACAAGGATAGAACAGAGAAGGGGAGTGACGACGGAAAAAAACATCCCTGCTCTTCCCCCACTTGGGCACCCGGACCTGATGTCAGCATTGTATTGAATAACCTGGCTGGAGATCCCTTCCCCCTCTCTGCTGGGAAAATTTAAACCTATCCTAGCTGAACCAGGAGATAATCCACCCCTTTATTCTATACCATCTGCGTCATGTCCAGCTGCCATTTAGCAGTTAGCAATAACAAAAAACCAATTTACAAAGGCACAGCATAATTCAGGGTATGTTCTCACCCAAAATCAAGTCCCCCTGTGGTACGCATCGGACCTCTCCATTGTCCTGCATCACTCACCAGGTACACCCAGGTCATTGAGCAAAAGCAATCCTGTGGATGGGTTTGCCTTTACCTTTGCCTGGTGCAGGACTAAACCAGATCATTTTTCCCAATATATTCCTCATGCGCACCACATCTCCATCTACAGCATGTGTAAGTTTTGACTGAGCCAGGCCAGCTCGATTGGCAGTTCCTCTTGTGTTGACTAGCCCGGTGGCCTTTGCCATAAATGTGTCCCAGTGTTTGAAGGTTCCACCCTCCATTGCTTTCAGTGTAGTTTTTAACAGTCTGTCCTGGTTCAGACAGGATAGAGTAAAGTTTTCCCCAGCAGAGAGAGAGGGGGAAGGGATCTCCAGCCGGGTTATTCATACCATGCTGACGTCAGGTCCAGGGGTGGAGCCTTTTCACTTTCGCTTCTGGTGTTGGTTTTTGCCATACACGCGGCGGGTTTGCTCCTTGATCATTTAGCGGTATTTCTCTTTTGTTTTTTGTCTTGTTCACTGTTATTGCTGTTTATTGTTGTTACCATTGATACTGTTGTTATTCAGATTGTTCTATCACCTGTTGTATTAAATTTCTTGTTATTTTAGCTGGGGTCTGTGTCTAACTTTCAGCCCGACCGGCGCGGGTGGGGGAGGGGCAACAGCCATGTGCTCTCTCATCCCGGCAAGAATTAAACCTTGCACACAGTCCATTGTAGCGCTCGATCTTCCCAGAGGCTGGTGCGTGGTAGGGGATATGGTAGACCCACTCGATGCCGTGTTCTTCTGCCCAGGCATTTATGAGGTTGTTTCAGAAGGGGGTCCCGTTGTCTGACTCAATTCTCTCTGTGGTGCCATGTTGCCACAGGTCTTGCGTCTCAAGGCCCAGGATGGTGTTTCGGGTGGTGGCGTGGTGTGAGAGCCGAGCAACCAGGCCTGTGAAAAACTAAGACAAACAGCCTGGGAAAGCAAGAGTTGAGGCTGATTGAAGATTTGCCTCAAACACTCCCAAGACAAAACCGTGAGTCACAGGGTGCTTTCTGTGGAGGCCGAAGCTGATAAGGCTGCCCGATGTATCTGGGGGAGAGAGCCCTGTGGAGA
>NW_020799142.1:579371-586239 GCF_003259725.1 Athene cunicularia | reverse complement strand
GGTGCTGGGTACGCTTCCAGCCATCCAGTGGTTACTTCCACCATTGTGAGCATGTGGCGCTTCCTGTGGCGAGTCTGTGGCAGAGTGATGTAGTTGATCTGCCAGGCTTCTCCATATCTACATTTCAGCCATCACTCTCCATTTTGCTGGGGCTTCATCCACTTGGCATATTTGATTGCAGCACACGTCTCACATCCGTGGATGATCTCTGCAATGGTGTCAATAGTGAGGTCCACCCCTCGATCTCGAGCCCACCTGTATGTTGCATCTCTACCTTGGTGGCCCGAGGTCTCATGGGCCCACTGGGCTATGAACACCTTTGCACTACCAGTCCAAGTCCACCTGAGCCACTCTAATCTTAGCAGCTTGGTCTGCCTGCTGGTTGTGTCGATGTTCATCAGTGGCCCGACTCTTGGGTACATGGGCATCCACATGGCGCACCTTCACAATGTAGTTTTCCACACAGGCTGCAATGTCCTGGCATACTTCAGTAGCCCAGATGGTTTTACCCTTACAAAGTCAGTTGCTCTGTTTCCATTGCTACAACCATTTCCACAGGGTATTTGCCACCGCCCACGAGTCAGTGTAGAGATAGAGCCTTGACACTTTTCACACCCTGCAATATCCAAAGTAAGCTGCATGGCTTACACCTCTGTGATCTGGCTCGATTCACCTTGACCCTCAGCAGCTTCAGTGACCCGTCGTGTGGACTCAATACAGCAGCCTTCCATCGTTGATGTTTTCCCACAATGCGACAAGACCTAGTGAAACTCCAAAATATTGGGGGTGACTGCTGACTCAGGCCTTTGCCCATCTTTTCCCACACACCTTGCCACTCAATTATCTGAACTTGGGGCAGGTTTCTGGCTGGTGGTATTTTTGGAGAAATATCGTATGGCCTAAAACAGGACCTTGGAGGCATTCAGAAAGCATTGTGCCGCAAACACACTGGCCTGGATGCTCCAAGGACATCTAAAACTCTGAAACTGAGAGGATCTCTTCCCCTGGCTCACCCATAGAGTGGGTGAGTGCTAACAAAAGCCCAGGCAGCAAACAGGTACTGGCCTGGCCTCATACACAGCGATACAAACGCATTATAAGCAGTCAGTTGCCAGTACAGCAAAACAAGGCCCTTTACAAGTTTTCCATTGCCAACAAACACTAGCACTGGGATTATACACTGGATAGAAGGATTATTCCAGCCCCACCATGCAAGCAAGTGGGCCACCATTGCAAATGTTCCTTAGCAAACAATGCAAATAAAACCAGAAAGATTGCACCTAACAGACTGCTCCAACACACTCTGGTCAGGGTCTGTCCCTTTTTGATCCATATTTCAACCTTCTCATGCCCCACATTGGGTGCCAAAAAGGCTGTGGTGTTTTAGGCCCTGCCAGGACCTGAGATCACGTCACCGTTGTCCCTCACCCAGCCACGGACCGAACAGGGCAGGGAGTGAAATACAAACCACGGGGGTTGAAATAAGGACAAATTTAATACAATAGTGTAACATATGATAAACCTAACAACAACAATAGCAATAACAAGAAACAGTAATAACAATGAACAGGACAAGAGATATACCACAAGGATATAGCAGTGAAGGGGAGCGACTATGAAGAAAAGCCGTCCCTGCATTTCCCCCGCATGGGTGCCCGGACCTGATGTCAGCATTGTATTGAATAACCCAGCTGGAACTCCCTCCCCACTTCTGGGGAAATTTAACACTATCCTAGCTAAATCCAGGACACAGGCCCTCCCTGAAAAACCTGATCTCCTCCTACAACAGGGCAACCTGCTTATTGGATGAGGGAAAGGCTGTGGATGTTTTTTACCTTGACTTCAGTAGGGCCTTTGCACTGTTTCCTACAGCATTCTCCTGGCAAAAATGGCTGCTCGAGGCTTGGACAATCACACGGCTTTCTGGGTGAAAAACCAGCTGGATGGCCAGGCCCAAAGAGCTGTGATGAATGGAGTTAAATCCAGCTGGTGGCCGGTCACAAGTGGTGTCCCCCAGGGCTCGCTTTTGGGGCCACTCCTGTTTAACATCTTTATTGATGATCTAGACAAGGGGATCTAGACATGACACCCTTTATACATTTTCCACCGATAACAAAGGCCACCACTGGGATCCTATACTGGATATAATGGTTAATCCAGCCTCACCACGCAAGCAAATGGGCCAGCATTGCAAGCATTTTCTTATCAAACAGTACAAATAGAAACAGAAAAATCACACCCAACAGATTGCTCTAACACTGTGCTCAGGGTCTGTCCCTTTTTGATTCTTATTTCAACCCTCTTGTGCCCCACGTTGGTGCACCAAAAAGGCTGTGGTGGTTTAAGCCCTGCCGGGACCGGAGACCACGTTGCTGTTGCCCCTTCCCCACACTTGGACACAAGTAGGGCACAAACCTCGGGTTAAAATAAGAAGACATTTAATACAACAGTGTAATAAACAATCTGAACAACGACAGTAGCAATGATAACAACAATTGTCCTGGTTCAACTAGGATAGGGTCAAGTTTCCCCAGCAGAGAGAGACGGGGAAGGGATCTCCAGCCAGGTTCTTCATACCATGCTGATGCCAGGACCAGGGGCGGAGCCTTTTTACTTTCGCTTTTGGTTTTGGGGGTTGCAACTCAAACACACGGTGGGCATGTTCCCCGACCATTTTGTGGTATTTCTCTGTATATCTTTTATCTTGTTCACTGTTATTGCTGTTTATTGTTGTTATCATTGCCACTGTTGTTGTTCAGATTGTTCATCACACTGCTGTATTAAATTTCTTCTTATTTCAGCCTGGGGTCTGTGCTTAACTTCCAGCCCGACGGCTGAGAGTGGGGGAGTGGCAACAGCAACGTGCTCTCCGGTCCCGGCAGGGCTTAAACCTGCACATTCTTAATTGGAGCACCAATGTGGGGCACGAGGGCTGAAATAAGAATAAAAAGGGACAGACCCTGACCAGCGTGGGATAGAGCAATCTGTTGGGTGTAATATTTCTGTTTGTATTTGTGTTTGTTCGATAAGAAAACATTTGAAATGCTGGCCCACTTGTTTGCGTGGCGGGGTTGGATTAATCCTTATATCCAGTGTATGATCCCACTGGTGGCGCTTATCGATGGAAAATGTATAAAGGGTCTTACGTTGTTATACAGGCTATTGAATGCTTATAATGCCTTTGTATTGCTGTGTACGGGGGTGAGCCGGTACCTGTTTGCCATTTGGGTTTTTGTTAGGGGTCTCACCCCCTCTATGGGTGAGCCAGGGGAAGAGATCCTCTCGGCTTTGGGGAGTTTCAGTTATCCTTGGAGCCTGCAGGCCAGTGTGATTGTGGCACAATGCCTTCTGAAAGTCTGCCTGATTTTGGTTTTGGCCATGCGGCATTTCTCTAACAGTAGCAGTGCCCGGAAACCTGCCCCGAGGTCAGATAATAGTGAGTGGCAAGGGGTGTGGGAAAAGATGGGCAAAGGCCTGAGTTGTTGGGCACACCCAATGCTTTGGAATTTCACTCCTGAAAAAATGCAGAGCCCTTGTAAGCTGATGGAGTGCTTAGAAAGGGTGTGTTACAAAGCTGGCAAAACCCAGAAGACACAAATCGCTGCAATGTGTTGGGGACTTGCCCATGCATACTGTGTCCTCCTTAATACCACCCAGTGCCCTCAAGGGGAAGAAAAGTCTAAAGAACCTGAGAGTTGGAAATCACTGAAACTGCCTGTCCCCTCCGGTCCAGATACTGAGCCAGTCTAGCACAGCGACTGAGCCAGAGACGCAGCCAGTGCCGGTCTCAGTCGCCCCGATACAGAAAACAAAATGTACAAGAAAGTCAGTTTGCAAAGAGGGGGATGGTGATGAGTCAGGCCCAGCATGGGAACAGGAGGAAGGGCCAGTGGTGATCGTCCGATCTCTATCCCTGACTGAGCTGCAAGATATGTGAAGAAATTTTGGCTGCCTGGGAGGCGAGCAGATTTGCACATGGCTGCTCCGATGCTGTGACAATGGAGCCAGTGCTTTTGAGATGGAGGGGAGAGAAGCCAAGCATCTGGGATCTTTGGCCAAGGATGCTGGCATTGATAGGGAAATAGGGAAACAGGCTCAAACCCTCACCCTTTGGAAGCGACTCCTGCTCAGTGTAAGGGAGAGGCACCCCTACAAAGATGATATCCTATGTCAGCTAACCAAATGGACCAACATTGAGAAAGGCATCCAGAACCTCAGGGAACTGGCTGTGTTTGAGATGATCTATGGTGATCTGAATAATGAGCAGTCACCCATGGACACAGATCAGGCCTCTTACACACACCTGATGTGGCGAAAGTTCCTGAAGAGTGCACCAGAAGCACACTCAAAAGCATTAGCAATAGTGTCCTGGTGGACAGACACCCACACCCTAACAGTGGATGGAGTGGTTGGCAAGCTCCGGCAATATGAGGGAAATCTCCCTTCATCTCAGCATTCCTGGGTCTCAGCTGTGGAGGAACCATCTCAGAGGGTCTAGAAAATGGAAGAGCACATGTCCTACATTCCACCTGCATGGGCTGATGTCTCAGCCATTAGAAGTAAATGTTTCCCCACCCAACAAAAAGGCAGTAGGAGGACCACACCACGAGGTACCCTGTGGTTTTTCCTCTATGACCATGGAGAAAACATGAGGAGGTGGGATGGACAGTCCACTGCTGCCCTAGCTGCATGAGTAGAGCAGCTGAAAGGGAAGACCATCACAAAAGGGGAGTCCTCCACGAGAAAGCGCAGATCCAGTATCCAATTCCCAAGACAGAATAGAATGGTGAACATTATGTCTGATCCTCTTGAGGGGACCAGTAAATCATTCTTGAAAGAAGTAGAGATGATGAGCAGGATTAGAGGGGCCCTTTCTCCAGCCAGGTGGAGGAAAGGTATAATCAGCTTTACTGGACAGTGTGGATCTGATGGCCTGGCACATCAGACCCACAAGAGTACCAGGCTTTGGTGGACACTGGTGCACAGTGCACCCTGATGCCATTAACCTACACTGAGGTTGAATCCATCTGCATCTCCGGAGTGACAGGGGGATCCCAACAGCTGACCCTACTGGAAGCTGAAGTGAGCCTGACTGGGAAGGACTGGCATAAGCACCCCATTGTGACTGGCCCAGATGCCCCGTGCATCCTGGGCATAGACTATGTCAGGAGAGGGTACTTCAAAGACCCAAAGGGGTACAGGTGGGTTTTTGGTGTAGCTGCCCTGGAGGAGGTTGAACAGTTGTCCACCTTACCTGGCCTCTCAGAGATCCCTCAATGGTGGGGCGGCTTAAGGCTGAGGAGCAGCAAGTGCCGATTGCTACTAGGAGGGTGCACCAGCGGCAGTACCGCACCAAATGAGATTCCTTGGTCCCCATCCATCAGCTGATCCATCAACTAGAAAGCCAGAAGGTGATCAGCAAAACTCACTCACCCTTCATCAGCCCTATATGGCCAGTGAGAAAGCCTAATGGCGAATGGAGGCTAACTGTGGACTACCGTGGCCTGAATGAAGTTACGCCAGCAATGAGTGCTGCAGTGCCGGACACGCTAGAGCTCCAGTATGAACTGGAGTCGAAGGCAGCCAAGTGGTACGCTACGATTGACATTGCTATCATGTTCTTCTCCATTCCGATAGTGCCAGTGTGCAGACCACAGTTTGCTTTCACTTGGAGAGGCATCCAGTACACCTGGAATAGACTGCCCCAGGTTGGAACCACAGCTCCACCATTTGCCATGGACTGTTCCACACTGCACTGGAGAGAGGTGGAGCTCCAGAACACCTGCAGTACATCGATGACATCATTGTATGGGGGGACACAGCTGAGGAAGTCTTTGAGAAAGGGAAGAAAATAATTTAAATTCTCCTGAAGGATGGCTTTGCCATTAAGCAAAATAAAGTTAAGGGGCCCGCAAGGGAAATTCAATTCCTAGGAATAAAATGGCAAGATGGGCATCGCCACATCCCAATGGAGGTGATAAACAAGATAACAACCATGGCCCCACCAACCTGTAAAAAGGAGACTCAGTCTTTCCTGAGCACTGTGGGGTTCTGGAGAATGCACATCCCAAATCACAGCCTGATTGTGAGCCCTCTCTACCATATAACGAGCTGCCGGATGAGGAGAAGCGATATTCCCTGTTCACTGATGGGTCTTTTCGCATTATGGGAAAACATCAACAATGGAAGGCTGCTGTATGGAGTCCCACATGACGGGTCACTGAAGCTGCTGAGGGACAGGGTGAATCGAGCCAGTTTGCAGAGGTGAAAGCCATCCAGCTTTTAAACCAACTCGTGGGCAGTGGCAAATACCCTGTGGAAATGGTTGCAGCAATGGAAGCAGAACAACTGGCAACGTAAGGGTAAAACTGTCTGGGCTGCTGAAGTATGGCAGGACATTCCAGCCCGTGTGTAATAGCTCGTGGTGAAGGTGCACCATGTTGATGCCCATGTACCCAAGAGTCGGGCCACTGATGAACATCGACACAACCAGCAGGCAGACCAAGCTGCTAAGATCATGGTGGCTTATGTGGACTTGGACTGGCAGTGCAAATATGAATTGTTCATAGCCCAGTGGGCACATGAGACCTGCAACGATGCAACATACAGGTGGGCTCGAGATCAAGGGGTGGACCTCACTATTGACACCATTGCAGAGATCATCCACAGATGTGAGACGTGTGCTACAATCAAACATGCCAAGCTGGTGAAGCCCTAGCGAAATAGAGAGCAATGGCTGAAATATAGATATGGAGAGGCCTGGCAGATCAACTACATCACACTGCCACAGACCCGCCACAAGAAGCGCCACATGCTCACAATGGTGGAAGTAACCACTGGATGGCTGGAAGCTTACCCAGCACCCCAC
>NW_020799142.1:570469-579321 GCF_003259725.1 Athene cunicularia | reverse complement strand
TCCCCTACCACGCACCAGCCTCTGGGAAGATCGAGCGATACAATGGACTGTTAAAAACCACATGAAAGCATTGGGAGGTGGGACCTTCAAAGACTGGGACACGCATCTAGCACAGGCCACCTGGCTAGTGAATATAAGAGGATCTGCCAGTCGAGCTGGCCCAGCTCAGTCGAGACCTCCACGTGCTGTAGATGGGGATAAAGTCCCTGTGGTGCGCATGAGGAATATATTGGGAAAAATGGTCTGCTTTAGTCCTGCACCAGGCAAAGGCAAAGGCAAACCCATCCACAGGATTGCTTTTACCCAAGGACCTGGGTGCACCTTGTGGGTGATGCAGGACAATGGAGAGGTCTGTTGTGTACCACAGGGTGACTTGATTCTGGGTGAGAACATGACTTAAATTATGCTGTGCCTGTGTAAATTATTACTTTGTTATTGTTAACTGCTAAATGGCAACTGGACATGACAGAGATGGTATAAAGGGGTGGATTATGTCCTGGTTCAGCTAGGATAGGGTTAAGTTTTCCCCAGCAGAGAGAGAAGGGGAAGGGATCTCCAGCCGGGTTATTCATACCATGCTGATGTCAGAACCAGGGGCGGAGCCTTTTTTACTTTCGCTTTTGGTTTTGGGGGTTTTGACTCAAACATACAGCGGGCTTGTTCCCTGACCATTTTGTGGTATTTCTCTGTATATCTTTTGTCTTGTTCACTGTTATTGCTGTTTATTGTTGTTATCATTGCCACTGTTGTTGCTCACATTGTTCATCACACCGTTGTTTTAAATTTCTTCTTATTTCAGCCCGGGGTCTGTGCTTAACTTCCAGCCGGTCCAGCTGAGGGGAGGGGAGGGGCAACAGCAACATGCTCTCCTGTTCCGGCAGGGCTTAAAACAGCATAACAATTAACAGTAATAACAGTAAACAAGACAAAGGATATACAGAGAAATACCGCAACGGTTACAGACAGCTCGCCATGCGCTCCCCACAACCAAAGCCACAAAGGAAAAAGTTCCCACACTCCTGCATCCCGACCTCATGTCAGCATGGTATGAGTAACTGCTGGAGATCCCTTCCCACTCTCTGCTGGGGAAACTTAACCCTATCCTAGCTGAACCAGGACAGTTTTCCTTTGTCCACTGATGCAGCCACTGCATTGTAGAAGGCCACTGGATTAGTCTGGCATGATTTGCCATTGGTGAAGCCATGTTGACTATGTCTAAGCACATTCCTGTCTTCCACATTCTTCTGCATAAGTTTCAGGAGGATCTGTTCCTTATCTTACTAGGCACTGAGGTGAGGCTGACTATTAAATAGTTCCCAGGGTTCTCCTTTCTACCCTTGTAAAAATGGGTGTGATATTCCCTTTTCTCTGGTTACTGTGGACCTCTCCTGGCTGCCATAACTTTTCAAATATGATGGACAGTGGCTTAGCAACTGTCTGCTAATTTCCTGAGGACCCTGGGATGCATCTCATAGAGTCCCATAGACTTGTATATGTTCAGGTTCCTCAGGTGGTCTTGAACCTGATCTTAAAGATAGAAGGGATCTTGTCTAGTTCCTGCCTTGAGGTTCAGAGACTTGAAAGATGTAGGAACAATGATGGTCCATGAAAAACAAGGCCAAAAAATTTAGTACCTCATCCGTCAGTTGTCACTTGTTGTCCTGTCTTATTTTTGGGGGGTGTATTTTCTTTAATATTCCTTTCTGACCAAAGCACCTGTAGAAGCCCTTCTTATTGTCCTTGCCCAATAGCTTTCCTGATGCCACCCATACACTTCTATGCAGTGTTCCTGTATTCTTCCCAGGATACATGTCTCTGGTTCTCTTGCTCATGCATTTTCTTCTTACATTTTATGACCAGGAGGTCGTCACTCAGCCATGCTGGATTCCTGCTTTCCTTACCTGATTTCTTACACATGGGAATCAAAAGCTCTTGTGCTCTAAGAAAAACATCAGGTACCAGCTCTGTTGTGCTCCTGTATCCCTGAAGGCAATTTCCCAGAGGGTATCATACCCTTATTCTTTGAACAACTGGAAGTTTGCTCTCCTAAAATTCAGGATCTCACTGACTGTTCAATAAAGGTGCAATACTACGGTGAGTTTAGAAGATTATCTAATTAGTTCTATATCCACAATTGCATATCTTTATTTTTGGTCTTAGGGAAATTAAGAGTTTACCAGATTCTGTGGAACATGGCAGAAATGGGGAAAAAATACCTTATCTTCTCTACACTGCTGTTGCAAAGCTTATTTAAATACTTGGGAATAAACCTAAAGTACTAAGTAAATATTAAATAGAACCATTTCATTTCTTTTTCTGTCTCTCTTAACAGTCATAACTGAATTATTTTCCATTAATTTTGATCAGATGATTGATTTTACTGAGTGAAGCAAAGAAAGAGCTGGCATCTGACCTCCATTCCACCACTGCTTGTTGTTGCACACACTCTCATGACCATGTTATGTATTTGTGGCTGAATAATCTCCCCCAGTGTTCATTCTGAGGCTACATCCTTGTCCAGAATATTAAACTTTGTGATAATTTACATTGCCTGTGTGGAATAATTAGCTTGTAAGGAATTTACCATGAGTTAGCCCATGACAAATCCAGCTATCTGGATTTTCAAAGGGTGTGGATGCATGACTCAACACATAAAAAATTGCTTTAAGCCTGACACAACAGTGACAAATTTACTCCTAGATAATTCATGACTAAATGTTGCCACTTTTTTAATTGCTTATTTTTTAGTGTTTCACACACTTTAAAACATAAATTTGCTCATTTATACACAGCTGTCACAGCATGATTTGATCTGGCTTCAGGAATTACCCCTCTGTGCACATGTTCCTGGATGCAGCTACCTTTAAAAACAGATGTTAGCATAGAATAAACAGCCTATAAAAGTTAGTTAAACAATTGTTGTCTGTTCAGTAGACTTTGCTGCAGATTTTGTCTTGTTGTTGATACAGAGAAATGATTACTTGTTTTGAGATTTACTTATTGCAAACTGCTTAGCAACTTACTTACTTATAGCAACTTACAGTATTTTTTAATATTGCTAAGAATCCTGCTTGCCCAGACCATTCTGTGGAATTTTACCAAAGACTACTGTGTTCATCAAAACAAAGCAGTTTACTATGAAAATCTACCAAGAACTACAGTGTTCAGCAAAATATCATGGTTTTGTCCATGGAAAAAAAGATGTGCTCTAACTAGTTGGGTCTTGGTAATGAGTAAATATAGCCATATTATGGACAGTAGAAGTTCCATTGGTTCTCTTAGATAAGATACAATGAGTAAACCGGCTGAAAATCACTCTTGTTATTCAAGAAATTGGCCAAGAAAATCTGCGTATGCTCTGGGGAAAAGTACAAGGTGAGAAAGACTCTCAGCCTTCCTCCCACAGACCCCTGAAGACGACCACCAGGAGGCAATGCACAGGCAAAAAGATAACATAAACTGCTGACACCAGCCTCTAGAACTAACCCAGCCTTACTCATGCATATGTATGTTTGTGTTATGTAATTCAATGAATATGGATATCCACATTCTATAAGATTTCCGTAAAATGTGCAGTAAATGTGCAAGTTTTGTGGAGAAATTCCCTTGCACCCCAGCGCTGGAGTAAATATACTTGCTTTATAACTCTATTCAAGTTATAGAGTCTGTTTTCCACAAGTCATTGTAGGCAAACAATCTCTTATATGTATAGTCAATTAGGGATGTATATGCAAAGGACAATTTGGAATCACTACTCTTCTCCCATTATCTTTTAATCTCCTCTATCTATAGTTTTTCTTCTTTTAATGTTTGTAATAAAAAAACACCTCATCCCACTTCTTTTCTCTGTGCCTGTGTTAGTTTTCTGAAATCTGTGATTATTTTGTAGTTTTATCTTGAAATTGAGTAATGGAAGTACTTCTTAAAATGTTTATAATGTAGAAGCAGCACAACCCTCCAACAAACAGAAGGGACTACGGCTAGACTTTCTCAAAACATTTTAAAGTTTACTGTTACTTCTCTTTCTGTAAAAAAGTATTCTTGCACTAGGAAAAATTAACATTTTAGAGTGATGTATCTCACTAGAGACCATTATCTGCAGCTTAGTCATCAGGTCACCCAGGAAATACAGCAGAATTTAGTGGTGAGCTGGGATGTACCATCACTGCTTTAATGCAATTAAATACAAACAATGAATGTGAAACCACTGTTTTCTTACAGCAGATTCTTAGGAGACAATTTAAAGATGAAGTCTAAGGTCTAGTTCAAATCTACTTAACATTTTTTGCAAGCCTCCTTTTTTTATTACCATAGTGACACTTTCTTTCTCAAAGAAAAAAAATGGTAGGTAAGTGAAAAAAACCCCAAACTTTCAGTGAGACCTATGTAGAGATCCCAGAGGCAAAGGGACCAGAGTAAGGTCATTTAAAGACACACAAAAAGCCTCAGGAAGACAGGAAAAATTCTCCAGGGATGATTACTTGAGTTGGCACATTCAGATTAATGAAACTAACTGAATTACTTGCACTGGGGCAGCAGTAATCACTAGCACATATATTCAGCCATGCCAGATTTCTCTTATGCTTTAAGAACCAAATGCTGGTGTATATGTAGGACAGCAACATACAAATAGATGAGATAGATATAACAATAAATATTTTCTGTTCTCAAACTATGTCTTATTAGAAACCATTCTTAATGGTATGTAACATGACATCACTCTAGGTAATACAGCTTTATGAATAAGTTGTCTTCTAAACTCTGACATGATTTATTGTTTTATTCTTTAAATATTGGCCTAGCAGAGCTAGAGATGAACATCTTTCATTCCCAGGAAAGGCATTATATAAGCAACAGTGCCCCAAAAAGCTTAACTCATCTGAAGTCTCCAGAGACCATTTATTGCACACAGGAGTTAAAAGTTTTGCTAAGGGTGCTAGCTGAGGTAACTGTATTTGTGGCATATTTTCATTCTCTTGTTTTGTAGTATTTTTGCATTATATTAAATTATAAAAAGTTTGTTAACTATAGCTGTGTCATGTATTTATATAATATATATCCAGCTCACTGGGAGTCTTAAAATTGGAATTTATCTTGGTGAGTATATGAAAAAGATCTTGGAAATAATGATAAGTAAGACTGCATCCTGAAGGAGATCATGGGCTAACTTCTATCCTCAAAAGAGCTATTCAAATACTTTCATCTTTTATGTTGCCAGCATGCTGCTCCATTTGCAAAATAAAATCTCCTCACAGCTCTCCAGTGTCTGATGCAGTCTGAGCTTTTATACAGGCTGGGGAATAAAGGGAAGGGTGGTATTCTGTTTTGCCTAAAAAAGAGGGTAAAAGGAAATAAGTATCTCTGGCAAAAATAGAGTAAATGGTATTCAAAGCAAAGAGCTCAAAGCCTGGAATCAAACTATCTATCTAAAATACTTCACCAAGATACATGCTACTGACTTTTATGATTTAATTTTTATTATAGCTGTTTGCCAGTAACAATATTATGGTGTTATGGAAGTATAAGCAAGAGGACTGCATGACTCAAAAGCTTCTTGGACACATTCAAACAATACTTTCTCACATTATCTGTAAATGGCTGGTGGCAATTGCCTGCCTGCATGGTTCAGACATGGATAACGAAAATCTTTAAGATATGTTTGCCACAACACGAGGGCTCAGGACATTAAATTAATTTTATTCCTGCATACAATAAAGCCCAAACATATGATCCTGAGATTACAACCACAGATCAAATACATCTTTTCATAGAACTTTCATGTCAAAGGTCTGAATTCAGTTGCTTTAGCATGTCCCTAATTTCCAAATGCTTAAGGTCCATGATGAACTGGGACATAATGCAGAAATCCATAGATTTAGAGAAAGGATTTGCAAGATAAAGAAAACCCCACAGTTTTATTTCCAACAAAAAATTTATAAGTGATCTTTTATGAAAAGAGAACATTCAGAAAATTTTCTTAATCAGGAACTCATTCAAGTAAAAGTAGATACCCAATCATGCAAGATGAGAAATACTTCTACAATTCAGTGAAGTCAATCTTACAGGAAGCATAGTACTTCACAGGTTCTAGTGTGAGGTGTATTCATTTTTCTGCACTTCACACTAGGAGGTCACAGCATAAGTCACAAAATAGTTTAAAAGGTAATTTATTTTTCTATGCTAGGAAATCTCATTCAAAGAAAAGGACACTATAAGTCTAGTCTCAGATTTCAGAAGAGGAGGAGGCAAAAGTTAAACACCATATTTTAATGTATTCATTTTTATTGCCTTTGTGAAGCAATAGAAAATCACTTGGCACAGAGATCACCAAGTAGATAATATATATTAAATTAGAGTTAAAAAGCATTCAAACAATACTCAAAGTAATGAAAGCAATATGAACAAATGGAGGTAAATACAATAGAATTATTTAGAGAGCCATTAAGGCAGATTGTCTTATGTTTACTGTAATAAGAAATAAAAGTTGGCAGGTTCTACCCAAATTAATTACGTCAATACAAAGGTAGTCACAAAAATCTGAGATTTTAATAGCTTTTCTCTAATTTTGAAGAAAAAACTTTCAAAAATCAGAAATGAAATTTTAAAAAATATACTCCTAGTAGGTTTCAAGTTTGCAGTTTTACTATTACTTTTCAAAGAGTTGATAATTCTTTAATGCTTTTCCTCTTTTTTGACATACTTTGATTAATTTTATTAATACCTGTAAACCAGGTGTACTACGCTTACAAAAAGGACTGGCTTTGTAGGGCCATAATATTCTCACAAAATAGGACCTTCTATAATAATTCAAGGAACACACACATGCTAAGGACTATTTTGACCGTCTTCTCCAAATTCTTGTCCATACTTTCCTCTACAAAGATTGCCTTGAGAATATAAATTAATCTACGTTGAGAATATAAATTAATCTACACCGATTAAGGAATTTGCATTAGAGCAGCTATCATGGGAAACATTGCTAGAAGAGGATGTAGCCCCCTATGAGTGAGAGTGTGAAGCTGCACCCTTCTGTATGTCACACCACACCAGTCAGAACAAAATGTGGGGGGTTGGGTCCAGGCCTTTGGGTTGCCCCTGCCTAGGCAACAGATGTGTGTATTTGCTTGTCATTTCACAAAAGCACCATGGAATCACTTTGCTCAGGGTAAGGTCAAATCCTTGAACTGGCCCTTTGCAACTACAACGTTCAGTTTCATGAGCCAAATCAATAATGTAAGAGAAGTCTGGCACAAACTTACATGAGCACTTAGTATGACAAAGAGCTCTACAAAGAAATGCTGGCGTGACTCTGCAAATCAGCTAGAACCAGTAAACCATGATTTCTGTTCGAAGAGCCTAGCATTTCCTGTCATCAAAGAATGAAAACATCTTTGACACACATTAACCACTAACTGCTTGCTATGTCCTATACCCCCACAAAAGCAAGTTTTCACCTTTGAAGAAGGATGAGGCATTTAAAACCAAACCAAAAATCCACTGATATGCTTCAATTTGGGAAATGTGAACAGGCTTTCAAAGAACTAATTCATGAAGTCTGCATATCTTGCATTTTGTATTAGAAAAACCCCTCATCATGATAATACATCTAGCCTTTGTAGAAATACTGAAACATCCATCACAGGTCCAATTACCCAAATTTGTTTCATAAAGTCAGTAGATCTACTTATAGAACAAGGTATTTACTTTAACCTGAAGGCACCAGAATCATGTTTCACCATATGTATTTTTATATTTTAAAGTAGTGTTAAGACAATCCCATTTAACACACGAATGCTTCACTACAATGCTCCTCAAATATAGTACAGATCTGGGTCCTAATTCTTCCAGCTGACCTATACAGATGGATCTCTTGAAGGTCTTCTGTATAATCCTGTTCATCCAGTGATGCTGAGCAATGTTCACACACAGTGGGTATGTACTGTAAGATACACCTCATTTTAAGACATGCCCAAGCTTCAGCTTGCTATTTTATGTTATGTATTTCACTGAAATCATTATCTTACTCAAGTACAGTGGAGTTCAACAAGCTTCCAACAACAGTGAGCATGTCTGCCTTACATTCTTCATTACCAGTAATTGACTGCTACTCTGGGCACCCGCCCCTCGGAGGTTACCTTATTCTGGCTCCCGGGGACTGAGACAGTAACTCCCGGGGATTACCCGGGAGCTGTCGCAGCTCCACCACCGACACTCCCTCGGCTCTAGACAGAGCTTCCTCATCCTAGCAAAAACCCGTGTTTGTCCTCGTTTGAGCTGCAAGTGCCCGACTGGCTCTATTACTGTTCACCAAGTTAAAGGGTGTACGAAGCCCCGCGTCCCGAGGCCGCGCGGATGGGCTTTAAAATCTCCTCCCGTCTGAGGGAGAGGCTTTTGCACAGTGTTTCCCTCGCTTTGCTTGCCACTGCTTGCGACCCTGCGACCGCAGCCTGTTTGCACCCTGCACGAAGGGACTGCACCCCTCTGGGACTGACACCCCGTGGACCCGCGGGCTCCTGCCCGAAAGGCGCGACGACAGCGACCGCAGCCAGCCCTGAACGCACCAGCGTACCCCGACCCACAAGCGAGGAACCCCGCTCACCTCACCGACCCACTCGCGAGGAAAGCAGTGGCTTTCCGGAGGAGCTGCAACTCTCACCCTGGCGTCTGAGCCAGGACAGGCGACCTGGCTAGGTCGGCGCCGCTCGGAGGGCAGGCAGACCAACGAGCCCGCCCGAACAGCGCGGGGACGGGGCGGTTTGTTCCCTCCCCCCGGGCCTGCACGGCTCGGACCCCGAGACCCTCCCTTGCGTCCCCCAGCCGCGCCGCCAGGCCGGGAGCGCTGCCTTCCGCCC
>NW_020799142.1:517193-570419 GCF_003259725.1 Athene cunicularia | reverse complement strand
CCCCCACCCTCCGCGCGCCGAGGCCTCGTGTCCTGTGTAAGGGAGACGGGAGAGACGAGCTGCCCCAGGGCGCCGGAGGGCACGCTCCCCTCCTGCCAAAGTTTCCTGCAGCACTCGGCTCCGTCAGCCCTTGCACCGCCGGCGCGGCGGGGGGAGAGTGCGGCCGGCTCTGGGCCGGGCGGAGGGGAGCGGGGTGGCAGTCCCGGGGGCCGGTTCGTCCCGCTTGTCATGGGCTCTGTCTTAAAGGGACAGCAGCGTTCGGGAGTGGTGTGTCTGGGCGCAATCCCGGCCGCCTCCTGCGATGATGGGGAAGATGGCTGAACGCGGCAGGGCCAAAGTCCCTTCGGACTTTGGCGCTATTTTGTTGAGGCCGTAATTTTTTCACCTCTAGATGTCAATCTATGGAAAGCAGTCAAGTGTTGACATTTTGTTAGTCTTAACTTCCAGCTATTTTAAGCTGTGGTGTTATGGTTCCTATTAGACCCTGGGAGTGGTGCTTTTTTGTCTTCTTTTTTTTAGTTTCTACTTCTCATTCTGTTAATTCTTTTAAAAACTCCTTTATCAGATCTTATACATTAGTTTTGAAAGACGTATGCTTCGTGTGTCAGTCTCTCACAATTTTGGTTTGCATGTGGTTTTGAACATACTAGGTAACTATTGTCTTGAAAGTGTGTGGCCATGCTGTGAGAATTGATGTATGAACGGGTGGGTCCCAAGCCCTTTTGGAATGGTAAAGCCGCTGTAAGTTCACAGTCTGTCTTGTGGAGCACTAACACAGAGGTGCAGCATTGAGAAGTTGGTGTGTTTTACCATAGACTGTTTTGAGATTGCCTACTGTAGGCTTGCAGATGAGCATTCTTACAGGTTCCAACAAAAAAGAGAAATCTCTGGCTTTATTTTTAAGCTACCTATTAAAGATTGTTTGTCTGGCATGGAAATCTTAAAAGAAGACAGTAATTTTAATATCACATCTCTTCATGATATGTCGCTTGGTATGAATAAGGCCTTTTTGTTTCCTTTTTGATTTGGGGTATTCTCTTTGTGTCTTTATGGGTGTTCCGGCATTAAAAGCATCAGTAATAAATCTGACTGTCAGAAAATTGCAGTTCAATCCCAAAATCTTAACCAAACTTAATTTTTTAGATTATTTGTATGTTAGACATTTATATTTTTGTCTTGTACTGTAGCCTGAAATCAGGAGATAGTTTTTAAAAATAACTTTATTGGAAGATTGATAGGTTTGCTGACCAGTGCCTACAGAAAAAATGGAAAGCAGGTTGAATTTAATCCTCAGTACTCAGCTGGTTTCTTTAATGAGGTGATCCCATCAGTGCTGCAGGTGAAAATGGGAAATCTAGGCAGTACAAGTAGCCAAAAGTAAATGCAGACGTAGAGCCCTGCCTTTGACAAATGGAAGCAGAGGTCTGCACAAGCATGTGTACAGGCGGGTTCAAAATACTCAGATGTGATCTGAAACACCAACCCACTGTTTTTTTGCTTTATCTGCTTCCTTGTCAAGTGAGAGAACCTCCAGGCTGGTGAGTGTCAAATAAAACAAGATAAAATTGAATCTGCTCTTCTGGAAGTTATTTCCCTGCATGTGGCTGATACCACAAAATGCTCATTTTGAGAGTTTTGTTCTTGATTCCTTACATATGAATTCTAAGGAACTGTGATGTAAATGCATACATATTGAAGACAAACTTATTCTCAGCATATTGCTTCCATTTTTACATGTAGTCATGGCTCAAAGAGGTTGGGATTTTTTCTGCCATCCTCATTTTACAGATTGACAGAGGTATCCACATTGCATACTCAAGAACAATGGCATATACAATGAAATGAAGACTGTACTTAAAAGCCACTTTATAACTTGCCAGTTTTCCATTTAACATTTAATTGGATCAGGCCATTACTGGTGATACTTGAGATGAGTAAATCTCCTGGGATGTTTACATGTATAATAGTAATACCCAAAATTACAGCTATTAGTAGTACAAACAAATACTTAAAAAGTATCACAAATCAACCCAGACAATCTGCAAAAAATTATTTCTGGTTTATACCTGAAAACCATTTATAACAATTAAGATTAAACACTCTATGGAGTAGGTTATACCATATCTGCCATATTCTGTGTGGTAGGTTATACAGTATTAGTTCTCTTCTGTCTTGAGAATGATACCTGGTGCTGGCTGATCAGAACAAATTGTTGCAAGAATGGTTTAGCAGTCTGGTCTTGAATGACAGTTTGGGTAGTTAAAGTATTCCAAATAATTATTTTAAAAAAATATCTACTTGAGGCATTGTGGTTCAGTCTAATGCTGAAGTGACAGAAAGAAATATTGGACGTTCTGTAATTAATGAGTCTAGTTTTGTTTTTTCATGCTGCAGAACTCAAATATAAGGTGTTTTCCTAAGGCACAACTAAGTATTTTCTGACTACATAAAATTGTAGTTTGAAAGGAGATAGAACCATTAGAACATTAAGATATTTAATATTTGTAGGATAGTGCATGGTAGCTTTCCTTTTCTGTGTTTTTTTTCCTTTTCTCTTTTTAGTGGCTTTTGGTTTTGTTTTTTTGCAAGGCAGTGGGGATGTATAAAATTGAAATGTGTTGGGTTGCTGAAAGACAGTGAGCATTTACAACATACTCCTTAATGAATAATCCACCTCATTTCTTTGTGGTAAGTGGAATATTCTTTTCTAATATCCTGTCAATCTTACCTGTACTCAGATTCAGTTTCTTCAACTAGCCAAGGTAAAGAGGAGAGGGTGTTATTTCTACACTACCCAGGGGTGTTGAATCAAACTAGAAGTATTTTTGAAATAATGATTCAACATTTTCCTACAGAAATATCTAAAAGTTTTAGTTGAAAAATATTTTGATTCACTCTAACTTCACTTTTATGGGTTATCTTATAATTTGTGTTGAAACAAATCTTTCAGTGCAATTTTGTAAATCTGCTGTTAGAAGCATGTGGGAATGCAAGTATGGAGAGCTTTCAAGATTATGATAAAATTCCAGAAGCATAAGGTGAAATCAAGTAAGATATGAGACGTAACTTGTGACCATGTGAGCGAAGAACAAGTACTGACAAAGAAAAGTAGTGTAGTTATAAATGGGAAGTAAAATTCATGGTTAGTGCTGGCTTTTGAAACTTGCTGTTCTTCAGCTATACATCTAAAATTTTTATTACTATTATTTTTGAGACACACAAGTTGCATAGAGACTCTCTTTCATCTCTGTGATAATGTGAATGAAATGTAAAAGTAGACTTTAAAAGGATATGTGCAGATTATATGTGAAGAGATGCCAAAAGAAAGGAAACTTTTCAGTTTAGTTAATAGAAACAAGCTGCCTGACCTCTTGTCTAAGGAAGATGCTAAGCAGTCATTAGCTGGAAGAGCTGTGTTGTAAACAGCACTCCGTGCACTGTGATCAGTTACCATACTTTTTACAGTTAAGGGGTTTTCTCACTCTCCCTCCACCCATCACTTCTTATTATATTACTGTTAATTGAAGTATTCAATCAGAAGAATCTATTTTACACAAAGAAAAATGTGTCTTTTGCTGAACCAAAAGACAATAAATGGTGCAGTGATGAACTGCCTACATTTTGTGCAACAGATGTCACTTGGCAAATCATCTGTTTTAAGATAACATGGTTCTGCAATAGCCAAACAGGATGTGTAACCACATGAAGTGAAAGAATTTAAGTGCAGCAGTTCACAATAGATCACTGGATTAAAGGGAACATTTTTATTTTTATCATTTTTATTTTGAACAAAACCACTTTCAGTAACACGTACTTATTTTCTCATAGATTTCTTTAATACTTTCAGACTCATGCTTTTGCAGTCCTACATTTATGAAGACCAGGACAGATGGGTCTGGCCAGGATTACTTGCAGTGACAAGGGGAGCAAGGGATGCTGGCTATCAAGTCCTTATCCTTTTGGGTTATTCCTGACTGCTAATGATGTTGCATGGTCTTTGCTGCATTTATGTTGCCTTTAGACAAAGAATGCTGAGGGTGGTATTGAGTCATACCGCATACTTGTGGTTCCATGTATGTGGTATGGTCTCACACTCCACCAGTGCCTGCCAGTTCCTTTCTGTTACCAATATTCTTTCTTGAATTTTATGACTTCACTTGATCTCTCTATTTGCATCAGGTGTACCATTCTTCTTACTCCTGCTCTCCTGTTTTAATCTGTGGTGGTGTATATTCATGGTCCTGGTGTACTGATAAAATATTTACTGTATTAATCTCTACAAACGAAGGGTATGTCAAAAGATTATAGTCTGTTTTAAAATCATCTATCGTTTTTGCTATGGTCCCTAGTGTGTAGGATTAATTGAGATTTAACTAAGACAAAAATTTCCTTTTGACACTCCCATTGAATGTTGCGGGTGGCCAACTCATTTTCAGAGTTTTGTGTTCACGTATGCCTCAGGTTTTTCATACTTAGGAACAAGAAGGGATTATTAGTCTTTAGTTTTTCATACTTGGGAGCAAAAGGGGATTATAAAGAAACGTTTACATTGAATTTAAGATTTGTGAAACCTTTCACTTTTTTAAAAATTTTTTTTAAAAACTACACGCAGGAGTAGATTAACCCTGGAGGATGGCTATAAAACTATGGAAGATTTGTTTTGCTTTTATTATTCCTTCCACTTGAGTATACAAATTAGTTTTTTATTAGCTGTATGTTTGCTTTCTGTTGCAGGCCTGCAAATAATGTGTTTTAGTCCATATGATAAAACAAATATTCATTTTAGGGTATGCTGGGATTTTTTCATAATTTTTTTTTTCTGGCTTGTTTCAAAAATGCCCATCTAATTTCCAGCCTGAGTTATTCATGGCTTTCTTATACTCACTTATTCTTGTTTGGTATCGTTTGGTAGCTATTTCCCTCTGATTTATTTATTTATAGAGAGCAATTATATTTACCTTTAGACTTTATGTTGCTAGGCTGAACAATCTAGGCTGTTTTTGTCTCATTACGGGGAAAATTATGAGCTTGTTGAGTTCAGTTTAGAGAAGAGAAGGCTGAGGAGTGACTTCATTGCAGTTTACACTTTCCTCAGGGGGGCAGTAGCTGGGGAGGAGCTCCTCTCCCCTCTTTCATGACCAGTGACAGGGCCGAGGAAGTGGTTTGAAGCTGTGTCAGAAATTCAGATTGGACATGAGGAGAAGGTTCTTCACTGAGAGGGTGGTCAGTCACTGGAACAGGCTCCCAAGGGAAGTTGTCATGGCACCAAGCCTCTCAGAGTTCAGGTAGTGTCTGGACAATGCTCTTAGTCATATGGTTTAGTTTTAGGTAGTCCTGCAAGGAGCACGGATTTGGACTCTGACCATTATGGGTCCTTCCAACTTGAGATATTTTATGATTCCAGTAACCCTTTCTCCTACTGCTTAGAGTTTGAACACATCTTTCTTGAGCATGGTGACTGGGATTGTAGTTGATACTGCACATGAAGACAGTGACACTAATACAAGCAGATCTGTGATGGAGAGAAGTTGAAATTATGAGGTATCCCTTAAAATGGCTTTTTATTGTTGGTAATTGTTATTTTGAGTGCATCATAGTAGCTGTGATCATGTAATCACCTGATATATCTGTTATTTCCAGCTGATAAACTGATAGCCAAGAGCAAACAGTCCCACATGTTTGACATAAAAGTATAAATTTAAAAAACCCAGATACTTTTATGGTTTTAATTCTCAAAATTACCCACTACTTTTTCATGCACTCTGATCTTCTTGTGAATGAATAGTACCTTTTCAGTGCTGCTTCAGCATCTGTAGGTTCTTTACTGTATTATGTGCCAGTTTCCTGTATGCAAATACTAAGGCTATATTTTTGAAACAGTCTCAGTTAATGAAACTCTTACCACTTCACTCTTGTTTGAGTGCTAGTTGTATTTCTTTGTTTAAACATGCATACAGATTTTTTTTTTTTAACATAATCTAATCCAGTTTCTTAATGTTCAGTAGTTTTCCCTGTGGTAAAATGGATGAAAATGTAAGGAATTCCAGCACCCGTACCCCTCTGCCCCCAGTCAGCCCTACTGGATTTTCTTTTGCCTGGGGGAAGTATCTTCTATTTCGTTAAAGAAAGATAATCTGCCAAGACAATGTAAGTAAATTAATATTTCATTTCTTCTGCCACTCCATTTTTAATTTCCCTTTGTCTCTAATTATTCTTTACTTCAGAATCTGTTCCATTTCCCCTACTCTTTGATACTGTTTTATTGAAAGCACCTTCAGTGAAATTAAAATGAATTCATGTACAGGTATGTGGATGTTAAGTAGAAGTAGCTCCAAGGTACATTTCTAAACTATGGTATGAAGGACAACCTTGTACACTTAACACCTTACACAGGTCCCTGCTTGGGGAGGCAGGAAAATCCTCTACCCACCTCCCCCACCCTCCATGGTGTCCCTTCACAATAGATCCGGGGCCCTAGAACTTTTGAACAAAGAAGAGAAGGAGGCAGAAAAGGAGACAAACAAAGAAGACCAAGGTCCACCAACGCCAAGTCACTTCAGATGAGGTACTAAAACCAGCTCTGAAACGAACCCCGGAAGAGTCATTGTAGTGGGTGACTCCACTCTTAAGGGGTGTCGAAGGCCCCATATGCAGACCAGACCCGCTTCATAGGAAAGTCTGCTGTTTCCCTGGGGTCCGCATCAAGGACCTCACAGCAACACTCCCTACCTAGTGAGACTGAAGGATTGCTACCCTTTCCTGGTTTTTCAGGTAGATAGTGATGACATCACCAGGAGAAGGCCTAAAGCAATGAGGAGAGATTTCTGGTCCTTGAGAAAACTGTTTAAAGGATCAGGGGCACAAATTGTGCCTATGGTTGGGGGGATGGATAAGGAAGATTACAGGAGAATTCAGCAGATGAATGGGCTCCAAAACTGGTGTTACCATCAGGGATTTGGATTCATCAGTCATGGGTTGGTATACAGGGCACCTGATCTTTTGACATAAGACGGGATGCACCTGTCCCGGAGAGGGAAGGGGATGTTGGGGCAGGAGTTAGCTGGGCTCATTGACAGAGCTTTAAACTAGATTTGAAGGGGGAAAGGGGCAAAACATCAGCTCATCTGAAGTGCATGTATACCAATGCACACAGCATGGGTAACAAACAGGAGGAGCTTGTAGCCATGATGAAAGAGGAAAATTACGATATTGTTGCTATTACAGAAACATGGTGGATGTCTCCCATGACTGGAGTGTGCAAATTGATGGCTACAAGCTCTTTAGGAGGGACAGACAGGGAAGAAGAGGTGGTGGAGTGGCTCTGTATGTTAAGGACTGTTATGATTGCTTCGAGCACAGGTGTAGTGAAGACAGGGTTGAGTGTCTTTGCATTAGAGTCAGGGGGAAGGCCAACAGGGCAGATGTTGTAGTAGGAGTCTACTACAGGCCACCCAGCCAGAACAGAGAGATGGATGAGGTATTTTATAGGCACTTAGGTGAAATCTCACAATCGCTTGCCCTTGTTCTTGTGGGTGACTTTAACTTCCCAGACATCTGCTGGAAATACAATACGGCAGAATGAGACCAGTCTCAGAGATTCCTAGAATGTGTGGGAGACAACTTCCTGACACAGCTGGTGAGTGAATCAACCAGAGAAGCTGCCCTACTGGATCTCCTCTTTGTGAACAGAGAAGGACTGGTGGACGATGTGGAGGTTGGAGGCTGACTAGGGCACAGCGATCATGGAATAACAGAGTTCTCTATTCTTGGAGAGGTCAGGAGAGAGCTAAGCAGGACTGACATCGTGGACTTCAGAAGGGCTGACTTTGTCTTGTTTGGGCACGTGCTTGAAAGGATCCCCTGGGAGACTCTCCTGAAGGGTATAGGGGCTCAGGGAGGCTGGGCGCTCTTTAAGAAGGAAGGGTTAATGGCTCAGGAGCAGGCGGTCCCCAGGTGCTCTAAGAGAAGCCAATGCCAGAGAAGACCACTCTGGCTGAACAGGGAGTTTTGGCTGCAACTCAGGGAGAAAACGAGAGTTTACAGCCTTTGGAAGAAGGGGCTAGTCACACACACAGTGATTACAGAGAGGCTGTGAGGATATGCAGGGTGGAAATCAGAAGGGCTAAAGCCCAACTGGAAATTAATTTGGCCTCTGCAATCAAAGATAACAAGAAAAGTTTCTAGAAGTATGTCAGTAGCAAAAGAAAGTCCAGGGAGAGTCTCCATCCCCTGCTAGATGCCGGAGGAAATTTGGTAACAAGTGATGAGGAGAAGGCTGAGGTGCTCAATGTCTTCTTTGCATCAGTCTTTAATAGCAAGGTTAGTTGTATTGATGAAGTCCAGCCTCCACAGCCAGAATACATTGACTGGGAGAACGACCCCCCAGCAATCCAGGAGACAGTCAGTGACCTACTGCATCACATAGACATACACAGGTCTATAGGACAGATGGGATACACCCGAGAGTGCTGAAGGAGCTGGATAGGGTGCTCGCCACGCCACTTTCTATCATTTACCAGCAGTCCTGGCTGACCGGGGAGGTCCCGACACATTGGAAATTGGCCAATGTGACGCCCTGTCTATAAGAAGTGTTGGAAGGATGATCCGGGAAATTACAGGCCTGTCAGCTTGGTGTTGGTGCTTGGGAAGCTGATGGAGCAGCTCATCCTAAACACCATCATGCAACACATGAGGGACAACCAGATGGTCAGGCCCAGTCAGCATGGGTTTATGAAAGGCAGGTCCTGCTTGACAAACCTGATCTCCTTCTATGACAGGGAGACCAGCTTATTGGATGAGGGACAAGCTATGGATGTAATTTACCTTGACATTATCAAGGCCTTTGACACCTTTTCCCACAGCATTCTCCTGGCAAAACTATCTGCTCACAGCTTGGTCAATCACGCTTTTCTGGGTGAAAAACCAGCTGGATGGCCAAGCCCAAAGAGTTGTTGTGAATGGAGTTAAATCCAGCTGGTGGCCAGTCACGAGTGGTGTCCCCCAGAGCTCGGTTTTGGGGCCACTCCTGTTTAATATCTTTACTGATGATCTGGACGAGGGGATCAAGTGCACCCTCAGTCAGTTTGCAGATGACCCCAAGTTGGGTGGGAGTGTTGATCTGCTTGAGGGTAGGGAGGCTCTGCAGAGAGACCTGGACAGGCTGGAGCCATGGGCTGAGGCCAACTGGAGGAGTTTCCATAAGACCAAATGCCGGGGGCTGCCCTTGGGCCACAACAACCCCCAGCAGTGCTACAGGCTTGGGGAGGAGTGGCTGGAGAGCTGCCAGTCAGAGAGGGACCTGGGGGTGTTGATTGACAGCCAGCTGAACAGGAGCCAGCAGTGTGCCCAGGTGGCCAAGAAGGCCAATGGCATCCTGGCTTGTGTCAGCAATAGCGTGGCCAGCAGGGACAGGGAAGGGATCTTACCCCTGTACTTGGCACTGCTGAGGCTGATTTCTGTGTTCAGTTTTTTGCCCCTCACTACAAAAAGGACATTGAATGACTCAAGCATGTCCAGAGAAGGGCAACGAATCTGGTCGAGGGTCTGGAGCACATGTCGTATGAGGAGTGTCTGAGGGAACTGGGGGTGTTTAGTCTGGAGAAGGGAAGGCTGAGGGGAGAACTCATCGCCCTCTACAGCTACCTGAATGGAAGCTGCAGAGAGCTGGGGTGAGCCTCTTTAGCCTAATAGAAAGTGATAGGACAAGAGGGAATTGCCTCAAGTTGTGCTAGGGAAAGTTCATACTAGATATTAGGAAGCATTTCTTTACAGAATGGGTTGCTAAGGTATTGGAATGGGCTGCCCAGGGCAGTGGTGGGGTTCCCATCCCTGGAGGTGTTCCAAGAGTAGGGTCTATTTAGAGCTGTAGGTGGGAACCGTGCTAGGCGAATGATTGAACTAGATGATGTCTAGGGTTCTTTTCAACCTAGATGATTCTGTCTGTGATTCTGTGAAAAAGGCTGTCTGATACTTCCAATTGAGATCTGTAGCTTATAACATTGACAAATAAGTAGGTACTGGTGGGCAAGTCTTCTGTGTCAGGGTTGAGGTGTTGCTTTTCTGTGAAGAGAATAGAGATACCCAGAAGCTGAGGTTAGAGCAGAACTTGAGAGGAAGTAGGTGAACTGAGAAGAGTTGAGATGAAGGTAAGTCTGCTGAAGCAAGCCTGTGTGCAGAGAAATTTGGCATCTCTAGATAGTCTTAGGACCATGACCCAATGGGGATGTACAACTAGTAGAGGGAGAAATCCTATGAGGTCAGAGGATGGGCTGACAAGGGTGTGGATCAGCTAAGGAACTGAAAAACTGGAATAGAAGATGGGCTTTTATGAACTATTGACCAAAAAACTTAATACAAAGACTGGAAGATTGAAGATGGGCTAACATGAAGTGAGATGGAAGAGAGGAGGAGACAGGAAAGACAGACTGGAATGGGTTGTATATCTGAGCTGCGCTGCAGTGAATGTGTTACTACTTCTGTCTTGTTAACAGGTATTTAAAATATTACATCAGTAATTACTGAGTATAGTTGGATGCTTTTTCTTTGAGGTTCATTAATGTCCATTAAATAATCCAGCACTGGTGATACACAGTTATACTTGTTCATCCACATCTTTACAGGAAGCCATAGTCTTTTAGAAGCAGATACCCATCTGTCATCTCTGATTCTTCCCTGTACCCATTCCCAGTTGAGTCAACTCTTTGTCAAACTATACCTTTACATCTGTTCAGGTACTGAAATTGATTGTAGTCCAGTGTTTTATCCACAACAGTGCTTATTGCTTTGGGACCATTTTTGGTTCTGGAGTGTCCGTGATTGTTTTGCTCTACAAGTCATCTTCCTTTAATAGAGTTCTCTTCTCCTTGAATCTCATTCATGGGCCCTTAAACAGGATAATCTTTTCAGGAGTGAAGAAAAGGAACTCAAAAACTGATCAAGTCAGCCTTTCATGCTTAGAGCAGTCCATGTAAAGATGAGAAAAAAATATTATGAAAGCTAGCATTCATTTGAAATCAGAAGTGCTGTGTTGCAGACTTCTGTGCTATATTCTTTAATTTTCTGTTGTTTATTTATATTCAAGCTGGTTAAATTCATAGAATAATAGAATGTTTTGGATTGAAAGGGAACTCAAAAGATCATTTAGTTGCAACCTCACTGTAATGGACAGGGACACATTCCGCTAGACCAGGTGGCTCAAAGCCCCATCCAACCTGGCCTTGAACACTTCAGGGGTGGGCATCCACAACTTCTTAGGGCAACCTGTTCCAGTGTCTCATCACCCTCACAATAAAGACCTTCTTTATATCTAAGCTAAATCTGCCCTCATTCATCTTAAAACCATCCCCCCTCGTCTACTAGATTCCCTGAGAAGAGTCCCTCATGATCTTTCCTGTAGGCCCTCTTTAAGTACTGCAAGGCCGCTATAAAGTTGCCCTGGAGCCTTCTCTTCCCTGGATTGAACAACCCCAACTCTCAGCCTGTCCTCATAAGGGATGTGCTCCAGCCCCCTGATATTCTCTGTGGCCCTCTTTTGGACCTGCTTGAATAGATCCATGTCCTTATAGTGGGGGCCCCAGAGCTGGACAAAGTACTCCAGGTGGTGTCTTGAGAGAGTAAGTAGAGGGAGAGAATCTCCTCCCTTGACCTGGTGGCCACACTTCTTTTGATGCAGCTCAGGATATGGTTGTCTTTCTGGGCTCTGAATGCACATTGTTGTCTCATAGTCAGTTTTCCACCCACAGATACCCCCAGGTCCTTCTCTGCAGGGCTGCACTCAGCCCACTCGTTGCCCAGCCTGTATTTGTGCTTGAGATTGCCTCAGCCCATGTGCAGAACCTTGTACTTGGCTTTATTGAATTTCATTAGGTTAGCATGGACCCACCTCTCAAGCCTGTCAAGGTCCTTCTGAATAGCATCCCACCTTTCCAGTATATCAACTGCTTGGTGTCATTGGCGAATTTGCTGAGGGTGCACTCAATCCCACTGTCTGTGTCAACCAACAAAGGTGTTAGACAGCACTGTCCCAACACCGGCCTATGAGGAATGTCACTTGTTACTGCTCTCCAACTGGACATCAAGTCATTGACTGCAACATTTTGAATCACAGAATTGTCTAGGTTGGAAAAGTTGAGTGTGACCATCCAGCCAATTCTTTATTCACCAAGTGTTCCATCCACCAAATCCATGTCTTTCCAATTTAGAGACAAAGATGTCATGCAGGACAGAGTCAAATACTTTGCACAAGTCGAGGTAGATTACATCAGTTGCACTTACCTTATCCACCAGTAGTATAACCCTTTGGTAGAAGGCCACCAAATTCATCAAGCACAGTTTTCCCTTAGTGAAGCCATGTTGGCTGTCGTCAATCACCTCTTTATTGATTGTGTGCCCTGACATAGTTTCTAGGAGGATCTGCTCTGTGATGTTGCCAGGCACAGAGGTGAGACTGACTGGTCTGTAGTTCCTTGAGTCATCTTTGTTTCCCCTTTTCAGAAATTCGGTTGGTTCTGATTTCTTTTGCAAGCATGTTGTATTCTGAACTCAAGTTCAAGAGCTGGATTGTGTGTTACTAAGAATCCTAATCTGATTATGGAAGAGATTAAGGATTTCTGGTCAGTTTTAATGTATCTTTTTTATCCTGTTTTAAAACAGCTTTTCCTTTCTGCTTGTTTACTGATGTTTGTATTGAAACAGTGTTAATGTATTTTGATCACAGTATTACTAATTTTTTATCTATTTTAGAGTAGTCCTTTTAGAAGAACTTTTTGTGATACCTAATTTTAGAGAATTCACTTATTCCTAGAAAAGCTATTCCTATATAACATAGCTTTTATTACATGTGACAGTTATGAGAATGTTAATTAAACAGTGATTTCTAGTTTTGGGTTTTTTTTTGACAGCAAAAATGTGCCTAATCCTATTTTTAATTTTTCTTATTTTCTCCGATGGTCTCACCCAGCTTTCTCCCCATGAGATTAATACAGAACCACAGGATGGTTGAGGTGGGAAGGAGTCTTTGGGGATCATGTAATGTAACTACTCTCCTACTTAAGCAGGGTCAGTTAGATCAGGTTGCCCAGGACTGTGTTCAGTCAGGTTTTGAGTACCTCTGTGGATGGAAACTCCACAGCTTCTCTGGGCAGCCTTTTCCCATGTTTGACCACCCTCATAATAAGCAAGTGTTTTCTTCTTGTGATTCAGTTTATGCCCATCACCTCTTTTGTCAGTGGGCATCACTGAGAAAAGTCAGTCACTCTCTTCTTTGCTTTTACCCCATACCAATCAATGGTATTTATATATATTGATAAGGTTCTTCCTCCCCTTCCCCAACAAGTCTCCTCCTCTTAAGGCTAGAAACAGTTCCACTGTCCTCATATTGCAGATGCTCTAGTCCCTCAGTCAGCCACCTTTGTAGCCTTTTTCTGGAGTTGTGCCATTATGTCCACGTCTCTCTTGTACTGGGTTGACCAGAACTGGACACAACACTCCAGTGTGGCCTTACCAGTACTGACTGGAAGCTGAAGGATTGCTTCTGAAAGCTACTAGTGATGCTGTTCCTCAAGCAATCCAGGATGCCCCATCTGCCTTTGCCAGGAGTGCATATTGCTGGCTTCTGTTCACCTTGTCTACCAGGGCCTGTACTGCAAAACTACTTCCCAGCTGGTCAGCCCCTCAGCGTGTACTAGTGCACAGACTGTGTTGTCCCTTCCAGATGCAGAACTTTGTATTTCCCTTGGTTGAACTTCATGGGGTTCACGTCCACTCCTTTCTCCAGCCTGTCAGGGTCCTTCTGGATGGCTGCATGACCCTCTGGTGTATTGGCCACTCCTCCAAGTTTGGTGTCATCTTCAAACTTGAAGAGGGTGAACTCTGCCCCACTATCCAGATCATTAATGATGTTGAATAGGAGTGGAGCCAGTATTCGCTCCTGGGGTACACTGGTAGTCACTGGCCTCTAGGTGGACTTTGTGCCAATGATTGCCATGGTCCTTTGAATGTAGCACTTTAGCCAGTCCATCCCACTGTCTGTTTTTCTAGATCATATTTCACCAGTTTCTCCGTAAGATAGACTGTAAAATACACATATGTGGGTGATAAAGTCTGTGTAGTTAAAACAACAGTTCTCCTAAACGGTGTGTTAAATGGCTATTCTGGAGGTTCACAGAGAAGGAGAAAGCTTATCTGAGGATTCTGAGTCCACTTGCTGCTACACAATAGGATTCCCAACTCTAGCAACGGCTTGAGGTTGTTTTTGCTGACAGTAGCTTTGCAGGCATGAAAATGTGTTTCTTCAGGATGTGACTGGATGAAAAGGAAGTTTTAACATTATCGTTTGTATGAAAGCAAGATGGTAACTCTCACAGATGAGAATAAATTGTATTTCTCTAGGAGGTCAGTATTATATAGCAGCACTTATAAAGCGATCTCTGTAAGGGTTATCAAGCAATGGGAAGCTTCCCACACACACACTTCCAAGGCTCTTTTTCCCGTCCTCCTCAGATGTTGACCAGAACATCTTCCAAAAATGGGCCTTCTAGTTCCCCCCCCAGATTGTCTGCTGTCCCCAAAAATAAGCTGAGCGGGTGGGACTTGGAGCATTGCTGTAACCCACAGGTTGCCAAGAGATGTCGCTGCGGGCTGGTGCAATGCTGAGACTTCCTGGGGAGCGCACCCTATCCACTTTCTGCAAAACAGATGAAAAGCACAACTTTTTTATGAAACATACGTTGCAGAACATATTAAGGAGTATTAGCTGAGTGTTCTGAAAGCAAAAATGTAGTCCCCAGCACCTGGGCCAGTGTGAAAGTTTTAATCCTTGCTGGGGTCAGAGACCACGTTGCCGTTGCCCCTCCCCCACCCACACCAGTTGGGCTGGAAGTTAGACACAGACCCCGGCTAAAATAACAAGAAATTTAATACAACAGAGTGATAGAACACTCTGAACAACAACAGTATCAATGGTAACAACAATAAACAGCAATAACAGTGAACAAGACAAACGATATACAGAGAAGTACTGCTAGCTGGTCTACCGAAAGCAAAATTCCTTCCCAAACCTGCCAAAGAGCAAGGAAAAGGTTCCACCCCTGGACCTGATGTCAGCATGCTATGAATAACCCGGCTGGAGATCCCTTCCCCCTCTCTCTCTGCTGGGGAAAACTTTATCCTGGCTGAACCAGGACATAATCCACCCCTTTATTCTATACCATCTGCGTCATGTCCAGCTGCCATTAAGCAGTTAACAATAACAAAGTAATAATTTACACAGGCACAGCATAATTTATGGCATGTTCTCACCCAGAATCAAGTCACCCTGTGGTATGCATTGGACCTCTCCATTGTCCTGCATCACGCACCAGGTGCATCCAGGTCCTTGGGCAAAAGCAATCCCGTGGATGGGTTTGCCTTTACTTTTGCCTGGTGCAGGACTAAAGCAGACCATTTTTCCCAATATATTCCTCATGCGCACCACAGGGACTTTATCCCCATCTACAGAACATACAGTCTCGATTCAGCTGGGCCAGCTCGACTGGCAGATAATCTTGTGTTGACTGACCAGGTGGCCTTTGCTAGATGCATGTCCTAGTCTTTGAGGGTCCCACCTCCCAATGCTTTCAATGTGGTTTTAAACAGTCCATTGTAGCGCTGGATCTTCCCAGAGGCTGGTGCGTGGTAGGGGATATGGTAGACCCACTCGATGCCGTGTTCTTCTGCCCAGGCATTTATGAGGTTTCTTTGGAAGTGGGTCCCGTTGTCTGACTCAATTCTCTCTGTGGTGCCATGTCACCACAGGACTTGGGTTTCAAGGCCCAGGATGGTGTTCCCGGCGGTGGCGTGGGGCACTGGGTAAGCTTCCAGCCATCCAGTGGTTACTTCCACCATTGTGAGCACGTGGTGCTTCCTGAGGGGGGTCTGTGGCAGTGTGATGTAGTCGATCTACCAGGCTTCTCCATACCTATATTTCAGCCATTGCTCTCCATTTCGCTGGGGCTTCACCCGCTTGGCATGTTTAATTGTAGCACACGTCTCACATCCGTGGATGATCTCTGCAATGGTGTCAATAGTGAAGTCCGCCCCTCGATCTCGAGCCCACCTGTATGTTGCATCCCTACCTTGGTGGCCTGAGGTCTCATGGGCCCTCTGGGCTATGAACAGTTCACCTTTGCGCTACCAGTCCAAGTCCACCTGAGCCACTCTAATCTTAGCAGCTTGGTCTGCCTGCTGGTTGTGTCGATGTTCATCAGTGGCCCGACTCTTGGGTATGTGGGCATCCACATGGTGCCCCTTCACAACGAGGTACTCCACACAGGCTGGAATGTCCTGCCATACTTCAGCAGCCCAGACAGTTTTACTCTTACGTTGCCAGTTGTTCTGATTCCATTGCTGCAACCATTTCCACAGATTATTCGCCACTGCCCACGAGTCGGTGTAGAGGTACAGCCTTGTCCACTTTTCCCGCTCAGCAATATCCAAAGCAAGCTGGATGGCTTTCACCTCTACAAACTGGCTCGATTCACCCTGTCCCTTAGCAGCTTCAGTGACTCGTCGTGTGGGACTCCATACAGCAGCCTTCCAGCATCAATGTTTTCCCACAGTACGACAAGATCCATCAGTGAACAGGACATATCTCTTCTCATCTGGTAGCTCGTTATATGGTGGGGGCTCCTTAGCATGTGTCACCTCCTGTTCTGATGACATCCCAGAATCTTTACTCTCTGGCCAGTTCGTAATCACCTCTAGTATCCCCGGGTGTCTGGGATTCCCTATTCGAGCTCGTTGTGTTATTAACGCAACCCATTTATTCCACATGGCATCTGTTGAATGATGTGTGGAGGAGGCTTTTCCTTTGAACATGCACCCCAGCACCGGCAGTTGGGGTGCCAGGAGGAGCTGTGTTTCAGTGCCGACCATTTCTGAGGCAGACCAATCTCCTTCATACGCTGCCAGTATGTCCTTCTTAGTTGGTGTGTAATTAGCTTTAGAGCCTTTGTATCCCCGGCTCCAAAAGCCTAAAGGTCGGCCTCGGGTCTCCCCAGGTGCTCTCTGCCAAAGGCTCTACGTAGGGCCATTCTCCCCGGCTGCAGTATAGAGCATGTTCTTAAACTCCTGCCCTTCCCAGACTGGACCGAGGGCTACTGCTTGGGCAATCTCTCGTTTAATCTGTTCAAAGGCCCCATTCAAAATCATTCTTCCTATGGGTTACGTGGTAGAGAGGGCTCGCAATCAGGCTTTAGTGCGGGATGTGCATCCTCCAGAACCCCACAGCACCCAGGAAAGACTGAGTCTCCTTTTTAGAGGTTGGTGGGGCCATGGCTGTTATCTTGTTTATCACCTCCACTGGGATGTGGCGACGCCCATCTTGCCATTTTATCCCTAGGAATTGGATTTCCCTTGCAGGCATTTTACCTTTCTTTTGTTTAATGTCAAAGCCGGCCTTCGGGAGGATTTCAATTTTCTTCTTCCCTTTCTCAAAGACTTCCTCGGCTGTGTCCCCCCGTACAATGATGTCATCAATGTACTGCAGGTGTTCTGGAGCCCCACCTTTCTCCAGTGCAGTATGGACCAGTCCATGGCAAATGGTGGAGCTGTAGTTCCACCCCTGGTGCAATCGATTCCAGGTGTACTGGATGCCTCTCCAAGTGAATGCAAACTGTGGCCTGTAGTCTGGCACTATCGGAAAGGAGAAAAACACGTTAGCAATGTGAATAGTGGCGTACCACTTGACTGCCTTAGACTCCAGTTCATACTGGAGCTCTAGCATGTCCGGCACTGCAGCACTCATTGCTGGTGTAACCATTCAGGGCACGGTAGTTCACAGTTAGCCTCCATTCATCATTAGGCTTTCTCACTGGACATATAGGACTGTTGAAGGGGCGTGAGTTTTGCTGATTACCTTCTGGCTTTCTAGTTGACGGATCAGCTGATGGATGGGGACCAGGGAATCTCGGTTGGTGCGGTACTGCCGCCGGTGCTCTGTCCTGGTAGTAATCAGCACTCGTTGCTCCTCAACCGTAAGCTGCCCCACCACTGAGGGATCGTCTGAGAGGCCGGGTAAGGTGGACAACTGTTCATCCTCCTCCAGGTCAGCTACACCAAAAGCCCACCGGTACCCTTTTGGGTCTTTGAAGTACCCTTTCCTGACACAGTCTATGCCCAGAATGCACAGGGCATCTGGGCCTGTCACAATGTGGTGCTTATGCCAGTCCTTCCCAATCAGGCTCACTTCAGCTTCCAATAGTGTCAGCTGTTGGGAACCCCCTGTCACTCCGGAGATGCAGATGGAATCAACCCTGCTGTAGCTCGATGGCATCAGGGTGCACTGTGCGCCAATTTCCACCACAGCCTTATACTCTTGTGGGTCTGATGTGCCAGGCCATCGGATCCACACTGTCCAGTAAATCCGATTATCCCTTTCCTCCACCTGGCTGGAGGCAGGGCCCCTCTAATCCTGCTCATCATCACTCACTTCTTGCAAGAATGATTTACTGGTCCCCTCATGAGGGTCAGACATAATATTCACCATTCTGTTCTTCTGGGGGAATTTCTGACTGGACACTGGAGCTGCGCTCCTCTCAGAGGACTCCCCTTTCGTGGTGGTCTTCCCTTTCAGCTGCTCTCCTCGAGCAGCTAGGGCGGCAGTGGGATGTCCATCCCACCTCCTCATGTTTTCTCCATGGTCACGGAGGAAAAACCACAGGGTGCCTCGTGGTGTGTACCTTCTGCTGCCTTTCTCTTGGGTGGGGAAACGTTTACTTCTAATGACTGAGACATTAGCCCGTGCAGGTGGAACGTAGAACATGTGCTCTTCCATTGTCTGGACCCTCTCAGACAGTTCCTCCACAGCTGATACCAGGGAATGTTGAGATGAGGGAAGATTTCCCTCTTAATGCTGGAGCTTGCCAACCACTCCATCCACTGTTAGAGTGTGGGTGTCTGTCCACCAGGACACTATTGCCAGTGCTTTCAAGTGTGATTCTGGTGCACTTTTCAGGAACTTTTTCCACATCAAGTGTGTGCAGGGGGCCTGATCTGGGTCCATGGGTGACTGCTCATCATTCAGATCACCACAGATTATCTCAAACACAGCCAGTTCCCTGACGTTCTGGATGCCTTTCTTAATGCTGGTGCATTTGCCTAGCTGACATAGGATATCCTCCTTGTAGGGGTACCTCTCCCTTACACTGAACAGGAGTCGCTTCCAAAGGCTGAGGGTTTGAGCCTGTTTCCCTATTTTCCTATCAATGCCAACATCCTTGGTCAAAGATCCCAGCTGCTTGGCCTCTCTGCCTTCCATCTCAAAAGCACTGGCTCCATTGTCCCAACATCGGAGCAGCCAGGTGCAAATCTGCTCACTTCCCAGGCGACCGAAATCTCTCCGCATATCTCACAGTTCAGTCGGGGACAGAGATCGGATGACCAACTCTGGTCCTTCCTCCTGTTCTCCTCATGGGCCTGGCTCATCCTCATCTCTCACTCTGCGAACAGACTTTCTGGTATATTTGGTTTTCTGTATCGGGGCGACTGACACTGGCACTGCCTGGCTCTCTTTCTCAGTCGCTGTGCTGGTAGAGGCAACTGAGACTGGCTCTGCCTCACTCTCTAGCTCAGTCTGTGTGCTGGTGGAGGCGACTGAGACCGGCTCTGCCTTTGTCCCCGGTTCAGATATTGTTTGTGTGGCCTTTTCTTCCCTTTGAGGGCAGCGGGTGGTATTAAAGAGGACACGGTATGCATGGGCAAGTCCCCAACACATTGCAGCGATTTGTGTCTCCTGGGTTTTGCCGGCTTTGTAGCACACCCTTTCTAAGCACTCAGTCAGCTTCTCAGGGCTTTGCATTTGCTCAGGAGTGAAATTCCAAAGCATTGGGGGTGCACACTGAGTCAGGCCTTTGCCCATCATTTCCCACACCCCTTGCCACTCACTATTATCTGACCTCGGGGCAGGTTTCCGGGCACTGCTATTGTTAGAGAAATGCCACATAGCCAAAATCGAAATCAGGCAGACATTCAGAAGGCATGGTGCCACAATCACGCTGGCTTGCAGCCTCCAGGGGAGGCTAAACTGCCCCAAATCTGAGAGGATCCCTTCCCCTGGCTCACCCACAGAGGGGGTGATACCCCTAATAAAATCTCAGATGGCAAACAGGTACCAGCCTGCCCCTACACCCAGCGATACAAATGCAGCATACGCGTTCAATAGCCTGTATACCAACATAAGAACCTTTACACATTTTCCACCCATAACAAACGCCACCACAGGGATTATACACTGGATATAAGGAGTAATCCAGCCGCACCACCCAAACATGTGGGCCAGCATCGCAAACATTTTCTTATCAAACAAATAAAAAAAAAAAAATTACACCCAACAGATTGCTCTGTCACACTCTGGTCAGGGTCTGTCCCTTTTTATTCTTATTTCAATGCCCTACGTTGGGCGCCAATTAATGATGTGCAAGTTTTAATCCTTGCTGGGGTCAGAGACCACGTTGCCGTTGCCCCTCCCCCACCCACACCAGTTGGGCTGGAAGTTAGACACAGACCCCGGCTAAAATAACAAGAAATTTAATACAACAGAGTGATAGAACACTCTGAACAACAACAGTATCAATGGTAACCACAATAAACAGCAATAACAGTGAACAAGACAAACGATATACAGAGAAATACCGCTAGCTAGTCTACCGAAAGCAAAATTCCCTCCCGAAACCGCCAAGGAGCAAGGAAAAGGTTCCGCCCCTGGACCTGACATCAGCATGGTATGAGTAACCCGGCTGGAGATCCCTTCCCCCTCTCTCTCTGCTGGGGAAAACTTTATCCTGGCTGAACCAGGACACCCAGTATCTTGGTGGCGATCGCTATAAACAGATTGTTTATCCACTGTCAAGATACACCCATCTTCATTTTCAGACAGGAACCTCGTGCACACTGCTGTATGATGATGTCCTAACAATAGTTTGGAAGAGGTGTAACCCATGACTCCTGCCCTGCTATTCAGATTTATTAATGTTCGTGCCAGCAATGTTGACCAGTTCCACCAAAGTGTGGATGGGTGGGTGGAACAATTCCCAATTGTTTTTAGTAAGGCGTTAGTATACTTTACTAAACTGTTTCCTCAGGATTGGAATATATGATAAACCTGTGCTGCCTGATTTTCACCAGTCCACTGCTGGAATGTTTGTCATGGAAATGACATCCATTATTTGGTTTAATACAAGTGAGAATACCTAACCATTTGCTTAGAAGTTGAAGGCCTTTTATAGTGCTCTTCTGGTCAGCTTGGGAAGCAGGCAATGTAGCCAGATAGTTGTACATATATCTGCCATCACCAGTATTCATTGCAAACCCTGGCCTCTTGAAAGTGGCCCTATGTAATGTCTGTCAGGTGTGGCTTGGGGCCACCCAGTGCTCTATCTTTCTGTAGGGCTTTATGTAGCTCAGTTGTGACAGATTTCTTAGTTCTGTTCATTTGCAGATTTGGTGTTCTTTAGAGGCATTTTGAATGGCCTTTTGAGCAATGAATACTTCTATTTTGTCCCCATTTATAGGTAGCAGTTATCCCTGAATGACCTGACTTATGAGCCCGCTCGTCTAACACTTACTGATTGGCGGATACCGCAGAAGTAGGTACCTTAGCTAACTGATCAGCAATAGCATTGTATTCCTGTGCCAGCTCACCATGATGTGTAGGCATCTACATATTTTACCGAGAGAGCAGTGGTTTTGCACTTGCTCTCTAGTGTTTGTCAGATCCTTCCACCAAAAACGTTTACTGTGTATGTTGTCCATCATTTGTTGTTTACTACCCCACAGTGTAAGACCTTTAGATACCACCCAAGAGTCAGTATAGGGATTTCTAAAGTTTATGGTTCTTCCAGCACTATAGCTGCAGCCATCAATTTGACATACCGGCTGCTCCCCTCTTCCCTTAATAGGTTAGGAAGGTTTGCCCAGCCATTTCAAAGGTTGCTGCTTTCTGTTGCAGTTTTTCTTTCACATATCGTGCTGACCTGTTAGTGAACCATGCGTTCTGCTCTTGGGTTAATTGTTCATATGGAGAGGCTTTCTGTGCCCAAGATGGAGACAGATCAGGTGGTGGAGGCACATTGTCATTACCCAGGCCGACTTGCGCTGTTTTCTCCTGTAAGGTACTTTGTTTTGGCTGGGACACGTAAGTGTAGAAATGCACCATTTCTATTTTACAGTGCTAGTCTTCTTCACCTTCTTGATTTACTGATGAGTCATTTGACAGTACCCACTGTAAAACTGGGAGCAAGGTTACTGTCAGTAACTTTGACCTCTTGGGTGATTCCTTCTGTTTAAGCTAGTACTGAATAAACAGCCCGAAGCTGTTGTAATTCTACACTGGTGGGTACAGCCTTTGAGCCTAAAAGCCCAACAGTATGTGCCACCTGTCCCCTTGCTGCCAGAGGCTCCAGTAACCTATAGTCTTATAGGGCTTCAGCCTGAAAAGGCTCATTGGCTAGTTTTTAGCCTAAAACTACTGTATGGGAAACTACATCCTTTACTTGTTCAAAGATAATTCTTTTTCTTCTGGAAAGAACTGACTTTTTTTTTTTTTTTCTTACTGTATTATATAATGATCTTAATATCTCAGCCAAATACTGTATGAATTGCATCTGAAACCTATAAAGACCAATAATCTATTCTGAGCTACATTTTTCCTATATAAAGTGTGGTTTATTTAGCTGGTGTGGGTATCGTTCCTCAAAGTTCCTGACAAATTATCCTTCCAGATTTTACTCTGTGGCAGCCTCTCTGTTTTTCCTTGGGGTTAATTAATGGCGTTCAGTAACATTACTCAATGCATTTTGCACTTGTTCAATGGGACCAGTGGTTGCCCTGGTGACGTGGATAACATAATCTGTGTAGCTGAGTGGGGAAGTATTGAAATCTTCCAAACACTGGGCTATCAACCTATGGGCAAATTGGGGAGCTGTGTGAATACCTCTAGGGCAATAAGATGAAGGTGTACTGATGAACCCAGCACAAGCATGCAGATTGCTCCTGTGGCTCATAATCAGCTGGAATGCCAAAGAAATCCTTTGCTGGATCCCATACAGCTTCATATACATCTTGCTGGAGTAAAGTGGTAACATCGGGCACTCTAGCTCAGAGTGTGAAGCAGCCTTGCTCAGTGATCATTAACCAGGCATTTTCACAGCCCAGATGGGGCTGTGGAAGGGGAGAGGGGGCTCTCAATAACTTCAGCCTCTAATAGCTTTAATCATCTGGGTGATCTCTACATAGCCTCTGGGCAGCCTGGACTGTTTGGGTGCAACCCATTCTGAGGGAGACTCCAAATTAGCAGGAACTGTAACCACTTTTCCCACAGTCATGGTATGAACCCCTGTTATGGTCTGAGCCCAGAGGTCAACTGATTACCATGCAGCTGCTTGCTGACCCCTTCCTCATCATGAATGGGAAGGAGGAAATTAAAAAAAGGCTCAGGAATCTAGATAAGTTCAGGGAGAGATGACTCATCCATTATGGTCATGGGCAAAAGACAGACTCATTGGGGGAAGAAAAAAAACCTATCAGTTTAATTCAAACACCACCATCAGTTAACAAACAGAGTAGTACAGTGGGAAGTATAAACGCCCTCCCTCCACTCCTCCCTTCTTCCTGGGCTCAGTTTTGCTCCTGATATCTCTACCTTCTTCTCCCAGGTGCTCAGGGGCCAGGGAATGGGGGAGTGTGATCATTCCTGCCAGTCGTTCTTCTTCAGGGGGAGGACTCCTTACACTCCTTCCCTGCCCCACTGTGGAGTCCCTCTCATGGAAGACAGTCCTCCACAAACTTTGTTCAACGTGAGTCTTTCCCATGAGCTGCAGCCCTTCCCAGGTTGCTCCTGTGTGGATGCCTCCTGCATATTGCAGCCTTCCCAATGTCAAACAGCAGGGCCTTCCCACAGACTCCTGGCAGCCACCTGCTCTGATGTGGGGTCTTCCATGGGCTGCAGGGGGCCATCTGTTCCACTGGTGACCTCTGTGGGCTAGAGAAGGACAGCCTGCCCTCTCATCCATCACAGGCTGTAGGGAAGTGTCTGCTTCAGCACACCTCCCCCCTTCTTCCTTCTTTCTTCCACTGACCTTAGTGTTTGCAGAGGTGTCCTCCTCATTAACTCCTCAAAACTTCCTAGCCCTTCCTCCCAGATTCCCCTTCTTAAATATGTTATCACAGAGGGGGCACAGCCATGACTTCTAACTGGCCCAGGCCTTGGAGCTGGGGCAGCTTCAAGAAGCTTCACACAGGGTGCTCCCTCTTCCACTGCCAAACCCCCCTGCCACACACACAAACCTAGCATAACCCAAAAGAATATTTATCCCTTGTTGTCATGAAAGTTTTGCCTGCCAACGTCATGCCCAGTAACATAATCACGCAATTTAGCTACCCACACTTTCGCCATAAAAGGCAGGTAGGATCCCAATTGTAATATCAAAGAGATTTAACAAGCATGTTCTTCTACATCCCTCTCCCTTCCTTGACCCCCCCCCAGGGGATTAATTTAAGTTGGTTTATTTTTCAGATATAGGGATGGGTCCCTGTGTATTTCAGTGACCTCAGGCCTGTAACTGTTAGAGCCATCACCTGATGACAGTTATGACTGCTCCAGTGTACTGTCAGCAAAATAAAATGTTGGTTACTTTCCTATGGGACTCCAGCCACCTGTTATACCTCATGGAGGAAGATCCAGATCTAGACAGTTGATAGGGGTTTTGTGTGTGAGCTACAAGGTTAGGGTTATTAATTGGTCTTGGTGTAGTCTCCCTTTCCCTGCTGAATGGGGGAGCAGAGGGTGTAACCAGTCTATCCACTGTCCTGATTATTTTTTGTGGTCTATTTTTTCCTTTCAATTGTTTATATTTTTCCCATAAATAGACAGTGGTTTCCTTTCAATTTTGTCTTTGGAGACTCCAGACTGGAGTAAAACTAAAAAGGTCTCCTTTTGGATAACTTTTCTGTTGCAGAGGATATATCCACAGAGTGTACGCAATACACCTTCCTCTGACAAGCAGGAGGATTGTCTCTTTTATGATACTTTCTGGCACGGGGCACTCCAGCAGATTTCCTTGCAGCAGCTGCCCGTACTGACACATGGCTTTCCCAAGCTTTAAGTACAAGGCCTGATAAACCAGACGTGGCTTGCCCAAGATCACTAACTCCTCAAATGCAATGACTTCCATAGGGCTACCAATGCACCTCATGGTTTGTTGAATTGGAAATGGTTGGATCAGAGTTTAAATAGGTGATGGTGAACAGAGTATTTCAAAGCAGGCTTCTTTTTTGATACAAAAAAAAAGGTCTTTTCCAAGCTTGTAGTCATATCACTTGAAAGCAGAAGTTCTCATAATGGGTACTAGAACATTGATGATATATGGTGATAAATCTGCGACTATATCTGACATGAAACAAAACCACTATTGGCCAGTATGATAAAAAAGAGCATGTTGCAGTGAAACTTTCTCATCTTTCTTCCTGAAAAGAGTTGATCAAGCAAAAGGACACTATATTGGTCTGCTTCTATCCTGTAAAGTTTATCTGTTTTTTTCTCCCATAGGACTGTTTCATCTTCAGAAGAAACGGAATTGAACGAAGTGAATAGCAACCAAATCTTCTGTTTTGCTTATGTGAAAGGAGAAAAAATATTCAGAGCTGCATTTAGAGACCCATTACTATTTTTATGTGGTCTTCAAAAGGCATCTCTTGATTTGGAGATTGGTCTTCTAATGGTAGTCTTGGGGTCATGTGATACTTGGCCTTTTATTCCTAAGGATGTCTGAGGATAATACAGATAGTACAATACTACATTATCTATATCATTATATCGATTCCTATACTGTTGTTGCAGTCACACTACATAACAGTGGAAATTGTGGGCACGTGTAGTGACTTGGTAATCAGTTCAGTTCTTCCTTTTGCTTTAGCTGGCTTTTGAATCTAGTCAGACTGGAAGCAAAACCACATACCTAGTATCTCTTTTTTTAATAGGCATCAGAGCTAGCAATGTGTTAAGGAATAGGGAATGATTTCTGGCCACTTGCAAAAGTCAGATCAACTTGTTAGATTATACTACCATTGTGATAAGCTTGTGGGTTGTCTTGGTGCATTGTAGTAATGATTCTTCTTGACACTGTGTTGTTTCCTCAATGTCCTTTTTTTCTGCTGGTAATGATATTCCATAGTTAGCTAATGTAGTAAGGAGTTGTCTGTTCATTTGGCTACTTGTGACTATTTCTTTTAGTAGCTGCTGGTTCAGAAACAACTTGCAAGCGTTATTTTGATCAGAAGCAATCTATTTTGGAAAACTTGCTTTGAAGTGGCATAGCTTTCCTCAGGTGTCTTTACTTAGTCTCAGACCACTGCTTGATCATGGGAGAAGATCTTTGATTTGTGGAAGCATTTGGTTCTTTGTTGTTCCCAAGGCTATACTCTGGCTTTTACTCAGGTCTGTCTTTATCTTGTTCTTGCTGCTTGTGAGTAAATAGCTTCTAGCACAAATTTTGTCACTTTTTAGATAATAAAGGGGGTAGAAAATTTCTGGCATTCCCAGTGGATTCATTATGTGAATGTTTTATTCTTACCATATTGTGTTTTGCAGCCTTGAGCTTCAGGAAGATGTTTAAAAGAGAAACTTTTATTTGTTATAATAAAAAAATCTAAATATGAGTAAACATTCCTATATAACTAATCTTTGGCTTTACTGGAAATATCTTCCTACTTTACAAGAGGATTTCTTTGCACTGCTGCCTATATAAAACTTGTTAGCTGTGCAACACTTCGAGATGAGTCCAAAACTGTAGGGTGAGAGTGCACTGTAGCTGGGAGGTTTGTTGGCATATTTTGAGCAGGTATGTCACTGAGATTGTATGAACTTTTCTAAGCTAACATGGGATTTAAATTATTATCAGGGCTTTAAAAGAAGCATGTCCCATGAGAACTATGTTAGTTTTTAAGTTCTGTTTAAAATATAATACAGTAGTTAACATTTTTGTGCAGATTATGGATATATTTTTTCTACTACCTTTTTCTTATTTCAGGATAGTTGTCATCACAAGCTAGTTTGTTGTCATCACCTCGTTGTTGCATTCCCCCCACATCCACCAGTTCAGTTTATTTTTGAAATGTCCTTGTTCTAGATCCAGAAACCATGATCAGGTAGAAAAAGAATCTCCAGATCTATTATAACTCTGTCTCTTTAGGGAAGTCAGTTTTCATTACAAGTACTTCCTTTATTGTCATCTCTGATACTTGAATTTTGTAAAATTAAAATTGGAAAGAGACATTACTAATGTAAGAACAGTGACACTGATGTCAAAGATAAGTGAAATAAAGCTTCAGGATAGTGTAGCAGTATCAAGCAAGTGCTCTCAAGTCAACACTGGTGCTTAGAAAATCTGCACGGGTGCTTTTACTGTTGTCACATCCCACTCCCCACAGAGAGCTGAAAATAATGAGAAGAGCACCTCTAGGTAAGGCTAGAAATGTTCTGTAGCATCTGGTGTTAGAGCCTAGCGGCATGAGTCAAAAACAACTGGCCTTAGGCAAGCGTATTCTATTGATTTTACTAGTTTTGGAAGACCTTCTTAGTGCTTTATAGCTTAACACATTTGCTTTTCTCAGGATCCTGTATGACAGTAAGAAATAAGAGAATATGTTGGTGTCAGGAAGGTTTTAAAATGAGTTCACACTGAAAAGTAAGATTTAAAACACAAAAAAAATTGACCAAAAAAAGAAGCTTCAGAAACTGCGAACTTAAGTATTTTTCTCATGAATACAGAAGCAATGTCAAAGCGTTGAAGGTGGCTTCTATAAAATATTGCACATACAGTACTTGCCTAATGTCAAACTGAAGTGTTTTCTGAAGATGACTTGTGAACAAAAAGGATTAGTGATTTAATTAATCTCAAACCCAACTCTCTTTATTTGCTTAAGTGAAGCTTCCTGACATCTTCAGGCAATTCACCGTTTTTTGCTGTTACAAATACTGTTCTCATTATTTAACTACTCTATTTGACCTCTTTTATTCAGAATCTGTTCTGACTATCCATTTAGTGCACATGTTTATACTAAAGACATTTGTGAAATAGACTATAAATTACTATATTCAAAGTACTTTTTGAAGAACTTTTATTCACTGTGAAATAAAATATGAAATTTTTTCAAGGTTCATGTTTCTTGGGATGTTGGCAGTTTCAACTATAAGATATTATCTGTAGTTACTGAGGTTTATTGGTAATCTTGATGGACAAAAACATGTGCCAGAAAAAAGGGTAACCATGGACTAAAGCCACCACTGTCACTGACGTTCTTGATGCTCCCAGGGTTTTACTGGACACAAGTTAATGGATTCTTCTGGCTTTGGGCAGAGCTGCCTGCCACTCTTGTACTGTTACTTCCTGGTTTTGTGGCTCTTACCGAGGATGACTTTGTCTACTTCTGTCTCTCTGTTTGGTTGGTCTCAATTATTCATTTCTTCAACAAATTGACTTTCAGCGTAGACTGTGTTTTCCTCAAAGTTGTTCCCACTTTATTTCTCCCTTGCTCTAGTCAGGCAGTCTCTCATTTGAAATGTGGGCATTTATCTTCTCTCACAATGTCAAGGAGGTTGTGGGAAGGGGGAAATTAGAGGAAAGGTAATTTTCCTGATCTTAGCTCAAATAAATGGATCTGTAACTGTGATAGTTTAGGACCTGCTGGGACCGGAGACCACGTTGCCATGGTCGCTCCCCCACCCTCGGACAAAAGTAGGGCACAAACCCCAGGTTAAAATAAGGAGAAATTTAATAGAACAGTGTAATAAACAATCTGAACAACAACAATAGCAATAATAACAATAAAGACTAATAACAGTAAACAAGACAAAAGATATACAGAGAAATACTGCAGTGAACACAGCCAGCCCGACACGCATGCTTCCTCGGACCAAAGCCACAAAGGAAAGCTTGCCGTACTGCCATGCCGGACCTGCCATCAGGAGATCACTTCCCCTGCTGGAGAAACTTAACCCTATCCTAGCTGAACCAGGACATAATCCACCCCTTTATTCTATACCATCCGCGTCACGCCCAGCTGCCATTTAGCAGTTAACAGTAAAAAAATAACAATTTACAAAGGCACTGCATAATTCACGGTATGTTCTCACCCAGAATCAAGTCCCCATGTGGTACGCATCAGACCTCTCCATTGTCTTGCATCACCCACCAGGTACACCCAGGTCCTTGAGCAAAAGCAATCCTGTGGATGGGTTTGCCTTTACCTTTGCCTGGTGCAGGACTAAAGCAGACCATTTTTCCCAATATATTCCTCATGCGCACCACAGGGACTTTATCCCCATCTACAGCACGTGGAGGTTTCGGCTGAGCCGGGCCAGCTCGACTGGCAGATCCTCTTGTGTTCACTAGCCAGGTGGCCTGTTGCTAGATGCATGTCCCAGTCTTTGAAGGTCCCACCTCCCAGTGCTTTCATGTGGTTTTTAACAGCCCATTGTAGTGCTCGATCTTCCCAGAGGCTTGTGCATGATAGGGCATATGGTAGACCCACTTGATGGCATGTTCTTCTGCCCGGGCATTTATGACGTTATTTTGGAAGTGGGTCCCGTTGTGTGATATAGTTCTTTCTGGGGTGCCGTGTCACAACAGGACTTGGATATCAAGGCCCAGGATGCTCTTCCGGGCGGTGGCGTGGGGCACTGGGTAAGCTTCCAGCCATCCAGTGGTTACTTCCACCATTATGAGCACGTGGCGCTTCCTGTGGTGGGTCTGTGGCAGTGTGATATAGTTGATCTGCCAGGCCTCTCCATATCTCTATTTCATCCATTGCTCTCCATTTTGCTGGGGCTTCACCCGCTTGGCATGTTTGATTGCAGCACACGTCTCACATCCGTGGATGATCTCTGCAATGGTGTCAGTAGTAAGGTCCACCCCTCCATCTCAAGCCTACTTGTATGTTGCATGTGTACTTTGGTGGCCCGAGGTCTCATGGGCCCACCGAGCTATGAACAGTTCACCTTTGCGCTACCAGTCCAAGTCCACCTGATCCACTCTAATCTGAGCAGCTTGGTCTGCCTGCTGGTTGTGTCGATGTTCATCAGTGGCCCGACTCTTGGGTACATGGGCATCCACATGGCGCACCTTCACAACGAGGTTTTCCACACGGGCTGGAATGTCCTGCCATACTTCAGCAGCCCAGACAGTTTTACCCTTACGCTGCCAGGTCTTCTGCTTCCATTGCTGCAACCATTTCCACAGGGTATTTGCAACCACCCATGAGTTGGTGTACAGGTAGAGCTTCGGCCACTTTTCCTGCTCAGCAATATCCAAAGCAAGCTGGATGGCTGTCACCTCTACAAACTGGCTCGATTCAACCTGTCCCTTAGCAGCTTCAGTGACCCGTCGTGTGGGACCCCATACAGCAGCCTTCCAGCGTCAATGTTTTTCCACAATACGACAAGACCCATTAGTGAACAGGGCATATTGCTTCTCCTCATCCAGCAGCTTGTTATATGGTGGGGCTTCCTTAGCACATGTCACCAGAATCTTTGCTCTCCGGCCAGTTCATGATCACCTCTAATATCCGTCGGTGACTGGGGTTCCTTATTTGAGCCCACTGTGTTATCAATGCAACCCATTTACTCCACGTGACATCTGTTGCATGATGTGTGGAGGAGGCTTTACCTTTGAACATCCATCTCAGCACCGGCAGTTGGGGTGCCAGGAGGAGCTGTGTTTCAGTGCCGACCACTTCTGAGGCAGCCTGAACTCCTTCGTACACTGCAAGTATCTCCTTCTCAGTTGGTGTGTAATTAGCTTCAGAGCCTTTGGAGCCAGGGATACAAAAGCCCAGAGGTCGGCCTTGGGTTTCCCGAGGTGCTCTCTGCCAGAGGCTCCAGGTAGGGCCATTCTCCCTGGCTGCGGTGTAGTGCATGTTCTTAAACTCCTGCCCTTCCCGGACTGGTCTGAGGGCTACTGCTTGGGCAATCTCCCACTTAATTTGTTCAAAGGATTGTTGTTGCTCAGGGCCCCATTCAAAATCGTTCTTCTTGCAGGTTACATGGTAGAGAGGGCTCACAATCAGGCTGTAGTTCGGGATGTGCATCCTTCAGAACCCCACAGCACCCAGGAAAGACTGAGTCTCCTTTTTAGAGGTTGGTGGGGCCATGGCTGTTATCTTGTTTATCACCTCCACTGGGATGTGGCGAGGCCCATCTTGGCCTTTTATTCCTAGGAATGGAATTTCCCTTGCTGGCTCCTGAACTTTGTTATGCTTGATGGCAAAGCCGGCCTTCAGGACGATTTCAATTTTCTTCTTCCCTTTCTCAAAGACTTCCTTAGCTGTGTTCCCCCATACAATGATGTCATCAATATACTGCAGGTGTTCTGGAGCCCCACCTTTCTCCAGTGCAGTATGGACCAGTCCATGGCAAATGGTGGAGTTGTGGTTCTACCCTTGGGGCAGTCTATTCCAGGTGTACTGGATGCCTCTCCAAGTGAATGCAAACTGTGGCCTGTAGTCTGGCACTATCGGAATGGAGAAAAACACGTTAGCAATGTGAATAGTGGCGTACCACTTGACTGCCTTAGACTCCAGTTCATACTGGAGCTCTAGCATGTCCGGCACTGCAGCACTCATTGCTGGTGTTAACCTCATTCAGGCCACGGTAGTCCACAGTTAGCCTCCATTTGCCACTGGGCTTTCTCACTGGCCAAATAGGGCTGTTGAAGTGTGAGTTAGTTTTGCTGATCACCTTCTGGCTTTCTAGTTGGTGGATCAGCTGGTGGATGGGGACCAGGGAATCTCGGTTGGTGCAGTACCGCCGCCAGTGCACTGTCCTGGTAGCAATCGGCACTTGCTGCTCCTCAACCTTATCCGCCCCACCACTGAGGGACAGTCTGAGAGGCGGGTAAGGTGGACAACTGTTCAACCTCCTCCAGGTCAGCTACACCAAAAGCCCACCGGTACCCTTTTGGGTCTTTGAAGTACCCTCTCCTGAGGCAGTCTATGTGCAGGATGCACGGGGCATCTGGGACAGTTCACAATGTGGTGCTTATGCCAGTCCTTCCCAGTCAGGCTCACTTCAGCTTCCAGTAGGGTCAGCTGTTGGGATCCCCCTGTCACTCCGGAGATGCAGATGGAATCAACCCTGCTGTAGCTCGATGGCATCAGGGTGCACTGTGCTCCAGTTTCCACCACAGCCTTATACTCTTGTGGGTCTGATGTGCCAGGCCATCAGATCCACACTGTCCAGTAAATCCGAATATCCCTTTCCTCCACCTGGCTGGAGGCAGGGCCCCTCTAATCCTGCTCATCATCACTCACTTCTTGAAAGAATGATTTACTGGTCCCCTCATGAGGGTCAGACATAATATTCACCATTCTGTTCTTCTGGGGGAATTTCTGACTGGACACTGGAGCTGCGCTCCTCTCAGAGGACTCCCCTTTCGTGGAGGTCTTCCCTTTCAGCTGCTCTCCTCGAGCAGCTAGGGCGGCAGTGGGATGTCCATCCCACCTCCTCATGTTTTCTCCATGGTCACGGAGGAAAAACCACAGGGTGCCTCGTGGTGTGTACCTTCTGCTGCCTTTCTCTTTTGTGGGGAAACATTTACTTCTAATGACTGAGACATTAGCCCGTGCAGGTGGAACGTAGGACATGTGCTCTTCCATTGTCTAGACCCTCTCAGACAGTTCCACCACAGCTGATACCAGGGAATGTTGAGATGAGGGAAGATTTCCCTCTTAATGCTGGAGCTTGCCAACCACTCCATCCACTGTTAGAGTGTGGGTGTCTGTCCACCAGGACACTATTGCCAATGCTTTCAAGTGTGATTCTGGTGCACTTTTCAGGAACTTTTTCCACATCAAGTGTGTTCAAGGGGCCTGATCTGGGTCCATGGGTGACTGCTCATCATTCAGATCACCACAGATTATCTCAAACACAGCCAGTTCCCTGACGTTCTGGATGCCTTTCTTAATGCTGGTGCATTTGCCTAGCTGACATAGGATATCCTCCTTGTAGTGGTACCTCTCCCTTACACTGAACAGGAGTCGCTTCCAGAGGCTGAGGGTTTGAGTCTGCTTCCCTATTTCCCTATCAATGCCAACATCCTTGGTCAAAGATCCCAGCTGCTTGGCCTCTCTTCCCTCCATTTTAAAAGCACTGGCTCCATTGTCCCAGCATCGGAGCTGCCGTGTGCAAATCTGCTCGCCTCCCAGGCGGCCGAAATCTCTCCGCATATCTCACAGCTTAGTCAGGGATAGAGATCGGATGATCACCACTGGCCCTTTCTCCTGTTCCCATGCTGGGCCTGTCTTATCCCCATCTCCCACTTTGGGAGCTGAATTTCTGGTGTATTTTGTTTTCTGTATTTGGGTGACTGATACCGGTACTGGCTGGCTCTCTGTCTCAGCTGCTGTGCTGGTGGAAGCAACTTGTACTGGCTCTGCCTGTTCCTGCGGCCCAGCTGCTGTACCAGTAAATTCATTCTCACATCCTACAGCTCTTTCTCCCCCTTGAGGGCAGCGGGTTGTATTAAAGAGGACACGATAGGCATAGGGAAGTTCCCAACACATCGCAGTGAGTTGTGTCTCCTGGGTTTTTGCCCGTTTGGTAACACACCCTTTCTAAGCACTCCATCAGTTTATCAGGGCTCTGTATTTGTTCGGGAGTGAAATTCCCGAGCATTGGAGGTGCCCACCGACTCAGGCCTTTGCTCATCTTTTCCTTGACACGTTTCCACTCACTATTATCAGACCTCGGGGCAGGTTTCTGGGCACTGCTATTGTTAGAGAAGTGTGGCATGGCCCAAAACAAGATTTGGCAGACACCGAGAAAGCATTGTGCTGCAAACACAGTGCCCTGAAAGCTCCAAGGTTAATTGAAACTCCGCAAAGCCGAGAGGATCACTTCCCTGGCTCAGCCATAGAGGAGGTGAGACCCCTAACAAAAGCCCAGGCAGCAAACAGGTATCGGCCCGCCCCACAAACAGCGATACAAGCACATTATAAGCAGTCAGGTGCCAGTATGACAAAACAATCCCCTTCATACATATTCCACTAACAACAAACATCATCACTGGGAATACACAGTGGATATAAGGAAAAATCCAGCCCCACCACGCAAGCAAGTGGGCCAGCATTGCAAACATTTTCTTATAAAACAATACAAGTACAGACAGAGAAAACTGCACCTAACAAATTGGTCCAATACGTTCTGGTCTGGATCTGTCCCTTTTTTGAACCTTGTTTCAACCCTCTTGTGCCCCACATTGGTGCGCCAAAAAAGGCTGTGTTGGTTTAGGCCCTGCCGGGACTGGAGACCACGTTGCTGTTGTCACTTCTCCAGCCTCGGACACAAGTATGGCACAAACCCCGGGTTAAAATAAGGAGAAATTTAATACAACAGTGTAGTAAGCAATCTGAACAACAGCAGTAGCAATGATAATAACAATAAACAGTAATAACAGTAAAGAAGACAAAAGGTATACAGAGATACAGCACAGTTTACACAGCCACCCCGCTGCGCATATGTCCAGTGACAAAAGCCACAAAGGAAAGCTTCCAAAGCTTCCCGCGCTTTGCTCCTGGACCTGATGTCAGCATGGCATGAATAACCCGGCTGTAGATCCCTTCCCCCTGCTTGGGAGAAACTTAACCCTATCCTAGCTGAACCAGGACAGTAACCTGACTCTCTTGTCAAAACCTTCTATGTCTGGTAGGGGAGTGGTGCTATTTTGACAATACTACATGCAAGTATATGTTAGAGCTGTACAGTTGGTACTTACAGTCTTTGTGGGTTATTTTATTCCACCAGTCCCATTTAGAATAATTGCTTATCAACAAATACTATTACTGTTCACCACATTTCTGAGATATTTTTCTTCCCCCCCCCTTCATTTTTGGAGACTTTTAAAAATAGCTGTCAGCTTTGTAGTTAAATCTTCAAAATATTCATTCAAAACAGTTACCTATAATTGGCTTCTCTAAGTTGGGTTGGTTTTTGGTTTTTTGTGTTAATGTTTTATTTATGTTTTGTGCCCTCTTTTGAATTTGATTTACTCTGTCATGCAGTATTTTAATTTGATACTGAGTACTTTTTTCCTTGAGCAATGGAATTAGGGAAATCAGTACGGAATTACAGCTTTATTGAAATCTAGAAGGCCAGCCTTTAAAACCTCTTTATTCAGACTGACCTGAACTTTTGAACTTGTGTTATTGTTAGATGCTTTCAGGAGCAACTGTTTCCAAAGAGTGGAGTGTCTTTTCTAGTAGTATGTTAAGATTTATTCTGTTGCTCAGTGCTAAGAAGCTGTATGTTCACCACTGGGTATTGTCTTCCTATAGTTGTGGTTTTCAGTAAGCACTAAAGCTTTTCTCTGGATGATGTTCAAATCATGAAGATCTCCATCTGTGTCTTATTTCATTTTCTTTCATTCATGTCAAGACAGTTTGAACTAAATACAACCACAGTAATTTGTTTAGGGAAGATTTTTGAGTTATAGTGTATATGTGTATATATTAATTGAATATATAATCTCTTTTCAATTATAAGAGCATATCTTCAGTTATTATTTACAAATTGACACAGACTGTGTCCTTGAAATCGATCTTTGAGGTAATGTCTTTGTCAAGTGTTACATTACCTGTTTATTAATTTTATTTGACTTGGGACTGTTAGTTTTTTGTGTTTTGATGAATGGATAGTAGTTGTCAAGAACAGAAACTATCACTCTCTGACCTTATTCTGCATTTCAAATTGAAATTTCACTTGGGGCTAGACTGTCATAGTCACACCTAAAAGTGACTTGCTCTGTTTCACAGCTGCATTACTACCTCAGTGAAAAAAAAGTCTGAACAGTCCTGTCAATCATTCACTGTGAGTATGGCCTGTTTCTTTTAAAATATTGATGTAGTATGATGTAAGTAGACTGTGGTTGGCTGCCAGACCCCCACCCAGCTGCTCTCTCACTCTCCTTCCTCAACGGGACAGGGGCATGGACAACTCATGGTCAAGATGAAGACTGGGAGATCACTAGTTATCATGGGCAAACAGACTTGACTTGAGGAAGATTAATTTATTACCAATTAAAATAGAATAGGATGGGCTCTCCATGGGCTACAGCTTCCTTCAGGGCCTCTCCATCTGATCAGGCATGGGGTCCTCTACAGGCTAGAAGGTGGATATCTGCTCTGATGTGGGACTCTCCAGGGACTGAAGGGGAATCTTTGCTCCACTGCCTGAAGCACCGCTTCCTCTTCTTCACTGGCCTTGGTGTCTGCAGAGCTGTTCCTCACACTTCTTCCTCACTCCTCTCTCTCACACTGCTGTGCAGTGTTTTCACCTTTCTTAAATACTGTTTCCCAGAATCATCACCATCTTGACTGCAGGGCTCAGCTATGCCTACTGCTGGGTCCTTTGTAACTGTCTGTGTCTGCAGGCATCCCACTGCCAGCTGCTGCACATGTAAACCCAGTAAGACTATCAATGAAAATTAAAACTTGATGTTAAAAATAGTAATCCATTTTGGGGAGACTCGTTGTGCATGTTGATTTATATATGCCAATAGAGCGAGTTACACAGAACTAGTTAAATGGCTCAGTGTTTCCTGATTGTGTTTGCACATACATCTCTTGCAGTTGAAAATGCCTTGTGAAGAGTAAAGTAACTATTAGTTTTCTTTACAGAGTCACAGAATAGTCAAGGTTAACACAGACCTCTGGAGATCATCTTGTCTAGCCACCCTACTCAAGCAGGACCACCTAGAGCAGGTTACCCACGGCTCTGTCCAGATGGCTTTTGAAAATTTCTCAAGGATGGTGGCTCCACAGACTCACTGGGTGACTTGTGTCAGGGCCTGGTCACCCTCACAGGTGAATCCTTCAGTCCTTGAGCACCTCTCCCAGTTGCCATAATGGATCAAAGATTAACAAGAGTAGCCTTGCAGTGACATCAGTCAGCTCTCTAAGCACTCATGGGTACATCCCATCAGGGCTCATAGGTTTATGTATGTCCAATTGACTTAGGTATTCCCTGACATGATCAAGGGTATATCTTCCTTGCTTTAGACGTTACTTCTGGTGTCCTTGCCTGGGATGTGATAATGTTAGTATGACATTTGCTCTCATTTTCTAACATAAAAAGAGACTTAGAGATTGGTTCAAATATGGTTTGCCTCTACATTGAGATAAAGCATTTTGTGCGGTAATTCAATGCGTTTTATTTATTTCATTAGTGGTGGTTGCTGCTGTTAGCAGTATCAGCTCCTGCTCTGGGCTAGCTTTTGTGTAGTGTTGAGGGAGTACAGCTGCAGTCAGCTGTCTGCCTTGGAGCAGTCTCTTCTGTGTGTCAATCTAGTGTTGATCTACAACTGAAAAATATGTTTTTAATGAAAATGTGTTATTTAGGCCAAGGCATATTTATCAGACAGGTGAATCGGCAGTTGCTTCAACCCCTGCTTCTGTGTCAGCTGCATTTTTACACAGATAAAACAGAGTTGCTCCTTGCCTCCTCTTCAGTTTCAAATAAGAGCTTTGTGCATACTCAAAGAATGTCCTCTGAGCCCAGTTAGACAAATATTATTACAGTCAGGATTTTTGTCTTTAACATATCTTCCTGAAAAGGGATAGTCACACAGACTTTTGTAAAGGAGTAACCTAGTTCTCCCCTAAAGCAATTCAAGTATCTTCTATATCTGAATTGTCTAAGGCCATTTCACTTACTATGCATGAGCTGTCAGATGCATTTTGTTTTTTTTTTTCCTTGCTGTTAATCTTTGATGTGTCTGTATCAGATCTTAAATATACAGAGTTGCAGCTTTCAATGAACTATAGCTTAGTTACTTCTTTCTTTAAAGGTAGCATTAGGGAAAATTAGATTGTTTCATCTTAATCACACAATGTCTGATAGGATTAGGCTTAACATGTCCAGTTTTGTGGCTCTCATTAACTCATTTTCAAACCACAACTTTCTTTTAGAAGTGAAGCCTGTTAGGTATCCACATTTAGAAAAGTAACTTACTGATTGGTAGTATAATGAAACATCAACAATTACGTAAAATGCAAAGCAATCATGCTGCACTGTGGACATGAAAAATGGTACACCTAGTAGAAGCATACTGTGATGATACTTTGACATTAATTTTTCATTTGTATCAGATTCTAAGTCAGTTTGTCTTCTGTAAATTCTTGTGAGCTGTGTGAAACTGTCATTTCTCTGATTTTGCTAAAATTTAATGCGTCTCTCTAGTTTTTCTTGAGGTCCATGTTGTAGACCAGGTACAGCAGCTGCATAGGAGGTACACTGTGGTCTTGGCCTCCCTTATAAGAGTGCTGTGTTGATGTGGCAGCATCAGCTCTCAAACATAAATGCTGAAACTTTCTGGGGATGAGATATTTGGGTGTTGGTGTGGTACATGCTGCTTCAAAGAATGCCTCAAGTTTCCTCCTTTTCATCATTACGAGCTAATGTTCTGTCTCTGCTCTGGCAGTAGGGCTGGAGTTGTATAGTTCAACTTGATGGTACTACTCTTCTCTAAAACAAAACCAAAATATGATTTATTCAATTAGATCTGTTAGCTCGTGTTCTGTTTTTAGTTAGGTCATTGTTTTGCTTTCCTAGCAGCCTGTCATTCCTGATAATCTTTAGGAGCGGTAATATCATATCCGTTGTTTATACTTTTGTTAGAGCTGTGTGTTCTTTGGTGAAACTCAAACTGATTGTTACAGGGAATATTTCGGTTTTATTTAATAAATTGGTGTTAAAGCCAAGAGTTACATATGCTGCCAGTAGATAGGGGTTTAGTTAATACTAATATAACTGCATGTGGGTTTTGTTGTTGTGTGTAAAGAAGAGCTAATACATTTGAGGGATCTTGTAATAAATTTACATGCAGATAAGCAAAAAGGTGCTTTGTTTGAAGACCTGTTAAAGTCTGGCGTCTCTTAGCATGCTGTGTCTTTCCAATTTACTTTAAAGAATGTATTTTCACTGATTCTGTTTTTTTCTTTTCTGCACACTGGTAAAGCAAGTTCCACTTAAACAACAAATCCTCCTCAAAAGCAATTTTCTACATGTTTTGTACTCTGACAAGGAATTATGTATTTGCATTCTTTATGTCTACATAGGTGTATTATGCATAGGACAAAGAAATAAATCAGTAATAAAACATTATGCAGTGGATTTTGTTTTCTTTTTATATATTTGCTTTTCTTGTTTTATTTAAAACCTTCTTGGAGAAAACATTACAGCTCTAGATACTGCTCTTGTGATTATTTTGCGAAGATCATTGTTATAACGCTCCCTGTCCATGGTACAAATACTTTATTTTAATTGACTAAATTAAGCATGTCTGTCTTCTTGTAATAAATTTGGCTGCTTTGAGTCATATTTAAATAAAAATAAACCTTCTGCATAATATGTATTTTCTCACCTGTACGGCTAAGATGGAAAAACAACTGGTAGTGTAAAATGCCCATTTCACTGCAAAGCCTGTCTCAGCTGAGTTAATTTAGGCACTGTAGCTTGCCTTGCTCAGCTTGCTTACCAGATGTTCTTCAAGGCATATTCTTGTAATAATTAAATATTAAAGGTTCCTTAATCAAAATTTACTGTTTATATTTTTGTGTAAAAGCTAGACAGGAGCTACTGAAAGACACAGAAATAACATACTGCCATCTGTAAAATACACATTGTGGAGATTTGGCCAGTTGTAAAGCACTGTGAAACTGTGAATCATTTGAGCATGAACACAAAGTCAGATATTCTAATCCTTTTCATATGCCCCTCTCAGACTTTTTGTGGTTACAGGAGAGAGATTTTTAGCCACAGTGTTAAATTTTGCCATTTTTTTGTTCAATTGGGAGTTGCTTATCTGGGAAAGTAACCCACTTAATTTGGGACAGTGGCTCTCTTACTTGTCTAATAGTGGTAGAGTTTGAGGCTGGGAGCATCTATGGCAAGTTATTTACACTTGTGCCATAAGCAGGCTGAGGTCTTGTCATAAGTCATCTTGCTATAATAAAAGCTAGAGACATCTTAAAGTATGGTGATTGTGGAAAAGTCCTTCTAGAGATTAATTTCTGACTCAGTAATACAAGGTATTTACATGTCCCTGAGACCTTTCTGAGATTTGGAAGCAGTGTAAACTCATTATGGTGGAGTGGAATGAGAAATTCAAAAGAAATGGTATTTGGTTCTTTCAAGCATTTAACTGACCTTTGGTGGACTTCAGTCAGGTCTCATTCCAGCAAGGCAGTGGCAGTCAGTGACTGAGGGATAACCCTACTTTAGGGCAAAGAAAGATATTTTGCTGTAAGTATTGAATGAAAAGCTCTGTTGTCTTTCTATTGGCAGAGCTGCTGAAGGTATCTGATAATTGAATATACTATATAAAGCTAAGGGGTTGAAATGAAGTTAATGTATATTTCTTTTCCAGTGTCTTTGTGAGGAGCAGTTGGACAGAACAAGAGTAACATTTTTAGGTGAGGGAAAGTTGGGATTTACTTTGGATTTATTGTCTGAAATGCAGAAAAGTAAAATGAAATGGAGAGAGCAGTCTTGGCAAGTGCCTCATTTTTTGTGCTCGGAGTGATGTGAACTGCTCCACCATTACAAATATAAGTAAGTGTTATTGTGTGCACTGGTGTTCCTTTTATAGAAATGTATCAGAGTTATAGGAAGTTTTGTTTTCTACAAAAAACTTCTTGTATGTTTCAAGGATCCATGTTTACAAGCATTAATAGCATAGTTATGGTACAGTGTTATCTGTAGACTTTAATCTTCAGAGCTATACTTGAACTGTGGGAAAGATGTACAGGGCATCTTCTTACATTTTTTCAGATGTGAACATATCAATGCAAGTGCCTAGGTACATGCTGTTTGTAAATATATTACACCATAACCATTTTAGAAGTGATAGTATAGTCCTATCTTCAGTTTGGATTTTTGAAGTTAATCCCTGTGTATTACTATGTAAAGCAAATTTGCCCAGGCAGGAGGTGTTCTGTTCAGAACTCTAATTAAAGGGATGCAGAGACTTAGAAAAATGGGCTTGTGTTTCAAATGCTTATGGGGAAAAGACTTGTGTTAGCTGGAGATGGACAGAATCACCTTGAGAACAGAGTTTTGCTGCTACTTTCGCCTTCCACCCTTCCTTAAAGAGTGTTCTTGAAGAGATTGGTGGTGGTGGTCATTCCAGAAGTGTGTGCACATGTTGGATCCCTCCCCCAGCATTACAACATTGGAAAATGTGTTTGTCATGAAGTTATGTGCAGGAAAAAGCAACATCTGAGAAAAATAAAATTATGTTAGCATTCTTAATGCTGCTTCTGTGAAAGCCTTCTAGGGCTACCCAGTCCATAATATATAACACACACAATGGGATTGGTGCCAGATAAGAGCAAGATTTGCATAGGTTTGGTAGTAGAACCACATGAAGCAATTAAAATGCTTTTCTTGGCCTTTAACATCTGTATATCATTTATTTGTGTATGCTTCATGATATGACTGAGTTCAGGAATTGATGCTGTGAAGAGTTGTTGCTTCAGACTACTTTCCCTCTTTTTTTACCACTGGTGCTCGTGGTGATAATAATTGTAGCTTTGTTTTGTCAACGTAACACTGTAGAAAATTAGAGAAACCCTTCCACTGGAGATGTACATATATTAAATAAACACAATGATTTGCTAATTCAAAATGTTTTCTAATTGAATATATTATTCATAAGCATTTACATTCCATCATACTACTAGTGTATTTTTTCTGTGTCATACTAATTGATAGATAATTTCCTGCTTTGACAAATGTTAATCTGATTATTTTCAGCAATATTCTAACATGGTAAATGTTCATCACTTTATAAGCTGGTACCTCTTAGAGCTTGTCCTGTGCCTACCTGTTTAACAGTTACTAGCTGAAATGGCTTATGCCCAGATATCAGTATGGATGGATGTACTGGGTCTGGCTGAGCCAGAATGGGTTTTCCCCTGTAGCAACCCTCATGGTGCTGTGTTTTATGCTGGGAGCTGGCAGGGTGTTGTGGCTACTGCTGAGCAGTGCTTACACAGCACCAAGGCTCTTTCTGACATTTCCCCCCGCTGCAGTGGGATGGAGTGGGCAAGATCTTGGGAGGGGATACAGCCAGGACAGCTGACCTGAACCGACCAAAGGGATATTCCAGACTGTATGACGTCTGCTCAGTATAAAGCTGGGAGAAAGGAGGAAGGGGGTGAGGTCCCTTGGTCCTCTGAGACAACCACTACACGTATTGGAGCCATGCTTCTTGGGAAGACCCAACATTGCCTGTTAATGGGAAGTAGAGAATAAATCTGTTTTCTTTTTTTTTTTTCTTCCACGAATGGACCTTTGCTTTGCTTTGCTTATATTCAAACTGCTTTTGTTTTACCCACAAGGGTTGGGGTTTTTTTACCTATCTTATTTTCTTTCCCCCTCTTTGCCCTGTTGAGAAAAAAGGGGGAAGAGGGGGGAAGTGATAGAGTGACTTGGTCGGTACCAGGCATTTAGCCAAGGTCAAACCACCAGAATGGGGAACAAAAGTTGTTGAAAATGTTCCGGGAAACATTAGCAAATTTTGTGATGTGTATTCTTGATCTCTTGCAGAAATTGTGGGTGAGGGAAGAGATCTGTGAAAGAGATGGGAGTAATTAGTTTACAGTGTCTCTTAATAAGAACAAGACTTCAGAATATGCTGTCATTGCTTGATCTACTCTTATTCTTTCTACTGCTGTAGAAGTGAGATTCTTGGATGATTATGGAGTTTTGGTCTAATAGCCTTTGAAGCTTATGCATGCAAGGAAACCGTTATATGTGTCTGCAAAAATGAAGTCAAGATTTTTCTACATACCAATCTTATATTTTTTAGTGCTTCACTTTTTGGCCTTAAGAAAGAATTTTTGTCCTGGGCTTGCATCATTATTTTCAATCAAATTCTAACCTAAGCTGATATCTTAACCTCATGCCTGTCTACAGTCACATAAAAATAGCATGACTCCTTGTTTGGATTTTTCTCTGGTTGTTCTTTTTTTTTTTTTTTTTTTAAACTGTCATTTGGCATTTTTTCTTCTTTTTCCTTTTTTATTGGTACTTGTATCTGACCTAAATCGGTTGGGTTTTTGTGAGGATTCCAAAAGGGATGTAGTATATACAAACCTTCTTGACAGATAATATCAACTTTCATACCAAATTAAGTTACTGTTCCAGGAATAAACAAGTTAGCCTTTATTTTTACTTAGTTTTTAAAGTGGTCAATGAGTTAGCTTGAGATGGAAAAGGAAGTTGTAGAATTTGCCCAGAGAAATCCTTTCACATGAAATTCTAGTTGAAAAAAACCTGAGACAGTCACTTACCTACTAAATCAAAACCTCTGAGGTGATGGATTTATTGGATTTATTTATTATTACATCCTCTGAGGAGATAGATGTAATTTATTAGACGTGCCGCATACTGTCTGTTCCTTCTCTTTCCAAAACAGAAAGGACATTGTGGGAAAGGTGTTTTGGATACATGCGACTTTAAAAGCTCTGTGTGTCATCTAGCAATTTAAGATTATATAAATTCTAATTTTCATCCTTTGTAACTATCTTTTCAGCAAGGGGTTAGTGCTTCAATTCTAGAACAAGCTTTTACATTTGGCTTCAGGCTGATCTGTTTAGGTGGGGGATTTGTTTGTTTGTTTGTTTTTTTGTTTTATTTTTTTGTAATTATTCACTTGAGAATGAATTTGAGATTGTAAATACCTTTGCATCTTTCACACCCTGGCTTTAAAAGTTTCACTGTTCATATTGTTTTAGCCCTTTTGACTTTTGGGCTTCCTAACAAGATCTAACTAGCTTGTTATATCAATTGCTGAAGGTGGTGTTGGAAGGAATAGGGTAGGTACAGTTTTCTGCTTTTGTTGAGCTACTGTTTGGAGCTGCTATTTGTCTCTGTATGTATCCACATAGATGAGTGCTGTTAGTGACCTTTAGGACCTAATACCTGTCTCAGCAGAGAATCAACAAGAAAATGCTAGTTACGGCTTTCTACATTGCTGCAGTTAGAGGGAACTTATTTGATTTGTGCATATAACTTCATGATAAAAAAATTTCTCCCAGCTGTTCTCTACTTATGTTGTCTAATTTTTCCCTGAAGTGTGAATAGCATTATTATAAAAACCCAACCAAGTTGCAAAATTTAGTCTGCGAGAGTTGTCACGTTCAGTGACAACTAACTGTGGAAGTGGTTGTCTCAGTAGGGTTCTTAATCTACCATCTCATGATCAGAGTTTTCAACCTAACTGTAAAGAACAGCTTTGTTGCAAGGGTTTGATTGAAGTTAGAATTGAAACAATCACATTCATTAAACAAGCTGATTACAACACACTTCTAGATATTCCAAAGCAGGGAAGTCCTCACTCCCAGTGTGTGGAGAATTTCTGTGTGTTGGTAGGAAGCCAACATCAGCCTCCTGCGTAGGAGGCAATGTTGATTTTCCTTAGAAAGAAACAGGTATTTTTGCATTGGCAGGCTGCTGTCAAAACAGAACTGTCCATATTTTAAGCAATCCCTTGTGCTCCATACTGAGTGACAGTGGTTCACAAGGTGGTCGGTTTGCTGGCTATAGAGTTAAGCATGCTATGTTACATTCTTTTCACACAAATACAGAGTATGAACTGACTGTCTCACCTATGATGTTAAAGAACTAGATGTTAATGAGTCATCCTATGAACTGGATTTTTTTTTTCTTTGGAATGGCTTTTCTGATTAAGTTTTTAGGCTTCTAAGTATCACAGAAGTTAATGAAAGCACTGTAGCATTACTCTTGCAAAATTTGACATATTGATATATTGACAACCACCTTTGGTTTTTGGTTGGTTTTGACGTTTTATTGGTTTGTGGTTTGGGGTTTTTTTGTTTGGTTTGGTGGTGGGTTTGGTTTTTTTTTTAGACCTCTATCAATTGTGGGGAGGATAAGGTCAGGATTAGATTGGAATAGAAACTGTCAAAGATTACCCAATAATCCTATCTTTAAGGGAAAAAATAAAATTTCTTACAAGATACTAGTTTGCTGGTTTGAGCCAAACTCAGTAGATAAAATGATTGATTGTCTTCTCTGTGGAAACAGTACACTTCTGAAAGAAGAACTGTTAACTGATCATACTGCTCAGACAGAACATTACCTATGGAAATGACCACTAAGGGGGAACATGAGTGCCTAGAGAATTCAAAACTGGAGTATCTGCATCATTGTTCTTTATTTTGTATCATATTTGCGTTAAAGTAGTGAAATTGATTTCACAATAAACCTCTCAGTAAAACCAGACCTGTAGACAGCAGTTTCCTCCCCACATGGCTTTAAGAATTAAGCTCCCAGACTTTCTGGAACTAAAAACTAAAGCCAGTGTGACTTGGAGATTTCATTTGTCCTTTTCCCCTTTCATCCCCTACACTTCCATTTTGATTTTGTGTAATTCTGACCAGATCATTAGTCATGTGGTTATTCTTTAGTTTGGAAAAAAACAAATAGAACCCAAATGGGCTATTTGTATGCAAAGTGGAGAGAATACTGCAGTTTTTCTGGTAAGCTTAGCCAAAATATCTTATTCAGCTATCTGTTGGCCTTATCATGTTACCACTGGTAATACTTACTTGAACTTTGTCCTGTGTAAGTTGTCAGATAGTCATTGAAGTTGAGACAGATGTGATACTAGGATAAATACCTCATTTTACAGCATGTTTATATTGTACATCAGTTTATATTGTACCTGAGCCTTAGTATTAGGACTTTAGATTCTGTTGTGATCATTCTTTGACGCTCTGGTACAGAATAATACTATATTTAAAACCGTGCTGTGGCTTGAAGAAGAGAACATCTCAATGTGGTGGTATCAACATGTGCAAATAGAGAAAATGAAATATAGATGCTTATAAAATGCTACCTAACAGTATCTTCTTGACCTATGACTCCTGACAGATTTTGCAGATGTCAGAAGATTTCAATAATGGATTCAGGCTGTGGCACTTATAATTTAAAAAGTCACATCACAATTAATAGATTCAGGATTCAATGTCTTTTTTCTGCAGTGTCACACTCGTTGCCTCTCTGACAACCTTCATTTTCTTGTGAGCAAATGGAAGCCCAGTAGCATGAGCCTCAGGAAGTCGTTAAAGCAATTAAAGGCTTCTCTCTCTCAGCACATTGCATGGTTACCATAGTATCCTCTGCCTCCAAGTCTTTACTGATGATGTCAGTATGCATACAGGGGCTATTCACAGCATCTACATGAAGATGATTCAGCCCTTACTAAAGATCATAAGCATCTCTCCATACGTTCTATTGTCTAGTGTCGCTTTAGGAATTGACAAGGCTGGAAGGTAAGTGGCTTTTGCTTCATATTTAATACTCTTTATGTATCCTTACACTGTGATGTGTCAGGGTTGCTTTTTTAATCCTCTGCTGCATTGTTCACTAAACACATGAAGTGTGCTTTAGCTGAAGCAGTTGCATAGCTTGTGTAATTTAAATTTGGCAAAGTCTAGCTAATCATTAATAATATGAAAAAAAAGACCAACTAAAAATTTCTCAAGTTAAAAATTGGTTTATTAAGTAATTGGTATTTTTTTTACCAATTAAAATTTCCAGGGCTTTTTTAGTCATATGACGAGAACACAAATTATGTAATGGGAGCGTTATCGAAGAGAAAAATTTTCAAGCTTTTTTTATTAAAACAACAAAAGCAACCCTCCAACTCACCTTTTTTCTTGTCTTCTTTATCTGGTGAGTAGAACAGTGGATGAACATACTCTCTCATGCAACTATTCTGCATGCACTTTTGTTTGTATAATGGAATGTGAATTCTTACTGAAATCTACTGTTACTGTTTAGGAAAGCAGAGGTTCTGTTCTTTACCTGAAACAGTGGAAAAACATAATGAAACACTGAAGGAACTGATTTTATGAGAAAGTTGGAGGACCCCTGCATGTTTTGCCCTTGCAAGCCAAGTTTAATTGTAAGCCTGAGATGCTGAGCTCATAACTGTTTGGTTTCACAGTTGGAATTTTTATCCTTTTCCTAGTCCACTTTCTGCATTGTTTTAGATTACTGTAATTGTAGATTGCCATGCCCAGTATGTAAAGTGTCTGATCATGTCTTTTAACAAAAAAACCCAGAAACCACCACAAAACAAAACAAAAAACCCCAGTGCTGGCAGGAGCTAAGCTGCAGAATTATAAAAAATGTCCTCTTAAATTGTCTTTAAATGCCTTGTGACTTCATTTTTGGTTTACTATGTTTCAGTTTCTCTGCTCTGAAAACTGCATGGTTTTACTTACAGAACAATCTGTGTATTTAATACTTACATATAGAAAAATTTTGGGGTGCAAGTGGGGAATGGAGAAGAACTATTAGTGTAAATGGAAACAAATTTCATTCACTTTGGCCACAACAACCCCCAGCAGCGCTACAGGCTTGGGGAGGAGTGGCTGGAGAGCTGCCAGTCAGAGAGGGACCTGGGGGTGTTGATTGACAGCCAGCTGAACAGGAGCCAGCAGTGTGCCCAGGTGGCCAAGAAGGCCAATGGCATCCTGGCTTGTGTCAGCAATAGCGTGGCCAGCAGAGACAGGGAAGGGATCTGACCCCTGGACTCGGCACTGGTGAGGTCGCACCTCAATTCCTGTGTTCAGTTTTTTGCCCCTCACTACAAAAAGGACATTGAATGACTCAAGCGTGTCCAGAGAAGGGCAATGAAGCTGGTGCATGGTCTGGAGCACATGTCGTAGGAGAAGCAGCTGAGGGAACTGGGGGTGTTTAGTCTGGAGAAGAGGAGGCTGAGGGGAGACCTCATCGCCCTCTACAGTTGCCTGAAAGGAAGCTGCAGAGAGCTGGGGATGAGTCTCTTTAACCAAGTAAGAAGCGATAGGACAAGAGGTGAAATGACCTCAAGTTGTGCCAGGGAAGGTTTAGACTGGATATTAGGAAGCATTTCTTTCCAGAAGAGGTTGTTAGGCGTTGGAATGGGCTGCCTGGGGAGGTGGTGGAGTCCCCATCCCTGGAGGTGTTTAACAGTTGGGTTGACATAATGCTTAGGGATATGGTGTAGTTGGGAACAGTCAGTGTTAGGTTAATGGTTGGACTGGATGATCCTCAAGGTCTTTTCTAACCTAGACGATTCTGTGAAATGTATAACAAAAGAGTTTGGTGTTGCAGGACATTGTACACTAAGTATGTTTTGTACAAACCCACCAATTTACCCCTTTTCCCTGTCCACCCAATTATTAAATTTACGGTATGCAAATATTTCTTTCCATCTACCTGCTTTATGTTTTCTGATTATGATGTCCATTGTTTTATTTATACACTAAGTCCTTTTGGGAATCGTGCGGTCTGTTGACATTTCTTAAGTGATATGTTTAATATGCACTGACTAATAAGACACTTATCCAGTCTAATTCTACACACAAGTTGAGATGTAAAACTACTATTAATCACAATAGATACGGTGCATTAGAAGAATGGGGGAGACAGTCTAGTAACAATATTTTTGAGGTTTTGAATATTTTTAAGTCCATGTAGAGTGAGGATTTTTTGCTTTCTGGTACAAAGGTATATGTGCTGCTTTTTTTTTTTTTTTTTTTTTTTCCACTTGACTGTCTAGCTATTAGTTTGGATATTAATATAGAAGAGGAGAAGAATACTTTAGGTGAACTGAAGAAGCCAACTCCCCTTCTAGTACTTACATCTATTAACTATTATACTTGACATTTAAAAAAAAAAGATCTGCTTGTGTACTAAATGCAGTCTTGTATTGGTCACAGTATACTCCTTTATTTTATGGCTTTAGGTGTTGTGCATCTTTTCTGTTTTAATCTGGAAGGTTACCTAGCAAGTAAGGACCACAAGATGCATAAAACATTAAGGAACAGGATATTTAATATTAACTATATTTAAGTATTACAATTTGAATTATTTTAAAGATGCTTTTGTAGATTTTGGGGTAAAAAACAGCAACCCTCAGGGTTCTGTAGTTAAAGCTTTGAAACTGCTTTGGTTAACTGTCGAAAGTTTTATATAATTGTGCAGAAGAAATTAAGACTAAAAATCCACCCACAATTTCCCCTCCTGAAATCTGTGCAAAAAGAGCTGATTCTGAGGATTTTGCCATTTTTCTATTGAATTTCATTTGAGCATTTCCATATTATGTGACTAAGGAAACATATTTCAAGCTGCATATATATGTTGGTTGTCTTATGTAGCTTCTCATGAAGTTGAGAAGATTGATGGTGGTCCTAAATACAAATAAGATCATGGTCCCAAATATTAGGAATGCTATTTAGAAGACAAATATTTCAGTTAGGAAAAAATATGCATATGTGGAGTACATGTAAGTGGAGCAGATTGTGTATACAGATGTACAGTTTTCATGTATTTGTGAATTGTTTTTATTAATTTTCTGTGTACTTTTGGTGTATTTTTTCAATGACCAAAGTGAACCTATACATATAGAAGTGATTAGCAAGTTACCATATATATGAAAAACCAAACCAAATGTTAAAAAAAAGAAAGTCTTATTCTTCAAAATAAAATAATATTCTAAATTTATCATAAATCAGTGTAATTGTCACTTTCAATGTAAAAAATAATGTATTATTATAGAAAACGTAAGCTATTTCTCTTTCTTAAATGAGCATTTTAAATGTATAAAAGGAAATAAAGATTTTACATAAAAACATAAATACTTAATCTTTGCCAGTACAGTTACTCAGTAACATTAAATGCCAGCTATATTTAAATGTAATGGACCCAGTTCCAACCACAAGTCAGTTGATATAACACTAATTCTATCAAATCTAACTATAATTCTATCAAGTCTAGGTATTAATAATTGCTGTTGTAGCATATTTTAACCCCTGAAATGCAGTTAGCAGTTTCAAGTCTTATTTTTTCATAGTTTATGCTAGCAGCAATGACATCTTTAGGATTGCGTTTCTTGGCCCAAAAGACACCATTGTATTAATTACCTTTTTTTTTTTTTTTTTAAACATGTGAATTTTATGTTAACTACTGTCCCAATTAAAACCAGCATACTGCAAATCATCTTGAAGTTGTTAGAATGATGGCTGTTGATTTTTACTTCCTAAATTTGCTTTTAAACTGCTTTGATTGTGTTATTTTGTGGATGCAAACAATATTACACAGCTATCACTGAAGGGAAACAAAGGTAGTTTTTTATTTTAAAAATGTCATGTTGGCCATTGGAGAGATTTTGTTGAAGAATGCTATTGTAAAGGCTAATGATGTGACTGCAGATCACATTGACAGTTTGCTGATGATTTGCGTACATAGAGATTGAAGTTTCAGTTCTAGTTCACTTTAGTTTTGCATTATTATATCCTGAGAAGTTCTTTAAGTGACTTAAAAAAGCAAGGAGATGTAAGCTGTTTATCTAGTGGCAGACAACTAACAGCTCCTGTATGGGAGGGAGACTGATTTTTTCTTTTTTTTTTTTATCTTAAGGAGTTCTTCCTGCTTTGTATCCTGGCATAAGAAGATGAGTGATATTCTGTACCCATTTTTTTGGGGAGCAGATTTAAGAAATTTTTTTACTTTAGCACATTAGATACATCCAGTAAATAACAGATGTAGCAAAGGAAAAGTGATTGTTCAAGGCACAACTCTAATGGCATTTCTGTTTAATGATGTAGTTTGGGGTTGGGGACTTCTTTTTCTTTACTTATAGGGTTTTATTTCCCCACCAGGGCTTTTGCTTCTATGTTCAGATTTCACAATGAAACAATTCGTTGCAGAAAGAGTACTTTTGTTTGTTCATCCACTATAATCCTATTAGGTCATTTATAGGGGTGCATGTTTGGGTGTAGTCCGTATTGTAATACTGGTAGAGATATTTGAGTTGTTCTGTTGCAGTGGTGTCATGTTTTCTCCATTTTGAGCAGAAAAGAAGGTATTATCGGAGGACTGAGGAAAAGGATAAAGACCGCTTTAAAAAAAGAAATAGTTTTTTTTCAAGTCTGTAATACTGGCCTGTAATACTGCCTTTCTCAGTCTGCTCAATCTGTCCAAATTTTCCCCCAATGCAGAATTTTAAGCTATTTTCATATTGTTATATCTTTAAAGCATGGAGCTGCTGCCTTTTTTCCGTTTAAGTTAATTATGGAGAAAATGTGTAGTCTTTCAGAATCAATCAGTGATGTTTACTCAGTTGTGTTCTGCCTCTTATGACATTATTTGTACATCTGTATGTGGAATGGGGAGATGAAAGCCATGCAGCTTGCATTTTAGTCAATAGGAGAAAAATTGTTGATTTGCTGACAGGATAAATGTAATATTTTTAGTCTGATAAAAATTGTCATGGTTTGAGCCCAGAGGACAACTAGGTATGATGCAGCCACTCACTCACCCCTTCTGCCTCAGGAATGGGAAGGAGGAAAGAAAGCAAAAGGCTTAGGGATCGAGATAAGGACAGAGAGACATCATTCACTCATTATGGTCATGAGCAAAAGACAGACTTGTTAGGGGAAGAACATCAGTTTAATTCGAACACCACTACCAGTTAACGAACAGAGTAGGACAGTGAGAAGTATAACCACATTTTAAAAACACCTTCCCCCCATCCTGATTTCTCTACCTCCTCTCCCTGCAGCAGGACAGAGGAGTCAGGGGATGGAGGTGCAGTCAGTTTGTCACATGTTGTTTCTACCTCTCCTTCTTCCTCAGGGGGAGGACTGCTCACACTTTTCCCCTGCTCCAGTGTAAGGTCTCTCTCATGGGAGACAGGCCTCCACAGGCTTTGTCCCACAGTGCTGCAACTCTTCCCAAGCTGCTCCAGCATGGCCTCAGTGTTTGCAGAGGTGTCCTCCTCGTAACTTCTCTTCAAAACTCCCCAACTCCTCCTCCCAGATTCCCCTTTAAATACATTATCACAGAGGTGCAGCCACCATTGTTAATTGGCTCAGGCCTTGGCCAGAGATGGGTCTGACTTGGAGCTGGGGGAGCTCTGAGAAGCTTCTCACAGGGAGCCACCACTGTGGCCCCCTTCCCCACTGCCAAAACCCTCTCTACACACAAACCTAACACATTCTCCCCCTTGTATCTTTGAATCACATATTTAAGAATTATAATTAAAATTCACATTCATTATACAAGACAGTATTCACACATTTCACACATCAGCACAAAAACAACAAAGAAAAAACCCAACCTTCCCCATGTAAAAATAAAAATAACATAATCACAGTACTGAAATACAATCCACCCCTTGTCCCCCCACCACAATTACAACAGAAATTCTCCTGATTATTCTGGTAACTAACAGGGTTCCCCTAACAGGGTTCACACACACAAACCCAACAGAAAAATAAATAAAATTACTTAGAGATAAGCAGTCACATAATTCTATAAGATTGTATTATTTAATCAAGAGGGCTTCAAATGTAAAAAAAAATCCATATGCAACAGTTTTGTGTCTGTCTTTTTTTCTATTATTCCAAAAATCTTTCTGCTGTGCACCTGAGATGTAGAACTACCCCTCTGTAGCTGTATGAAAATGAAGAACAATCTGCATAAAGTTCTTTTAACTGGCTTTCTTTTAAATGTCTTCCTTTTATCTGGAACCATGTGTATACTTTTGTCTAAATGTAAATGTAGTAATAAAATAGTCAGAACTGGTAGTTAGAACTGGTATTCTCCTGCACTAATTACTAAAGTTCTGCTGTTTTTCATAAATAGTTCCAGTCCATATTGACTGGTAACCTGTTTTCATTCCACTAGTGATTGATTCCCAAAATCCTATTTTTTTTGTCTGAAAAATACTGCTTTTTGGTGTTTGGAATATTGTGATATCCTGTCAGTATGATTATTTTGCAATGGCAGGTGACTTAGGTGTTTGTTCCTTAGGAGGAAAAGACTATAGAGACAAATATACAACAAAAATAATAGTGTACCAAGAAAAACATTTTAATGTTCTATAGAGCTTTTGTTATCATGAACTGGCTGGTTTGTGTCTGCCTTGTTTATCTACAACACCTAATTCTGGAGAATTTTTTAAAAAACAAAAGAATCCATTGACAATATTTAGCTTGTTCTGCATGAGAGGGGATTTGGACTTCACTGATTTTGGGTGGGGTTGTTTTGGGTTTTTTTTTTGTGGTTTTTTTTTTTTTTTTTTGTTTCGGGTTTTTTTTGTTTTTTTTTTTTTTTGTCAT
>NW_020799142.1:436816-517143 GCF_003259725.1 Athene cunicularia | reverse complement strand
GCACTAGAATTAATATCAAGGTAAAAGGATTTCAGTTGGAAGTGTTGCAAGACTCTTGGCTGAAAATAAATTATGTTGACTTCAGTTAAAGCTGCACGGTTTATACTGGGTCTGAACTTGATTTTCAGTTTTCTTAATATAAATCTGTAAGTGATTTATGATTGAAAAGAGTGGGAGTTAGAAGGGAGCTTTAAGTCCAGAACTGAACCAGACCATCTGGATTTCTACAGGAATGAAACAGTCTTGGACCTCTCTGCAAAGTTTCTGTGTCTGACCTCCATTACTTATTGAGCAAGTCCAGTAGCTTATTTCTTTTTTTAGAGTGGAGCAGTAGAAGTAGGCTGATTTAATCTTTTTACTTGATGGTGTGTAAGGAGCCTCTTACAAATTGTTTTTGTGTCCTTACAACACTCCTGAAAGAAGCTGTAGTGCATGAGGAGCACAGTGGAACAGTCAATGTTGTTCTTAAATCATTCAGCTGCAGAGAAATACTGCTGTGGGCTAGTGAAGAAGGATCAGATTGCTACAATGAATACAGTACTGTTACAATTGTTGTCCTATTTTTAGCTTTTTGTTTTTTCATTAATAAAAAATTTAACATAACTTGAAGACTTTGAAGGCTTTTGGTTTATTAGTAAAACATCCCTGAAAAGGGAGTAGTAGTTTGTTCTATAGTGCTTGCTTTCAGAAATTACCTTAGGGAAATGACACATGTATTTGAAGGGCAGGAAAGGAACAAGTTATTCAGAAAAGTAGTGTGGAACTTAAGTGCTGCAGTGACTTGGTGTTTAAAGTGAGCTTTACGGTCAATCAGAAGGAACATGACAGTAAAGTTTCCTTAAGGTTCGCCTAGAGTACCCTAACCTAGATCTGAAGAGTTGTGAACTACTCCATTTAGTAGTATGCCATTCCTCTCTTTCCAACTTGTAAGGACCCTACCTGGAATCAGGAATGCCTCAGAGGTTCCCTGGCTGACAAGTGAGATTGGCCTCACTATAATTGCAGCTATAGACCTTTTGGATGAGATTAAGAGCAGGGTGGGGTGCTTTTCTATGCTTTCCCCCTCCATGCTGCTGAATTTAATAAATAATAATGAGTGGATGAGAGTTTAAATAGGTTTTTCAACATATACTTTAACAGATTTTTAATTTTTTTTTTTTTCAGGAAGCTCTTAAGCTTTATTTATATTTCAATATTTTAACCTTTTCCTCTGCAAACAGTGCACAGTGCCTACTCATGGGTAACCTTTAGTTAAAAGAATTTATGTTTTAATGTTACAAAATTGTGGACCCATTAAAGGTATAATGTATGGATTTGCTATAGTAATTAAAACAGCGGTAGAACTCATAGCTGAAGTGTATTTGAGTGACAGTCAGTGTTACATGGTGCTGAACATAAGCACCATCTGCCTTCATGCCGTTTGAAAGAGTGTTCTCAGACTATTTTGTGAATATCATGAGTTAATTTTAACTTCTCTGCTTAGTAGAATATCTGTCTCCTGTCTGAAGATACAGTAAAGTAGCAAAGAGAATGTTTCTAATTTTAGGCAATACTATGGACTACTTTTTGTAGATTTTATTTAAAAAAAAAGTGGTTTGCAGATAATATGTTGTAAAATTCTGAACATATCTGCAGAATAGGACTTTCTTGGGTTTCTGAGATAATTTAAAATCAAGTTTAGACTGATAAAAAAATCTCTATATACATTTACTTGGGATTTTTTGGGGGCTTTTTTCCTCCCCGGTAGGGAACTGCCTTTGTTGTCTTCAAACTTAACCGTTGTCAGTTTTTTTTTTCCTAAAGTCAGATCTCAAGTTTTGTTGTATTATGTAATAGAAAACCTTTCTGTCCTTTTGTGGTTTTCTGGACATCCTTAAAAAGGAGTGTTAAGTAGAAGAAATTCACTCATGTCTATTAGAGCTGATAGCCTGAGACAAAAGATCAAAGGCAATGGTTGAAGTATTCATGCTTTTTATTTCAAGCAAATACTGAATTAACTCTGAAGTACAATGTTTTAAACTTCAAAAGTAACCATTTCCTTGCTGATCAAAACAGACACTAGTTGCTATAGGCAAAGGTTCAAACAGTTGGGCTGCAATTTCCCCATTTGAACTGGAGTTGGTTTTATGGGTTTTAGATTATAAATAAGAGTAGTCTGTAATCTGGGCTGAGAAGCCAGACCTGTTTGCTCAGGCAGCTTATTTTTTTTCTCAAATCAAGTTCATGTCCATCACAAGCTGTGGGAATAAAAGCAGTTTTTGCTATTACTCTTGTTCTTTCTTACAGTGGAATGCAGTTTTCAAAAGGGGCTGAATTTAAAATAGTGACTTATTTAACAGGGAAAATTCTCCAGTCTCTGCTATAAAGATTAGGTGACTTCTTAAAACAATTCAGGCAGCAATTTTAATTGGGGATTTCTGAGCCTGCTGACAGACTGCAGTATTTAAATGCGATCTATGTTTTCCCATTTCAGTCAGCACAAAGCTCTTTAATTTTACTGCCCTGCTGGAGCTTTCTTCTTTACTGTTGTGCTGCGGTGGGCCGAGCTCTGTATAGATTTGGAAAGCAACTTGCCCTAAGTGTGGGCAAACTGCTACTTAAGAACAAAGAAGTCTCTTCAGTGAATTCAGCTAGCTTTTACAAGGACAAAGATGTTTCTGTTATCTTGGAGACACCATATGCAAACAAGCATTTCATTTGTTATGGGGAAAGTACAGCAAGGTATGGAAAAAAAGTCTGTGATTTCTGATTTTTAATGGGAATAGTTATAGCTATTAGTAAAATACAATTTTGAAAATGTTCTGATAAGATTGTTTTGAAAACTTGATCTTTTTTGATTAAACTTTAAAAAGGGGTCTTTGCACCACTTGTGTAAATAAATTTTTATGAATAAAGCAGATTTGCTTTATAAATCTACTTCAAAAGAAATTTGTCAGGTTTTAATTTGTCAATTTTTATTATGGACATTATTATTTACTTTGTGACTCTTAGTTTGTACAATATTATGACTGACAAAACTGGAGTTAGGGCTGCTACTGGTTTCCCACTATGTTTGATAATGTATTTTTATGACTGCTTTGTTTTCCATCTTTAACAAATCTCAGCAGGAAAGCAGACTTCATATATACACTGCATCTATTTTCAGAGCAGTATCTTGGATAGGCAGTTCTAGTTGATGTCTTTTTGATTAAAGACATTTCTTTCTGAAACTGGATAGTAGGAAAGCACATGGTGTGAGTATGCTTCAGTGTAAATCTGTTGTGTGCAGCACATCAGCTGGAGCTGCTGAAGCCCCCTGCAAAGCTGTCAGACTTTGTGTTCACTACTGACAGTACTGTGGTGAAAGAGAGCAATACTGGCTTTCATTCATGCCATTTAAAAAATAGCTTGTATTAACACAGTTTGTTGATTTTTCTTTTTCCTCCCCAAAAGCATCACAATGAGCATCAAATTATATCAGGCCGCTCTGACTGCGAAATAATGTAAGAATGTGGAAAACGTTTTTCTTTGCAGCTTCAACCAAAATACAGTGCAAGGAGTGATAAATGATGCAGCTGTTTTGTTATCTGATGCAAAACACCTGTGAAAGTACTGGATAAGTAATTAGAGTTTAAATAGAATTGTCTGGTTTTAGAAAGGGATTGTTATAAACTGTCTTCTTAAAATTGGCTGAGTCAGAGTTTCCAATGTCTTTATTTAGCAAGCAGCAACAAGCAAAACAGTGCTGGGCAGCCGGGTAGTCTCCTGCTCCAAAAACAGACCGCACCCTCCAGGGCACTCTGTTTCAATCTTATACTACAAAGTATTACATAGTCATTATGCACCTATACATATTCATTACTTGAACCCGCCTACTAACGCTTAGTATGGTAGTTAGCTTATCAGTCTTTTACGCTTGTGCAGAACTTGTTAAAACTAAGGGCAGGGGTCTTCAAATCGTGGGGGGTGGTCTTCTGGGATGAAGGCCGTGTCCTCACAGTATACGTTTCACCTTTCGCTTGGAATGTGATGATCCTCTGAGTTTGTAGTGTTCTTATCAGTCTAGGCCCAGTAACCTCTTTGCATAATGAGATTCATGGTCGTGAACATCCTCCTCTTTCATTCAATTATGAGCCTGCAATTCTCCACACCTTCTGAAATACAGATGCTGCTTCTGTTGTTCCTTCTCTTGTTATTCCCCCCCCACCTTCCTGTCACTTTTTTTTTTTTCCCCCCACTATCATGTTAGTGCAATTAAGCATTTGCTGTTAGTATTACACAATATGCAGTAGTTCATATGACAGTTTGCTTTTCTGTTGTCTTCTTGCTGAATTTGATGAACAGATGGTTTACCACCTATCACAGGGATGAATAGGAAAATTCAAATGTGGGGAAAGTAGGAAACAATATTAGAACTTCTATATGTTCTTACTGGAGAAAGCTTGCAGCATCCTGTGTTTCTGTCTTCCCTTTCAAAACCTAAATGGCAATTTATTTGAAAGTGTTAAAATCTGTTGAAACTGCTTGAAAACAAATTTGAGATGCCTCAGCTGGTAGTCATGTGTTTCTTGAAAGTTCTTCCATGTGGAAAGGAAATTAAGGCCTGCTTCCATATAGCAGTTGTGTTAAAAATAAGTGTATGTGCAACTAAACAGCATTAGGTTTTCTTTTGCTATGTCACCTTCATTCTGCCTATGTTCTTTTCCTCTTCACTGCCCATCTCATTCACTTCTGTAGAAGTTAAGCACTGTTTGCAGCTGTCTCCTTATTAAGGGATGCCTTTAAAAGGAGTAGGGAACACAAGTAAAGCAGTCTGGCCTATTGGAGGAGTCTGCTTGCAGGTGCAATAGTGACACTGGTGCCTGCTCCTTCAAAATTGCTTTTTTCTACTTGCACCAGATAGTTTGTTACACTTCAGCAGGTTGCCTGTAGGAAAGTATAGCTATGTGACACATTGAGAGATGTTGATGTATGTTGTACAGTTACAGCACTAACAAATACACCTTTTTTCTATAATTGAAATTCCATGCAAATATAGTGCAGCTGTGCAGCTCAGACTTCGTCAGGCTGCTACAGTTTGTCTCCGTGTGCCTGTGAAATGTGCATGCGCACTGCTGCGCAGTTACAAAAAAAAATGTTATCACTTCTTCAGGTGTATCTTCCTTCAGGTAAGGAAGGAGGGAAGCATTGCATACAGGCCCAAATTGTGAATTAAACTTCAGAGATGGGACTGCTAAGGGTGTGGCACTATGGAATTGAAGGGTAAGGATAGTTGTGTTTCTCCATGAGTGAGTATTTAATTTCTATTTCTGCAGACTTCCTCAAGGAATAAATAAGGTATGCAAATTTTAAGGTGATTAATTTTCCAGCAGGAGCTTTTTTTCTTTCATGTAGCAGTCTTCAGCAAAAGAGTAATGCCACTGTTTTTGTTAAAGCAATCACTTCTGTTTCACTGAGGAGGAAGAAGGTTTTGAAATTGATACTTCCCTGCATAGTGTACGTGTATAGTGTACTCTCCACTTGAAAGAAAAAGTAGTATGCATTTGTCCTGGTTCAACTAGGATAGGGTCAACTTTCTCCAGCAGAGACAGAGGGGGAAGGGATCTCCAGCCGGGTTATTCATACCATGCTGATGTCAGCTCCAGGGGCGGAGCCTTTTTACTTTCGCTTTTGGTATTGGGGGTTATTACTCACACACACGGCGGGCTTGTTCCCATACCATTTGTGGTATTTCTCTATATCTTTTGTCTTGTTCACTGTTATTGCTGTTTATTGTTGTTATCATTGCCACTGTTGTTGTTCAGATTGGTTTATCACACTGTTGTATTAAATTTCTTCTTACTTTAGCCTGAGGTTTGTGCCTCACTTCCAGCCCGACCAGTTGCGGGTGGGGGAGTGGTAACAGCAACATGCTCTTCGGTCCCGGCAAGGCTTAAACCTGCACATTTCTAATTGGCAACCAACGTGGGGCTCGAGGGCTGAATTAAGAATAAAAGGGACAGACCCTGACCAGGGTGTGGTAGAGCAATGTGTTGGGTGTAATCTTTCTGTTTGTATTTGTGTTTGTTTCATAAGAAAATGTTTGTAATGCTGGCCCACTTGTTTGCGTATGATCCCAGTGCTGGCACGTGTTATCGGTGGAAAATATATAAAGGGTCTTATGTTGACATACTGGCTATTGACTGCGTATACTGCCTTTTTAGCGCTGTTGGTGGAGGTGGGCCGGTAACTATTTGCCGTTTGGGCTTTTGTTAGGGGTCTCACCCCCTCTATGGGTGAGCCAGGGGAAGAGATCCTCTCGGCTTTGGGGAGTTTCAGTTATTCTTGGAGCGTGCAGGCCAGTGTGATTGTTGCACAATGCTTTCTGAATGTCTGCCTGATTTTGGTTTTGGCCATGCAGCATTTCTCTAACAATAGCAGTACGCAGAAACCTGCCCCGAGGTCAGATAATAGTGAGTGGCAAGGTGTGTGGGAAATGATGGGCAAAGGCCTGCGTCCTTGGGCACCTCCAATGCTTTGGAATTTCACTCCCGAAAAAATGCAGAGCCCTGATAAACTGATGGAGTGCTTAGAAAGGGTGTGTTACCAAGCTGGCAAAAACCAGGAGACACAAATTGCTGCAATGTGTTGGGGACTTGCTCATGCATACCATGTCCTCCATGATACCACCCAGTGTCCTCAAGGGGAAGAAAAGGCCACAGAATCTGAGAGTTGGAAATCACTGAAACTGCCCGTTCCCCTGGTCCAGATACTGAGCAAGTCTCAGTCGCCTCCACCAGCACACCGACTGAGCCAGAGCGCGAGCCACTGCCGATATCAGTCGCCCTTATACAGAAAACAAAATATACCAGAAAGTTCGCAGAGTGAGGGATAGGGAAGAGCAAGGCCCATAGGAGGAAGGACCAGAGGTGATCGTCTGATCTCTATCCCCTACTGAGCTGCGAGATATGTGAGAGATTTTGGCCGCCTGGGAGGCGAGCAGATTTGCACATGGCTGCTCTGATGCTGGGACAATGAAGCTAGTGCTTTTGAAATGGAGGGGAGAAAGGTCAAGCAGCTGGGATCTTTGGCCAAGGAGGCTGGCATTGATGGGGAAATAGGGAAGCAGACTCAAACCCTCAGTCTTTGGAAGCGACTCCTGTTCAGTGTAAGGGAGAGGCACCCCTACAAGGATGATATCCTATGTCAGGTAGGCAAATGGAGCAACATTGAGAAAGGCATCCAGAACCTCAGGGAACTGGCTGTATTTGAGATGATCTATGGTGACCTAAATAATTAGCAGTCACCCATGGACCCAGATCAGGCCCCCTGCACACACTTGATGTGGCAAAAATTCCTGAAAATTGTGCCAGAAGCACACTCAAAAGCACTGGCAATAGTGTCCTGGTGGACAGACACCCACACCCTAATAGTGGACGGAGTGTTTGGCAAGCTCCGCAATATGAGGGAAATCTCCCTTCATCTCAACATTCCTGGGTCTCAGCTGTGGAGGAACTGTCTCAGAGGGTCCAGAAAATGGAAGAGGACATGTCGTACGTTCCACCTGCACAGACTGATATCTCAGCCATTAGAAATAAATGTTTCCCCACCCAAGAGAAAGGCAGCAGAAGGTACACACCACGAGGCACCCTGTGGTTTTTCCTCTGCAACCATGGAGAAAACATGGGGAGGAGGGATGGACAGCCCACTGCTGCCCTAGCTGCACGAGGAGAGCAGCTAAAAGGGAACACCATCAAAAAAGGGGAGTCCTCCAAAAAGAGCACAGCTCCAGTGTCCAGTCTGAAATACCCCAGGCAGAATAGAATAGCCAATGTTATATCTGACCCTCTTGAGGGGACCAGTAAATCATTCTTTCAAGAAGTGAGTGATGATGAGGAGGATTTGAGAGGCTCTGCCTCCAGCCAGGTGGAGGAAAGGGATAATCGGATTTATTGGACAGTGTGGATCCAGAGGTCTGGCACATCAGACCCACAACGGTATAAAGCTTTTGTGGACACTGGCACACAGTGCACCCTGATGCCATCGAGCTACAGTGGGGTTGAATCCATCTGCATCTCCGGAGTGACAGGGGGATCCCAATAGCTGACCCTACTGGAAGCTGAAGTGAGCCTGACTGGGAAGGACTGGCATAAGCACCCCATTGTGACTGACCCAAATGCCCCGTGCATCCTGGGCATAGACTGTGTCAGGAGAGGGTACTTCAAAGACCCAAAAGGGTACCAGTGGGCTTTTGTTGTAGCTGACTTGGAGGAGGTTGAACAGTTGTCCACCTTAAGTGGCCTCTCAGAGGATCCCTCAGTGGTGGGGTGGCTTAAGTTTGAGGAGCAGCGAGTGCTGATTGCTACCAGGACAGTGCACCAGCGGCAGTACCGCACCAACCAAGATTCCCTGGTCCCCATCCATCAGCTGATCCGTCAACTAGAAAGCCAGAAGGTGATCAGCAAAACTCACGCCCCTTCAACAGTCCTATATGTCCAGTGAGAAAGCCTAATGATGAATGGAGGCTAACTGTGGACTACCGTGGCCTGAATGAAGTTACGCCAGCAATGAGTGCTGCAGTGCTGGACATGCTAGAGCTCCAGTATGAACTGGAGTGGAAGGCAGCCAAGTGGTACGCCACGATTGACATTGATAACGCGTTCTTGTCCATTCCGACAGCGCCAGATTGCAGGCCACATTTTGTGTTCCCTTGGAGAGGCATCCAGTACACCTGGAATAGACTGCCCCAGGTGTGGAACTATAGCTCCACCATTTGCCATGGACTGGTCCATACTGCACTGGAGAAAGGTTGGGCCTCAGAACACCTGTAGTATATTGATGACATCATTGTATGGGGGAACACAGCCGAGGAAGTCTTTGAGAAAGGGAAGAAGAAAATTCAAATCTTCCTGAAGCCTGGCTTTGCCATTAAGGAGAATAAAGTTAAGGGGCCTGGAAGCGAAATTCAATGTCTAGGAATAAAAACCAAGATGGGTGTCGCCAGATCCCAATGGATGTAATAAACAAGATAACAGCCATGGCCCCACCAACCTCTAAAAAGGAGATTCAGTCTTTCCTGGGTGCTGTGGGGTTCTGGAGGATGCACATCCCGCACTACTGCCTTACTTTGAGCCCTCTCTACCATGTAACCTGTAAGAACAACAATTGTGAATGGGGCCCTGATCAACAACAATCCTTTGAACAAATTGGGAGATTGTCTAAGCAGTAGCCCTCAGGCCAGTCCGGGAAGGGCAGGAGTTCAAGAACATGCTCAACACTGCAGCCAGGCAGAGCGGCCCTACCTGGATCTTCTGGCAGAGAGCACCTCGGGAAACCCGATGCCGACCTCTAGGCTTTTAGAGCCGGGGATACAAAGGCTCTGAAGCTAATTATACACCAACTGAGACGGAGATACTGGCAGCATACGAAGGATTTTGGGCTGCCTCAGAAGAAGTCGGCACCGAAACACAGCTCCTCCTGGCACCCCGACTACCAGTGCTGAGGTGGATGTTCAAAGGAAAGTCTTCCTCCACGCATCATGCAACAGATGCCACGTGGAGTAAATGGATTATGTTGAAAACACAATGGGATCGAATAGGGAATCCCAGCCGCCCAGGGATACTAGAGGTGATTATGAACTGGCCAGAGTGAAAAGATTCCGGGATGTCACCAGAACAGGAGGTGACACGTGCGAAGGAGGCCCCACCATATAACGAGCTACCGGATGAATACCAGCAATATGCCCTGTTCACTGATGTGTTTTGTTGCATTGTGGGAAGACATCGACGCTGGAAGGCTGCTTTATGTAGAGTCCCACATGATGGGTTACTGTAGCTGCTGAGGGACAGGGTGAATTGAGCCAGTTTGCAGAGGTGAAAGCTGTCCAGCTTGCTTTGGATAATGCTGAGCGGGAAAAGTGGCCGAGGCACTACCTCTACACTGACTCTTGGGCAGTGGCGAATACCCTGTGGAAATGGTTGCAGCAATGGAAGAAGAACAACTGTCAACGTAAGGGTAAAACTGTCTGGGCTGTTTAAGTATGCCAGGACATTTCAGCCCATGTGGAAAATCTCGTTGTAAAGGTGAACCATGTGGATGCCCATGTACCCAAGAGTCAGGCCACTGATGAACATCGACACAACCACCAGGCAGACCAAGCTGCTCAGATTAGAGTGGCTCAGGTGGACTTGGACTGGTAGCGCAAAGGTGAACTGTTCATAGCCCGGTGGGCCCACGAGGCCTCAGGCCACCAAGGTAGGGATGCAACATACAGGTGGGCTCGAGATCAAGGGGTGGACCTCACTATTGACACCATTGCAGAGATCATCCACGGATGTGAGACGTGTGCTACAATCAAACATACCAAGCGGGTGAAGCCCCAGCGAAATGGAGAGCAGTGGCTGAAATAGAGGTATAGAGAGGCCTGGCAGATCGACTACATCACACTACCACAGACCTGCCACAAGAAGCGCCACATGCTCAGAATAGTGGAAGTAACCGCTGGATAACTGGAATCTTTCCCAGCACCTCACACCACCACCTGGAACATCATCCTGGGCCTTGAAACCCAAGTCCTGTGGTGATACGGCACCGCAGAGAGAATTGAGTCGGACAACGGGACCCACTTCCAAAGAAAACTCATAAATGCCTGGGCAGAAGAACACGGTATCGAGTGTGTCTACCATATCCCCTACCACGCACCAGCCTCTGGGAAGATCCAGCGCTACAATGGACTGTTTAAAACCACATTGAAAGTATTGGGAGGTGGGACTTCAAAGACTGGGACGTGCATCTAGCAAAGGCCACCTGGTTAGTCAACACAAGAGGATCTGCCAGTCGAGCTGGTCTGTCTCAATCGAGACCTCCATATGCTGTAGATGGGGATAAAGTTCCTGTGGTGTGCATGAGGAATATGTTGGGAAAAATGGTCCGGTGTAGTTCCGCGCTATACAAAAGTGAAGGCAAACCCATCCACGGGATTGCTTTTGCCCAAGGACCTGGGTGCATGGTGTATGCAGGACAATGGAGAGCTCCGATGCGTACCAAAAGGGAACTTGATTCTGGGTGAGAACATGACTTAAATTATGCTGTGCCTGTGTAAATTATTACTTTGTTATTGTTAACTGCTAAATGTCAGCTGGACATTACACATATGGTATAGAATAAAGGGGTGGATTATGTCCTGGTTCAGCTAGGATAGGGTCAAGTTTCCCCCAGCAGAGAGAGGGGGGTAAGGGATCTCCAGCCGGGTTATTCATACCATGCTGACGTCAGGTCCAGGGGCAGAGCGTTTTTACTTTTGGTTTTCGTTTTTGGGGTTGCGCACACACACGTGACAGGCTTGTTCCCTGACCATTTTGCAGTATTTCTCTGTATATCTTTTGTCTTGTTCATTGTTATTGCTTTTTATTGTTGTTATCATTGCCACTGTTGTTGTTCAGATTGTTTTATCACACTGTTGTATTAAATTTCTTCTTATTTTAGCCCTGGGTCTGTGCTTAAGTTCTAGCCTGACTGACAACAACGTGCTTTCCCCGGTCCTGTAAGGGCTTAAACCACAATAGCATTGCATTAGGTCACCTTTTTTAAAGCAATGGCATAGTTAATGGTTACTTAGTTTCTTAAATTGTAGGTATAGTTTTAATGATCTTGCTGTCCTGTTTGTTAGTTAGTCGGTTAAGAAACCAAAACATATGTGTGGTGGTTTGTTTTGGTTTTGGGGGAGTGGTCGTGTGGTTGGTTGATTGCTTTTATTTCATATTTTTAAACCAGTTTCAGCTCTATTTTTTAACGTTACTCTTACCTTCACAATAACAAAATTCACCTACAATAAACTTTATAAACCTAACTAAAAACTTTCTTAGTCTTACTTTATTTTAATGGTGACATGTAGTGGTTGCAGAATGCATTGAAGTTTTAAGGATAGTACCATACCAAATGAAGAGCTTAGGTCATTCATTAGCAAGAATACTGATAAGATAAGAATGCTTGTTTCATGTATGCTGAAAACCTGAAAAATTTCAACAGATTGAACCAGATAACCATTTAATACAATATGTAACAAGTTTCCAAAGACTTTTGGGTGATGTGTTGGTTTGAGCTGTTAGGTATAGCAATCATGAAATGGTGAGAGTTTTTGATTGTTGAAGATGTAAAGAAGGGTGGTTATCAGAACTTTTATCTTGGACTTCCAGAGGGCAGACTTTGGTGTGTTTAGGTTCCTGGTTGACAGAGTCACCTGGGCGGCAGTCCTCAAGGGTAAATGAGTCCAGGAATGGTGGACATTTTTTAAGAAGGAAATCTTTGAAAGTACAGGAGCAGGGTGTCCCCATGTGCCATAAGGCAAGCTTGTGGGGAGGAAGACCTGACTGTGTGGACAGAGAACTTTAGCTGCAACTGGGTGGGGCGTGGGGTGGGGTGGAGTTAATGACCTTTGGTAGAAAGGACTTGCAACTCAGGAGAACTACAAGGATGTCATGAGGTTTTGCAAAGAGAAGATTAGAAGGGTCAAAGCCCAACTAGAATTTCGTCTGGCTACAGCCATACAAGACAATAAAAATTTTTGTATAAATACATAAGCAACAAAAGGAGGGCTAAAGAGAATCTCCATCCTTTATTGGATGCGGGGGGAAACAGAGTGACAAAGTCTGAGGAAAAGTCTGAGGTACTTAGTGCATTTTTGCTTCTTTCTTTAATGGTAAGATCAGTTGTTCCTGGGGTGCAGAGCCCCCTGAGCTGGAAGACAGGAATGGGGAGTTGAACAAAACCCCCATAATCTAGGGTGAAATAGTTAGCGACCCGCTACACCACTTACACAAGTCTGTGGGGCTAGATGGGATCCACCAAAATGTATTGAAGGAGCTTGTGGAAATGCTCACCAAGACACTTTCCATCATTTATCAGCATTCCTGTCAAACTAGGGGAGTGAGCAAATGTGATACCCATCTACAGGAAGGACCAGAATGAGGATCCAGGGAACTACAGGCCTGTCAGCCTGACATTGGTGTCAGGGAAGGATCAGATCATCTTGAGTGCTCTCACATGGCACATACAGGACAAACAGACAATCAGGCCCAGTCAGCATGGGTTTATGAAAGGCAGGTCCTGCTTGACAAACCCGATCTCCTTCTATGACAAGGTGATCCACTTACTGGATGAGGGAAATGCTGTGGATATTGTTTACCTTGACTTTAATAAGGCCTTTGACACTGTTTCCCACAGCATTCTCCTGCAAAAACTGTCTGCTCATGGCTTAGACAGGTGTACTCTTATCTGGGTAAAAAACTTGCTGGCTGACTTGGTCCAAAGAGTTGTAGAACATAGGTTTAAATCCAGTTGGCTGCCACCCACAAGTGGTGTTCCCCAGGGCTCAGTACTGGGGCCAGTTCTATTTAATGTATTTATCAGTAATCTGGATAAGGGGATAGTATGCACCCCCAGTAAGTTTGCAGATGACACCAAGTTGGGTGGGAGTGTTGATCTGCTCGAGGGTAGGGAGGCTCTGCAGAGAGACCTGGACAGGCTGGAGCCATGGGCTGAGGCCAACTGGAGGAGTTTCCATAAGGCCAAATGCCGGGGGCTGCCCTTGGGCCACAACAACCCCCAGCAGTGCTACAGGCTTGGGGAGGAGTGGCTGGAGAGCTGCCAGTCAGAGAGAGACCTGGGGGTGTTGATTGACAGCCAGCTGAACAGGAGCCAGCAGTGTGCCCAGTTGGCCAAGAAGGCCAATGGCATCCTGGCTTGTGTCAGCAATAGCGTGGCCAGCAGGGACAAGGAAAGAATCTCACCCCCGTACTCGGCACTGGTGAGGCCGCACCTCAATTCCTGTGTTCAGTTTTTTGCCCCTCACTACAAGAAGGACATTGAATGACTCGAGTGTGTCCAGAGAAGGGCAACGAAGCTGTTGAGGGCTCTGGAGCACATGTCGTACAAGGAGCGGTGAGGGAACCTGGGGTGTTTAGTCTAGAGAAGAGGCGGCTGAGGGGAGACCTTATCACCCTCTACAAGTACCTGAAAGGAGGTTGTAGCCAGATGGGTGTTGATCTCTTCCCAAGTAACACGATAGGAAAGAGAGGAAATGACCTCAAGTTTCACCAGGGGAGGTTTAGATAAGATATTAAGGAGAATTTCTTCATGAAAAAAGGCATCAAGCATTGCAACACGCTACTCAGGGAAATGGTTGATTTGCCATCCCTGGAAATGTTTAAAAGACACTTAGGGACATGATTAAGTGACAGACTTGTAGTGTTAGGTTAACGTTTGGTTTTGATGATATTAAGGGTTTTTTCCAACCTAAACAATTTTGTTCTCTTTTCCATCCCCTGTTGTCTGTGCATCTGTGGTGTCTGACCGTGAGATTCTGTTGGCAGTTTCCGCGCTTTAACTGAATGTGGGAATGAAGAGGCATCTTAGCTTTGCAGCTTGATCTTCGTCTCATTACACTATGCTCTTTAGTATCTTGATTTTAAGCCTGTATTGCCAGAAGGCAAAACCAACATATTTATGGTATGTTTGTAACTGTAGGAATTACAAAATTAATTTGAAAGGGTAGTGGCAGTTAAGCGCTGAGTTTGTTGTACGTTCCCTGAGAACTGTATACCTCCATACCAGCATTAAGAGTATTAGAAGCAGAATTAATGTGTAATACTGAAGTCTTTCTCCCCTTTCCGTGATGTTTTTTTACGCTATCCAGTTTCTGTAGGCTAGCTGGTGCAGTTGGATTTTTTTAATGCAATTGATTGTAATTACTTATTTTTATTTTACACCAATTTATTTTAATAGTCAGTGAAATAACTTGCCTTATGTTAAACTGTTACTTATTGTAGTCCATTAGAAAAACAAGTTTCATCACTTGAGATAGTAACAAGTGTTAAAAACTTTAACAGCTTTCAACAACTGATGTAGGTACTGACCTTTCTGGTAGTGTGCTTAAGTCTGGTTATAGCTGACTTGTTTCTCCGTTACCACAAACTGAGCAAATTTATTTTGTAGTACAAAACTCTTTTCATATATCACACTAAACCACATTAAAAAGTCTGGTTTCTTTCTATTTTATCAGTGGTTAAGGAAGACTTACAATGTGACAATGAAATATTTGTGTTAACAATTTTTAGTGCTGACCTAAAAAAATTAATCTTTGAAATTTTTTTACTTTGCTCTCATTTCTGTCTAATTACTCATTTCTGTCTAATTACTTTCAACTGCTGCATATCTAAAGTCTTGGGATTCAGTTTTTGGGACTTAGCTTAAATAAAAATGTGTGTCTGAATCTACAAGTAACATGCTAAAAATCTTTGTAATGTTTTGTTTAGCCCTTGAGAAATAGGTGAAAGAAAAAGTAAGCTGTAACTAGCTCAGTACATAGTAGTCTTTATTATTTTGTAATTTAGCATTTTGGAAAATTCTATACTGACTTTTATTTTTTTATTTTCCTACAAAAATGTATGTTCTTGTCCCAGCAGGAACTAAATGTAGGAGAACAACTCTGTTTATCATTTATAGAGTATTAGACATGTAAAAAATAATGCTACAAATTAAGAAATGTTCTATTCAGGGACCCTGTTTTTTGGGGGGCTTTGTTTTTGCGTTTTGGGTTTTTTTTAGCTTTTCTGCTGCTATTTCTGTACAGCAGATGAGTGACTTTTATTTCTTCTCTCCTTGATCAACACCCCCTTTTGCTCCATAGCTTTCACCCTGTCAGAAAAATCCGTCCTGTGGAGTGGGGAACTGGGACTGGGGGATTTTGGTCTTGTAGCTGAAGAAACAGATGATGTTATGCTAGGAGGAGCTGAAATACTATGAAAAATTTTTATGTGGGGGTAGGTAAGCCTGTGTTGCATTGGTAAAATTTCTAATAAGCACTGCAGTACATATGAAACCTTTCAATCAACTGTTTTTCCATTATTAAAAAGTTCAGTAGTATGCCCTTAATTGGCATCAATATGTTAATTTAAAAGTGCTTCCTTTAAAACTATATTTTTATTACAGATTCATGAAGTTCACTAAACTAATGTGAAGGTGCTGTAGCTGAGCTAGACAAAATACAAGTATGTAAATGAGTTTCTTCACAAATATGATTCTGGAAGGACAGTCTCTTATTTCTAGTTTGTAGCTCTTCCATGCCACTGCATTAAAATGAAGCATTAATATATATTATTAAATTAATTAGAAGAGCAATCATTTTATACAAATTTTCAGTAGCAAATTAGTTTTATTGGGTTTTAATTGAACTAGTGCCAAAACAGTTTTTCTTCTGGAAACTTGATTATGAAAATCACAAATCAGAAAAACCAGTCTATTATACCGTGAATAAAAATCATTCCTACAGACCTACCTATGTGCTTACCATTTTGTGATGGTTATGCAGCCTGGATCTTGGCTAGGTTTCCAGTGCATATGTACGTGAGTGAGTCTTCTTGTGAGTAATCCAGCTGAGTTCATGGGATTAGATTTGGGCTCATGTGGACAAATCATGTATAGGCTGTATTTTTAAGAGCATTCAGTATTTAATACGATGATTGCCTTGGAGAGTCTAGCATAAAGGAACTATGAGCCTTTCTGAAACCTGGCTTGTTGATACTTGGCAGACAGCTTGAATCTCCTTCTGCATACTAGTTACTTTGAACAGTGGACTGTTGATCTTACATGTTTCCTTTTTTGGTTAACTGAAGAACTTGTGCAAATAAAAGAGGAATCTCAATTGTGAATAATAAATGTTTGTGATGCTTCATGGCTTTTTATATGTGAGAGTGATGAGTCTGTGGGCAGCAGTAGCTCTGATACCATTTCATGGGTTGTGATAATGTTTTTATTTTTTATGTTTATTTTTAATATTTTTATTTTTTAAAATGCACTTTATCTTGGTGAAATTTGTCCTTATTCTCTCTTGACAAGCCCAGAAACATGGTGGATCTCCTTGCTTCTTCTCTAGCACTTGGGACCAGAAATTCTTTTCTGTTCCCTGTGTTCCAGTTTGGCTAAGAATTCATGTTCTGACCATAATGCTTGGAAGTTCTGTCATGTCTAAAAAAGTCTTACATATCAGGGTTGTGGTGGTTTAGGCCCTGTCAGGACCAGGGACCACATTGCCGTGGTCCCTCCCCCACCCTCGGACTGGGCAGAGCTGGAAGTGAGGCATAAACCTCGGTGTTGAAATAAGAGAAAATTTAATACAACAGGGTAACAAATAACAATCTGAACAACAACAATGGCAATAACAACAACAATAAACAGTAATAACAGCAAACAAGACAAAAGATATACAGAGAAATACCTCAAGGGACACAGCTAGCCCGCTGCATGTGCTTCCCCGGACAAAAGCCCACAGGAAACTGTTCCCGTGCTTGGCGCGTGGACCTGACGTCAGCATGGTATTGAATAACCCAGCTAGTGACCTCTCCCCACTGCTGGGGAAACTTAACCCTATCCCAGTTGAACCAGGACAAGGGTAACTGATTATTATGTAGGAGATTAAAAATTAATAGGACTGAAGACATTCTGATTACAAACTGAAATAAACCTGGAAGTGATGAAGAAAAGAACAGGCTAAATGGTTTTCCTGTCATTAATTTTATTTAAACTTTAAACAGATCAGACCTGCAAAATAGTGCAAATAAATGTCCGGATAAAGGAATGCTACCTTTCTTTGGGACACTAGTCAGACAATTATATGGTCCTAGGATTCTGTTGAAGCTAAATGTAATTGAAGCAAAAGCCGTGGGATGGGGGTAGGGGGGTGGGCGCAGAGATGAAGTGTTTTGTTTGCTACTTTTTAGGCAGATTTCTGCCATCTTGAGGGAAAAATGATGACGTGAACTGAGCAGTAATGCTGCTCAACAAAAAAACTTGAGAACGAACTTTTTGCAGAAGATCTTTGAAAAAGCTTGCATGTGGCTTGTTCACCAGCTTTCATGTCCCCATTTTGTGAATGCCTCTCGTTTTCTATTAGCTTGTGTCCAAAAATTGAAAGCTAAATTTATAGCTGTGAACAGCAGAATAGCATGCTGTGGTTTCCTCTGAGTTTGCATCTGCACTTAACCTACCAGCACACCTTTCTCATTCTGATTGCTTGCCTATCTGCTTGGTACCTTCAATTTCCTTTCCCCAGAAAGTCCCCACCAGAGTCCCAGTTATCCTAGGACTGTCCCCTATCCTGCTATCTCTGTGAGAGGCAGGATTTGGTATTCATGGGGCTGAATCAGCAGAAAGTGTTGAGTAGGAAGCCAGACGGAGCCATGCTGTATCCCTTCCCCAGGAGGAAACAAGGACTGAATCTGTTTCTTCTCATCATTGGCCATATTGGAGAATTTTGAAGCTTCTTCCAGTTTGGTGAATTTGAAACAAACTTGGAATGTGTTGAGAAAAAGGATGCATAATCCTACCACATAAATCTTAACCAGATTGAAAATCTTTACTGTTATAACCTGATGGTACTAAGCCTAAGAATTATACGGTTTCATTTTCTGTATTTACAACACTAAATTTATATTAATTTTCTGCATGCAGTATTCTTCTAAAGGGAATGAGTGATCTGTGGATATGTATGTGTAACTTGTCTGACTTCAGGTGTTAGTTGTCAGCAAGTTCTAACTTCGGCTTCTCGGAATGTTTGCAATATCAATGAGGCTGTAAACCTCAAAATAGGGAAAAGATGTAAATTGGTTCTTTGTATCCATTAATCTCATTTAATTTTGAATTATCTGCTGTGCTTGCCACAGTTTTATTACTGCTCTGTGGCTGAGCCTGAGATGAACTTCTACTATGCAGTTCTTTTGTAATGCTGGACAAGTACCTAATTAAACATTCCTTAGTTGTCTGTAATGAATTGTTCCTAACTTCAAACATGGGCTGATATTTTGAAGTAGTGAAAGGCAGTTTTAGTTGTAAGTAATTGTGCTTTGAATTTATGTCATATTCTAAAAGTAGGGAGGTGGGGGTGGAAATTGGCAGTTCTCCTTTATTTCTGCCTCTATTTTTAAAATAAAGCATGTTGTTCCTGACTGACAGATGGTGAATATTCATAATTAATTTTATTTGGGAAGAGGTTTGGCACAGATTTTATCTGCTGCCTTTTCATCCTGTAGAATTATTTAATTGAAATTAGTAGAGTGGTATTATTACAGCTCCAACATATATCTTATAGTTGAGTTGGTATATTAAAGGTTACTGTTTTGGACTGTTGCTGTGTGCACTGGCAATTCCTTGTGTGCTGAACAGTTTCAGCCAAAGTATGTTTACTGCAAGATAGACTCATACAATTTGTAATCACTAAATGTAAAGACTGTCACTTAAATGTTGTGAGATATATATGCATATATATTATTTTTTAGAGATTTCCAGAATGACACCTGTTTTGTTCAATTACCAGAGTAAATACTAAAGACCTTTTATTAAAATAATTTGCTCATTTCTAGACTTTTACTCTGTTGCTACATTTGAAGTTTCATTCTAGTTGTGTACTGTTTACCAGGTTATTTGGATCGTTAGGAAAATAATGCCCTAACACGTGGAACATCAATAAGTGTGGTTTTTGGAGAGACTACCTTCGGAAATCTTCCGAGGTGTTTGAAGGAATTGATGAAGAATAGATTAGGGACAAAGGGTAGGTTTTTGCTTGAAAGTACCAAGCAGTTTTCCAAAGGTGTATATTCTGCTGGGGTTTGCACTGCCTGAAGTCTGCTCTGCACTACACTTCATGGTTTTGATTTAATTCCCTGTCTTTCAATGAGCTGGACAAAAGGCTCTGTTTTTAAATCGTATGTGGAAAAAGGAATTACATGAAGTCTGCAAGCAAATGTTCTTCCCCTCACACCCTGCTTTTTTGAAGTATTTGACCTTGTAGCCCTGTCATCTCAATAAAAGTCTAACTCAACACCAATATCTGCTGAAAAAGTAAGCTCTCTTACATTGTGACCTTTCTAAATTATATGCAAACAGGGAAATTTTATTCTTAAGTGTTTGATGATTTGCCATTGCTCTTGATTCTGTTGAATCTGCTTTGGAGAGAGAATTGAAGGTTTCTTGGGTCTGTCCCTGCACTACTTCAAGCATGGTATTCAACTATACTTGTCTCAATAAACTTTTTGTTACTACTTCTAGGATTTAGAGTAGCAAAATACTGGGTACAATAATACTCTGAAAATCTGGAGCTCAAGGGTTTTTTTTAGGTTATTGCTATTCTTGAGAGATTGTGGAATTTCTCTTTGTGAAAGAGCCTAATCTTCTCTGAAGATACCCCTCTTTTTCCCTAAGAGGTTCGTTTATAGTTTATATGTTTAGATAAAGTTATTGTTGTTAAGTAAACCGTAGAATATTGTTAATTAAACTAGTGGAAAGGCTGGTAAATGATCCTGAAAGTCTTCTTGCTACTTCTGTATTTTATTACTGACAAAGGACAACTAAAATATGTCCAGTTAGAGTGGACTATTCCAGAGAAAGGTAAAATGGACAAATGAAAGTTCATCATAAAAATTTATTGTAGCCTGCAAACTATTTTCTAGGCTATTCTTAACTCTTACGTAAAATGAGATCTCTAAGTAGAATGACTTTAGGGCAGAAGATTTTTTTTTGTTCAAGATCTGGCCTACAGTTAACATGGTATTTGAAAGGTGTGATGTATAATTTGTTGCTGTTATCTATCAAGCCATCCCATCCCCTGCTCCAATAGTGAGTTGATTCCTGCTAAATTCTGTCTTTCTGAATCCTCTCTGGCTCCCTTCCTTCTTCCATAGGAGCCGTTACTTAACTAACACCATTCAGAACAGTGTATTGGCATAAATCAGTTATATCATGCTTAAGGTCACTGCAAAACCCAGCCTTTTTAATTTCTGCCTTTTCAGGGAATCAAAATAATCACCTGACAGATGGAATAGGACAGGATAGAGATTGCATTCTGAAGAAAAAGGCAAACAATGCAAAATACATAAAATAATTAGTAGGTTGGGTTTAAAAAAAAATTGATTAAACTTTGCATTTAAATACCTACCTATACATTTACCACTGAAAGCATGGAGGTTGCAACACTTGTGACACCAATATAGGGCGTTACAAGTAGATCTTGCAGATCTTAGCAAGGTTCCGGAACTTCTGTAGTAAAATGCAAAGCTTATATTTTTTTGCCTTCTGATACACAGGGTCCGAAGAGATTAAGCCAGAATTATTAGGTGCTGTCCAAACTATATTCCAGAAATGCTTTTCAACTAATTTGTTGAAATTAGTTAACCTAAGGACAAGCTAAGTCCTGTCCTTAGTTTCCTTTTATTAGAGTAGATTCTTCCTCATTCTTAAGTCATGGCCATTGTGCAGGAATCAGAAAACATGAAGCTTGAGAATTTTGTAGTGTGGTATAGGAAAGTGTGATGATCAGGTTTATACCCACATCTGTCAAGAGTTGTGGAAAACAGCAATTAACCAGTATCAAGCAAAGCTATTGCCATTGCTTCTCGTGTTACGGTTGTCACACATTCTGTGGAAGATTCTATTTAAAACACAAAAAAGCCCTTAGCAGATATAAAGTAAAAAAGTTTGCAAATAAACTGAAAATATATATATGTTTTCCCAACTAAGATGTAGGAGATTTGCCTGAAAAGATAGCTTTCTGATCCAGTGCAGCTGTTAGAAAGTATTCAGGCACCTATTCAAATTTGTATTCAAAACACGATGAAAAAGGTAGTCTCAGTAAATGCTATTGCTAAGTTCAGTACAAAGGTGAGTGGGTGAAGTGTATTTCTGTGCCAGGAATGAGAAGAGGTGATGTTACTGATCCTTCTGACCTGACCTAGCAACCACATACAAGATACATGTTTTGTATGTGGCTTTACATTATAAATACCAAAACTGAATCAAGCTAACATGAGATCTGATTCTACCCAGTCCTGAAGAACTTGTTCTAAATGTTTTCCTGTTAAAAAAAAAAAAGGAAAAAAAAGAAAAAAAAAAAAAAAAAAGCTTAAAGGAAAGTAAACAATTTTCCACAAACAACATAACCAAACTTTAAGGAAGAATTTTCTAAGATTATAAATATATTATTTAGTTCAAAAAGTTTAGGATACTTATTAAAAAAAACAAAAACAAAAAACAAAAAACCCCAAAATTCTAAATATAGGCCTACATTTGTTTGACCATACATTGCATTAAAAACTGCGTAGGCCCTGTGTTTTCTGAAATCATATTTTCATTGTTGTCCAAAGAATGTTAATCTGTAAAAGCAGCTTATCTGAGGAGAACTTTCTTGGATTTCCTGACATTTTTTTACTCATTCATTGCCCTGTATTGGCAGAGGAGTTGTAAAAGTAACTGGGAGACATCAGTTTGGAAAATAGAAATTTTTCATCCTCTGCCACCACAATCCAAAGGGAAAATACTTGGTATCATCTATCCTTGGATCCTTTTATCTTCTTCCTGTCATGGAGAATGCTAGAATTTACATGGTTACAATCCCCCATCATCTGCCATCTATTTATCTAAAATTGTCTTGCTACTGTTAATTAACATACTGAAATGCTTTATATATTATTTTTAAAGGTTGAAACAACTTATTTTCACAGACTTAGAGAATGATAGAGGTTGGAAGGGACATCTGGAGGTTATCCTGTCCATCATCCCTGCTCAGGCAGATCCACCTACAGCCAGGGGCCTAAATCTGTGTCTGGGTGCCCAGTCACCCTCACAATGAAGAAGTATTTCCTGATGCCCAGAGAGAACCTCCTGTGTTTCAGTTTGTGCCCCTTGGCTCTGGTCTTGTCATAGAATAGAATCATGTTTAGGTTGGAAAAGACCCTTAAGATCATCAAGTCCAACCGTTAACATTATAACCGATAACACTGCCAAGTCCACCACTAAACCATGTCCCTAAACGCCACATCTCCGTGTGTCTTTCAAATACCTCCAGGGATGGTGACTCAACTACTTCCCTGAGCAGCCTGTGTTCCAATGCTTGGTAGCCCTTTAGCGAAGAAATTTTTCCTAATATTCAATCTAAACCTCCTCTGATGCAACTAGAAACCATTTCCTCTTGTTCTATCGCTTGTTAGTTGGGAGAAGAGACTGACAATCTCCTTTCAGGTAGTTGTAGAAAGCAATAAGATCTCCCTTGAGCCTCTTTTTCTCCAGGCTAAACAACCCCAGTTCCCTCAGCTGCTTGTCATAAGACTTGTCCTCTAGACCCTTCACCAACTTGGTTGTGTGGTACTCCAGGTGTGGCCTCACCAGTGCTGAGTAGAGGGGAAGGATCCCCGTGGCCTGCTGGCAGTACTTTGGCTGATGCAGCTGAGGGTGCCATTAGCCTCCTTTGCAGCAAGGGCACATCGCTGGCTCACGTTCAGCCTGGTGTTCATGAGGATCTCCAAAGCCTTTTCTGCCAAGGAGCTTTCCAGCTGGGTGGCCCCCACCATGTACTGGTGACTGGAGTTGTTCCTCTCCAGGTGCAGGACTTTGCACTTCTCCTTGTTGAACTTTATGAGGTTGCTGTCAGCCCACCTCTCGAGCCTGTCAAGGTCCCTCTGAATGGCAGAGTGATATCAGCCACTCCTCCCAGTCTGGTGTCATCACTGTTATGCAGCTGTGTTTCTGATAATTGCACTCACAACCCTAGATACCTGACTGGTTGTGAAATGTTTTTTATTGACGTTGAGGCTCAAGAGGCTGTCTGATTTGACAGTTCTTGCTAGACACTTTTTGTGTGCCTCTTTGACCAAGGTGTCGTAGGGGGCTGTATTTAGTGCATTATGAATTCCTAAGATGATCCCAGTACATACTGATTTTCCTGTGTTACTAGAACCAACGTGCTTCAACTTAGAGGTCTAGCTCTAGTTCATTTGTTGAACTTACCTTATACTTGTTTGTATACCCAGTTGTTGCTTAAGCTGAAAGTTTTGTCTTAAGATGATATGTGAACTTTGTTCTCTAGCTGAAGACAGAACTCAGGTAGTCCTTGATCAATTCCATTATTTCAATGTGTAAGAAAGAAGAAAATAGATTCAACTATGAGAAATTACCACCTGTGATCAGCTTTCAAATTAATGCCCATAAGCTTTAACAATCTTTTTTTAATTTGAAGATAGGGGTGATTGAAGTTGAGGTTTTTTCTTCTGGCTTCTTCACTTGGTACTGTATATAAAATCTTATAGTTACTAAACTGGAAGCAATAAGTTATTATAATGTGCTTTATGAATTTGTAGTTAATGCAGAGCTTTCTTTTTCTGTAGTTGATTTTTGGAAATTGATTATTTAATTGCTATTCTTGTGAAAGACTCACTGTTTAATTTCTATAACATCACACTGGAATATTCTTACTTAATTTTGCATGCTATTTTGAATTGTATTTTGAATTCCATCTTTTTGGCCACTTCTTTCATTCTTTTTTCCCTTAGCTTATTCAGTAAGGTCTCCTTGTGCTAGTTGTTGATGGCAGGTTTATTTTTTTTCTTCACTCCCTTGTTTTATATCGTTGTCTTCTATGTCTGGGTGGGTCATGTGGGATAAAGTAACATGCTTACATTTCCTAATCTAGTTTTCTTCTCCATTTTTCTCATTTCACTCCAGTCTTTGTCTTTAATTATGTGTTATATACTTCACTGCTTATGTTCTCTTGGGATCTCTCATCCCAAACTGAAAGCAAAACAGTGGTATCAAGATGTCCACATAATGAGCCTAAGTAACTGTGAATCTTGTTAATGATTCTCTCATCCTCACTTTCCTTTCTTGTCTGGTATTCTTGTGTATTGCATCGTCTGAAATGACATCGAATTCTGTTCATGATAGTGCTGCCTTTTTTTTTTCTTCTTCTTCTTATCTCCCAAATATAAAATTTGGTTGTGCAGGGGTCTAATCTTCAGTACCAGGTGCATTGAATTTTTATCCATTTCATATCCATGAAGCTGATGAAACTGTAGGTAAAAACACAGCTGATGAAATTGGGCCATTTTTTATGTAGAATGTACAGATGTTGGGCATACATGTATTGATCTCACTACGGATTTAATGTCTTCTTTTTTTGTGTGTAATTCCAGATTATGGGTTTTTTTCCTCTCTCGTGGTCAGCATTCTAAAACCCATGAATTGTCAGATATTCCTCTGTAACATTAAGGTGTGTTCTGGTGATTTTTGCTATTGCCATGTTTAACTCTGCAGTGAGAATTTTTATTCTCATATTTCAGATGAGGAGTAACTATTAACGATCAGGTTTCTCAGTAGTTGCCTTTTAATTTGTAAATCAGGTAGATGTTTGTAACAGATTTGGTGTAATCAGTGTCAAATGTCTTGAAGCTGGCAAAGAAAAAATGTTTGTTTTTATTTCTAGTCACTGGGAAATATCTTTTCAGATCCCAAAAAATTAAGTTGGAATGTTGTAATTCTATATGTGTTAAAATCCAGTGTATTCTTCCTGCTTCTGTTCTTCAGAGTTCTTGCTTATCAGGTGTTTTTACGGTATGGTCTGAAAACAAAGGTATAATTCCTTGGGTAACACAAATTTTAAAAGCCCTAGAACTTCCAGCCAGATGGCTTACAAAGATGCTGAACAGTAGCTGTTGCATAATTATACCTTAAAGAGTACAAGTAATGAAGCCTTGTCTTAACTTTTTGTGAAGCATATCACACCTGTCTTCTTTTTAAATGATTTTTGGTTTCCATCATAGTACAGTCCTTTATATGTGTTGCAGCTTTCCACAGTTCACTTATGAAAACAATTTTATATCACAGAAGTGAGGACATGAAATTTTACATTAAAAAAAAGAATTAGTCTTGTATCATTGCTTGCATGAATTATTTTGGACAGCTTTGGCATGGTTTTGGTGGGCTGACAACTGAGAAGTAGTCTATTTTTAGTTGTTTGTGACTGAATCTTTTGTTTCATCCTTCAGTGAATAAAATAAGCAATTTTATTGCTGATTAATGTAATCAGGTTTTTACAAATAGTTCAGTGCAGATCTAGTGTAGCTGCCAAACAACCGGCAAGTGGCCAGCATGGCTTCTTAGTCTTTGCATAAGCACTTTTGTTTCATAAGCAGCCTTTTCAGTACATGTTCCCTGTGATGGAAGTGACATTTTTGTAAAACAGATGATTTTTACTTTTGTTTCATGTCAGAATCCTTTTCTATTTCGTCCTTACAGCATTATTTTGACTGTCTTCCAGGGGTGGGAGATGGTTGCTTTTGGGTGTTTTTTCCTATTATTACTCATCTTAAAAAACTTACTACATAATACATTTCAAAGATTTTTATTATGACTTGAAATTCTTCTTATGCCAGAACTGCATTGCTCAGTAAAAAATCCAGTATATGTCTCCAGTAACACACAATGTGATTTTCTAGCATACTTATAAAAAAACTTAAAAATTTTGAAATTGAAATGTTGTGTCAAATTGGAAAGAAAGAACAGTTAAAGTGATGAGGAGTGTAATGGTTTATGTTGATATAACCTTAATATATGAATATTAAACTAATATAAAGCAGTCTGATCTCAGTAGTTTATGTTGCGGTATTTCCAAAAATAATTTGTATCGATTTTCTGAAATGGATATAAAAAGTAAGTTAAAGGACATAAGAAACAGACACCTTAATGACATAATGGTGTATTTTATAGGTTGTAGTAAAATATTCTCCCAGCCTACAATATGAGCAGAAACATTTAGTGATAGTTGATAAAATTTACAAACCTTGATTCTTGTGATGTCAGTGTTTGGCTGTTTTTTGCTGCTTGTAGAACACATCATACTTATGCTTGTATGGTGAAATACTCCATGTTTTGCCTTTTGCATATTGAGGGATTTTAAAATATTTTTTCCTATCATGAAAAATGTGTTTGAGAGCGTTTTTTATATAAATATGAAATATGTCAGTTTCTGACCCTGTGTGGATGGGAGGGGTGGAAAATAAGGAATCAACAGACAGTGCAATCTTTACTGAGTTGGACTAAAGCTGGTGAAAGTTCATGTATTAAAATGTCTCAGCAGGGATTTTCTGAGAACTAATGTTGTAATGTGTTAGTCATCCTTTATCTGCTTCTGTTTTCACATGTTCTGAAGGATGACTGATGCTGGTTTCTGCGATGCCACTTGGAGTCTCCAGCACTGTGGATTGAGAAGTAACATGAAGATTTAACTGCACAACCTGGAGACAAAGCGTCAGGAGTGCCTACTTCTTTTCAGGTCCTTAAGTGGATACAAGTACAGTGTCATCTATCAGCAAGAAGATTCTTCAACAGATTTTTACAGCTAATAATAAGGACAAAATAGCATTATCCACGTCCCTGATGTACAGTGCATCACTTTCCAAGACAGATGGTCTGTCAGAAGCTAGAGGATGCCCACAGAGCACATAATAATGAAGTAGTGAATTGATACTGCTGCTGCTGCCATCTAATTGTCAGGATCACAGCTGATAGAACTGCACTGCCCTTTTTCTGCTCCCTTAATCAGGCCAGAAACAGCAGGGTGGACATGGCTGGCCTCATTAACAACCTTCTAATACTGTTTCTTGTTTTTCAAAACATCTGTTTGGGTTTCAGAAGCCCGCTTTCTGTCTTCAAGAGGTGGGTTATGCAGGAAGACCTTCTGTGTTGAATGCATGCAGTCACTTAAGATACGGAATTATGAAAATGCATGTCCTAGATAAAAATGCATTTGGTATTTGTTCAGTTTTTCTCACTTGCTCTGAATTTTCTTTCTGCAATTTTGAAATGGCACTCTTGTCATATTGAACATAAAACTTGTTTTATGCATAGGCTGATCTATATAATGTGAGTTTAGGATGGTAAAACAACAATTAGTGGAACTTCTTAGATTACACCACAAGTGTATTTGAGACTACACAGGGAGTAAATCTATTTTAGCTTCTCAAGTTATCTTGCAGTATAAAATTATGTTTTAATGAGAAAGCATCAACTAGCTTGAAACTGGGTAATGCTGGGAAATTTCGGGTGAGTTTGAATGCAAAATTGCACAGATAAAATTTAATGTAGTGTGGACAAGAAAAGTAGCCTCTTAAGTCTCCAAAACAGTGTTTTACTGTTTGAGAGGTATATTGGGCACTGTAGTTACCATGTTACATCTATATTTATATATAAACAAGACTATATATATTAAAAATTTATCAGTGTTGCATCATGTTTCAGATGTCTTACCATTTAGTTCCTGAGTGTTCTACATTTTTTTAAAATTTGTTTATAGATTGCATTTGATACAAACTTTGATATTCATGTGAAGTTGTAAAACTTACTGGTTTACTTTGCTATTTACAATAGGACTTGCTATAGATGTCATGGTGTTGGAAATAAAAATTTCCCCTTTACATATTATTTAAATTTAATCTGTATTGAATTATACATCAGGCACATAGTCTTAAAAAAAAACCCCAACTGTCATGAATGATTACAGTACTTGATATTTTATAGTGAGTTAATACTCTGTCTGTACATCCATGTACCTCAAACAGTTATTTAGATGAGATGAAAGGTTACATTTTCAGCTAATGTTTTCCAAACTAGTTTGTCTGCTCAGAGAAACTACTTCAGTAACTGCTTGATAACTACGTTTTCCTCAGCTCATGAAGGAGTGAAATTCCTGGTCACTCCTGGAGCTACTCAGCATTGTCTAACTTCTTTACTAGTTCTGAAGACACTTATTTTTAGAAAGACATAACAAAAATCAATATTTTAAAAAATCTTTCCTCCTTCTTTTTAAGGTATAGAGATACTACCAGATCTCTTCCCAGTGAATGCATTGGAAGTGACCGGCCGGTCATTTCACTTGGTCTGTCAGATTTTGTACTGGACATTCTTATGCCTGGGGTGACGCCTAAGCAGGTGAGAGAAATGCAGGTTTCCTTTTTGCCACTTACTCTTTTTTTTTTTTTTTTAATAAGCTAGGAAAATACAGCCTTGCCTGCAGTATCACTCACATAAACAAAAAACAGGGAAACTTTTTTGGATAGATGTATATCCGGAGAAAAGTAAAAAACAAAAAAATAATCGCAAATGAGAGAAAAATCTTTTTATCTGAATAATTTTATTTGTAGAATGTTGGTTTCATAAACTGAAGTGCTGAAGCTTATTAAAACAAGCAATATCAGTTTAGATAAAGTGAAATATTTCCAGCTGTGTTAGCAAGACATATGTTTATTTAGAGTTGCAGTTTATAGCAAATATCAGAAGATGTCTCAGTGAATTTAGCTACATTAAATTGAACATTGCTGTAATTTTGATCAGCTGAGAGAAAACAACTAAAAAGCATTTTTGACCCAGTATTTTAAACCCTTAAAATACTTCAGAAAGAATACTACAAACAAGTTAGAATGGTGTACGGTTTCAGGTTTGAAGTTGCTTATCTTCTACTGAGCCAAGTGAATAAAAAATAAGACAATAATTAAGATTTTAAACAATAGCATTGGCATTTTTAAGATTCACTTCAAAGTGCAAATTTTTACTGTCATTTCCACATTGAGCAAGATAAACAATTATTACTGGAGGTTTTTTTTTTCAGTGAGGTAATACAGGAAATTATCTATGTCATTAAAAGACCCTACATCTCTTTTAGAGGGCTGCAGATGCTTGGAAAGAGCAGTAGATGATAACTCATTGCAGATAACCACTATCAGAAAATACTGAAGGAAAAATAGGTTTTCAGGTTTTGAAGAGGAACATAATTTAGAAAGCAAGTGGTGTCATTCCAGCAAGTGCAAAACAGAAATATAGTTTCTACTAGATCTTATTTTCTGTAGGAAAATATTAAAATTCTCTTTCAGAAAGAGGGAAAAGTTATTTCAGTTCATACAGTTGCACATTTGTAATTACATTTTGTGGATTTTACCTGAGGAGTCATTAGTTGAAGAGCTAGGAAACCCATATGAAGAGGTCAGTCACTTCAGATTACTATTAAAAAAAAGTGAAAACCAAAATGCAGTGCCAACAACAAGAGCCTGTGGTAATTAAGAAAGAGGGCATAATACTTTTCACATTTATGTGTACCTATAGCTGATAGTCTTTATGTACACAGTAATCTGAAATGTTATGGTCTAGTGTAGATTTAGGGGAAGAACACGGGAAAACAGCAACAGGAAGCAACTTGCCAAGTTAATTCCGAAAGAGGTAAGTGAAAATAATCAATAACTAGCCTTACATACTTCTAAGTAAAGTTTTTATTTTCCTCTGGCTCACCCACCATTCTTCTCATTTCCCTGCCTTCTTATGGTGTCCTGTACTAATTGTGCAGGAAACTTGGTTCCTGTTTAGACAAGTTGAACACTGATATGCTCAAAAAGAAGCAATGACAGAAAAGACAATCTTTGTTTCCTTGGAGTTCACAGGAGATAACCAACAGCTGCACAATTCTAATGCTGTTAGTTCATTTTTGTGGCAGAAAGAACACAAAAGGGAAGAATTGTCTTTAGAGAGGAAGTTCTTTTGTAGTGGCTTCCTTTTAGCTTGCTATCTTCTTCATGTACCTCTTGGCCTTAGTTGTGGGCAGGTGTATTTAGTGACCGTGGATTTGCTATGATTTCAAGTTGTCCATACTGATGTTTATATGAGATAGTAAGTTGGGAGTTGGACTCTGATCCTTATGGGTCACTTCCAACTCAAGATATTCTAGGATTCTGGGATGTATCAGTTTCTGCTTCCAGGGTCTGTCTGCAGGTTTATCTCTATTCATGAAAGATTCAAAAGAGCAAGAGGACAAGTGCAATTGCTAGAATGCTTTATGGAGGACTTTCTGGAAGTGTATCACTATTTTGATAATGCCTAATTGCATTTCCTGAGTTCTCAAGTATAAAAATTTATGTGGGAAAGGTTAAAAAACAAACAAACAAACAAAAAAGGAGCAGAAATTAATGGAGAAAATGGGAATGAGTTAAATTCTAGAGAACAGAAGAATATGTTTAGAGCAACAAGAGTATGTTCTGCGCTTTCTCTTCTTTGTCATACATTTTTTGTAAAAATCTTGTTTCAGCTGGATTGTTTTGAATTTTGAATTCACTGTTTGGCCACAGGTTAGTACTTTCAGGAGACTTCACAAGCTGAATTCTTCTGGCCTCTTTCTTGGTGGTATGCACACATGACAGTCACATTTCTTTTCTAGAGACAACAGATGTCTAATGGAACTAACCCGTTCTTTATTTAGAATTTATGACTTGTGTGACCTGCAATAGTTGTACAATCAGAAGGTTCATGTAATGTAAGAATTGTTCTGAAAGGGCTGGAGTCATTGATTGTTTAGTCAAAAATATCTTTAAGCTGGAAAAAGAAAGGGAACTTCTGAAATAGTACTACTGGAGTTAGCAGTGATAGCATGACTGTAGGCAATTGTATTTATTTTCCAAGGTCCATGATTGCAAGAAGTGTAAGCATCTGCATGTATTCCCTGAAATAGAGGTGAATTTTTGATACTACCAATAAGGTTGTACCTAGATTATTTTGTGAAAGCATTATTAAGAATGTAGGGTGAACATGATTACTTTCCTGGTAGCACAGTTTTGCTGCTGTGAATATCTGTGTTTACTACAAATCAAATAAGAAATAATGATAAAAAATGATAGTGCAATTAAAACTATGTCAAGTAATTTTGTGCTTAAATAATAGTTTAGATTTCTTAATTACTGTTATATTTGGGGCTGAACAAAGTTTCTACTGGTAAATTAATTTTGGTACGTCATTGGCTGAGATCTTAAATGTACACTTGAAACCATAAATATTGCTAGAGGCACAAAATAGTGGTAAAAGATGTTGTTGTTTGGGATGTTTTTACTGTGGAAATGTGTGTGGAGGGGTTCTTGTCTAATGGAATTTGTATGTGTTTGTTTTTGTTTTTTTTTAAACTGCTTATCTTGAGCTTCTTCCGATAGGTCAGCAGTGACTCATAATACCTGCATATTTGATTTCATAACTTTAGTTTCTCAGTTTGAAGTCTTCGGTTAAAATTTTTTTTCTCATCGCCAGTTTGGTTGGGTATATCATATCAGAGAAAAAATCATAAAAGGAGAAGGAAATCTGATCATGTAAATACCCATAAATCTCTGGCATCTCTTTCTTTACTATTGCTATGATAACTAAGTTGAGATCTTGACCGAAGATCCCCCAAGACTTGCTCTGACTCTGGAGAAAGTTCTGTGAATGACTTGGCTATTACTTAATGTGAAATTCTGTAAAAAGTAAAATTTAGTTATTTATATGAATGCATTTGGACTCTGGCACAGTGAATATCAACATCAGAGATTTATGAAAAGGGATACATTAGTCAGAAATGACCCTTAATAACAATAAAGATTCTTTTAAAGAGGAGGGGTGTGCAGGAGATGGAAGGGAAAATTGTGAGGCTTTTCTCTTCCCCCCTCCCCAGTATGCTTTCAAAGGGCTGCATGTTGCACTTTAAAATTCTATTCATCTTGTCTTTTCACTTTTTTTATTTTTTTGAAACATCCGAATTGATGGAGCAATCTCTCCCCTCTCCCTGCCCACTGTTTCTTATGCAAGTCTACATAAAAAATTTCTTCTGAAGATGCATCAGATGTGCACCCTCATGCTCACAGACATACTGATGGTGAGCTAGAGAAACCAGGACAGAATTACTGTGAATTCGGCAATATGCCTTTTTGTAATGCTTTAGTGTCAGAATGGTCCTGCTCTTCTTGTGTTTTAAGTCTGGAATGCTAATGATTGTAGATAAGTGACCAGAATCCAATTTCTTGGATCCAATAGCTGGTTTTCCATTTGTGCTCTTTTTATCTTATTAGTTAAATACAACCTGGCTTGTATGTCAGAAATAAAATTGAAAAGCCATGTGACTATGCCAGGGTGAGTTTTCATGCCAGTAATGATAGACTTCAGAATGACCACACTGATTGACTTGTATTAACCATTTGGCCAGGTGTTCTCTTCTCTTACTATACCTAATAGGAGTTAGGTATGGAAAGACCATAAAAAGTAGGACAGGAGGGTAGTAGTGCAGAAACCAGAATATAACCTCTCTCTTTACAATAATAATGAGATGTTGCTGGCTTGTAAATCCAGACTATCATATTTAATACCATGATAGTTCTTTGTGTCATGAATTTGTCAAATAAATTTTAACCTACAGATAATTGTAGAACTTTTTTTTTTTTTTTAAATATGCTTCTTTACATTTAAGAAGGTATTGAGAGCATTTTTAAAAGGATTGTTTTTAGGGTAATTTTGGGGGTTTGTTTCCTGTTTTCTCCACTTCTGAAAAATACATTTTGATAGGGAAGAAGAGGAGATAATTAAAAAAAAAAAATGCAGTTAGTAGGATAGAACAGTAGTAAGCTAAGGGATATGAAATTACACTGTGAGTAGTATGGAATTATAACAGTTCAGTACTTTGCCTGTACTGATCATCTGTGGGCTTGTCATGTAACTGCTGGCCAGGATCTCTTGTTAATGAAGTAGAGTCTTTTCAGATTACCTTGGAGTACAATCTGAAGATGACTAATGTAATGCAATAGAAACAGCAATAATTAATTTCGATTTTTTTTTTCTCTTAAAAGTACCTTTGCTCTTTTTTAGAATTAAAATCCTAAAGGCACATCAGGTTAACTGAGAGCATGTTTCTAAACTGCACAATGTAGAGTACACTGAAGAGAGCTGACAAAACATGGAACAAAGATGTTTAACTGGGACAGTTGCTACTTGTAGATGTATTGTAACACTGAGTCAGAGAGGTGTGACTGAGTTCTGCAACACCTCTGAGTAGCACAATACCATTTTAATGGATATATAATTTCCATTTAACAGTCTTCAATTAAAAAAAAAAAAAAACAAACAACAACCCCCCCCAAAAAAAAACAGCCAAAGCATTAGCACATCTAGACTTTGTAGATGTTACAATACACATTACAAATTCTCAGCCATTGTATCTGTGATAAATCCTAGTGCTCTGTTCTTATACTAATTTAACTCTTAATTGGGTAAATTATACTTTAAAAAGATACATGTTGTCATTTTTAGTCCGCACTCTAAATTTCTAAATTAAAATTGTGTTTAAAGACAAATAATCTGCTGTTTATTTCTACTGTGATGTGAAGCATTGATGCCACTGACTTTCAAACTTTGGGTATAAGGTTCTAAATGAAGGGTTTTTAAATTCTGAACCCAGGTTAGATATAAAAGGTAGAGTATATACTTTTCTATTTCTAGAAGGCTTTAGTCTGTTTGTTCTGTAAATGCATATAACTAGAGTACACAAAGACATTCACATCAGTTATATCAGCTGATCTCTGTTCATCCTTACCATTTTCTAGCAAAACCACCAAAAATGTTTTCTTATATAATTACACAAAGTAGTGATGCGCACAGATGTTATCACCATTTTACCTCTCCTTCCTTCTCAGTTGCATTTAGGTGTTTACACCTATTTTAAATAAGATTTGAAGTTTTTCATACAATAGTTTTATTTTCATCTGTTTAGTGAAAGTCCTGTCAGAATTTGAGTTCATGAGTATAGTGAAGTTCCCGTAGCTGACATCTTTCCTTTCTTAACAGCCTTAAAAGCAAAAAAGAAAGGTTTAAAATACTTACTAGTGTAGTTATCAGTATAATGGCTGCATCGCTTACTTTATAGCATATTCTGTTACATGTCAATAAACCATGGTAATGAATTTATTTCTTATAATAGTAATCTAGATATACTACATCATATTTAGCCAAATATCTCAGTAAAGAAGCTGATGTTTTTTATAGATGGCCCTTTTGTAGAACTGTGTTGGTTTAGGCCCTGCTGGGACAGGAGAGCATGTTGCTATTGCCCATCCCCCACCCTCAACCGGTCGGGCTGGAAGTGAGGCACAAACCCTGGGTTAAAATAACAAGAAATTTAATAACGACAGTGTATTAAGGAATCTGAACAACATCAGTACAATGATAACAACAATAAACAGCAATAACAGTGAACAAGACAAACTATATACAGAGAAATACCGCAAATGGTCATGGAGTAGCTCCTTGCCACCAAAAAGCCAAAGAGAAAGTAAAATCAAAGTTTCCCACCCCTGGACCTGATGTCAGCATGGTATGAATAAGGGATCTCCGGCTGGAGATCCCTTACCCCTCTCTCTCTGCTGGGGAAACTTAACCTTATCCTAGCTGAACCAGGACATAATCCACCCCTTTATTCTATACCATCCGCGTCATGTCCAGCTGCCATTAATCAGTTAACAATAACACAACAACAATTGAAGAAGGCACAGCGTAATTCATGGCATGTTCTCACCCAGAATCAAGTCCCCCTGTGGTACGCATCGGACCTCTCCATTTTCCTGCATCACCCACCAGGTACACCCAGGTACTTGAGCAAAAGCAGTCCCATGGATGGGTTTGCCTTTACCTTTGCCTAGCGCGGAACTACACCGGACCATTTTTCCCAATATATTCCTCATGCGCACCACAGGGACTTTATCCCCATCTACAGCACATGGAGGTTTTGACTGAGCCGGGCCAGCTCAACTGGCAGATAATCTTGTGTTGACTAGCCAGCTGGCCTTTGCTACATGCATGTCCCAGTCTTTGAAGTCCCACCTCCCAGTGCTTTCAGTGCGGTTTTTAACAGTCCATTGTAGCGCTGGATCTTCCCAGAGGCTGGTGCGTGGTAGGGGATATGGTAGACCCACTCGATGCAGTGTTCTTCTGCCCAGGCATTTATGAGGTTTCTTTGGAAGTGGATCCCGTTGTCTGACTCAATTCTCTCTGTGGTGCCATGTCGCCACAGGACTTGGGTTTCAAGGCCCAGGATGGTGTTTCGGGTGGTGGCGTGGGGTGCTGAGTAAGTTTCCAGACATCCAATGGTTACGTCCACCATAGTGAGCACGTGGCGCTTCCTGTGGCGGATCTGTGGCAGTGTGATGTAGTTGATCTGCCAGGCCTCTCCATATCTCTATTTCAGCCATTGCTCTCCATTTCGCTGGGGCTTCACCCGCTTGGCATGTTTGATTGCAGCACACGTCTCACATCCGTGGATGATCTCTGCAATGGTGTCAATAGTAAGGTCCACCCCTTGATCTCAAGCCCACCTGTATGTTGCATCCCTACCTTGGTGGCCCGAGGTCTCATGGGCCCTCTGGGCTATGAACAGTTCACCTTTGCGCTACCAGTCCAAGTCCACCTGAGCCGCTCTAATCTTAGCAGCTTGGTCTGCCTGCTGGTTGTGTCGATGTTCATCAGTGGCCCGACTCCTCTTGGGTACATGGGCATCCACATGGCACACCTTCACAACGAGGTTTTCCACACAGGCTGAAATGTCCTGGCATACTTCAGCAGCCTAGAGAGTTTTACCCTTACGTTGCCAGTTGTTCTTCTTCCATTGCTGCAACCATTTCCACAGGGTATTTGCCACCGCCCACAAGTCAGTGTAGAGGTAGAGCCTCAGCCACTTTTCCCACTCAGCAATATCCAAAGCAAGCTGGACCTCTTTCACCTCTGCAAACTGGCTCGATTCACCCTGTCCCTCAGCAGCTTCAGTGACTCGTCGTGTGGGACTCCATACAGCAGCCTTCCAGCATCAATGTTTTCCCACAATATGACAAGACCTATCAGTGAACAGGGCATATCGTTGCTCCTCATCCGGCAGCTTGTTATATGGTGGAGCCTCCTTCGCACGTGTCACCCCCTGTTCTGGTGACATCCCGGAATCTTTGCCCTCTGGCCAGTTTGTAATCACCTCTAGTATCCCTGGGCGGCTGGGATTCCCTATTTGAGCCAATTTTGTTATCAACGCAACCCATTTACTCCTTGTAGCATCAGTTGCATGATGCATGAAGGAAGCCTTTCCTTTGAATATTCATCCCAGCACCAGCTGTAGGGGTGCCAGGAGGAGCTGTGTTTCAATGGCGATCACTTCAGAGGCAGCCCAAACTCCTTTGTACGCTGTCAGTATCTCCTTCTCAGTTGGTGTATAATTACCTTCAGAGCCTTTGTATCCCCAGCTCCAAAAGCCCAGAGGTTGGCCTTGGTTTTCCCGAGGTGCTCTCTGCCAGAGGCTCCAGGTAGGGCTGTTCTCCCCGGCTGCGGTGTAGAGCATGTTCTTAACCTTCTGCCCTTCCTGGACTGGCCCGAGGGCTCCTGCTTGGGCAATCTCCCACTTAATCTGTTCAAAGGATTGTTGTTGCTCAGGGCCCCATTCACAATTGTTCTTCTTACGGGTTACTTGGTGGAGAGGGCTCACAATCCGGCTGTAGTTCGGGATGTGCATCCTCGAGAACCCCACAGCGCCCAGGAAAGACTGAGTCTCCTTTTTAGAGGTTGGTGGGGCCATGGCTGTTACCTTGTTCATCACCTCCATTGGGATGTGGCAACACCCATCTTGGCTTTTTATACATAGGAATTGAATTTCCCTTGCAGGCCCCTTAACTTTATTTTGCTTATGTCAAAGCTGGCCTTCAGGAGGATTTCAGTTATCTTCTTCCCTTTCTTAAAGACTTCCTCAGCTATGTTCCCCCATACAATGATGTCATCAATGTACTGCACGTGTTCTGGAGCCCCACCTTTCTCCAGTGAAGTATGGACCAGTCCATGGTAAATGGTGGAGCTGTGGTTCCACCTCTGGGGCAATCGATTCCAGGTGTACTGGATGGCTCTCCAAGGGAACAAAAAATGTGGCCTGCAATCTGGCATTACTGGAATGGACAAGAATGCGTTATCAATATCAATCGTGTCGTACCACTTGGCTGCCTTTGACTCCAGTTCATAGTGGAGCTCTAGCCTGTCCAGCACTGCAGCACTCCTTGCTGGCGTAGCTTCATTCAGGCGACGGTAGTCCACAGTTAGCCTCCATTCGCCACTGGGCTTTCTCACTGGCCATATAGGGCTGTTGAAGCGGGAGTTTTGCTGATCACCTTCTGGCTTTCTAGTTGACGTATCAGCTGATGGATGGGGACCAGGGAATCTCAATTGGTGCGGAACTGCCGCTGGTGCACTGTCCTGGTAGCAATCGGCACTCGCTGCTCCTCAACCTTAAGCCGCCCCACCACTGAGGGACAGTCTGAGAGGCCGGGTAAGGTGGACAACTGTTCATCCTCCTCCAGGTCAGCTACACCAAAAGCCCACCGGTACCCTTTTGGGTCTTTGAAGTACCCTCTCCTGAGGCAGTCTATGCCCAGGATGCACGGGGTATCTGGGTCATTCACAATGTGGTGCTTATGCCAGTCCTTCCCAGTCAGGCTCACTTCAGCTTCCCTTAGGGTCAGCTGTAGGGATGCCCCTGTCACTCCAGAGATGCAGATGGATTCAAACCCACTGTAGCTCGATGGCATCAGGGTACACTGTGCGCCAGTGTCCACTAAAGCCTTATACTCTTGTGGGTCTGATGTGCCAGGCGATCGGATCCACACTGTCCAGTAAATCCGATTATCCCTTTCCTTCACCTGGCTGGAGGCAGGGCCCCTCTAATCCTGCTCATCATCACTCACTTCTTGCAAGAATGATTTACTGTTCCCCTCAAGAGAGTCAGACATAACGTTGGCCATTCTATTCTGCCTGGGGGATTTCTGACTGGATACTGGAGCTGCGCTCTTCTTGGAGGACTCCCCTTTTGTGATGGTCTTCCCTTTCAGCTGCTCTACTCATGCAGCTAGGGCGGTTGTCCATCCCAACTCCTCATGTTTTCTCCATGGTCATAGACAAAAAACCATAGGGTACCTCGTGGTGTGTGCCTTCTACTGCCTTTCTCTTGGGTGGGGAAACGTTTACTTTTAATGGCTGAGACATCAGCCCGTGCAGGTGGAACGTAAGACATGTCCGCTTCCATTTTCTGGACCCTCTGAGACACTTCCTCCACAGCTGAGACCCAGGAATGTTGAGGTGAAGGGAGATTTCCCTCATATTGCTGGAACTTGCCAACCACTCCATCCACTGTTAGAGTCTGGATGTCTGTCCACCAGGACACTATTGCCAGTGCTACTTGCACAATTTTCAAGAACTTTCGCCATATCAGGTATGTGCAAGAGATCTGATCTGGGTACATGGGTGACTGCTCACTATTCAGATCACCATAGATCATCTCAAACACAGCCAGTTCCCTGTGGTTCTGGATGCCTTTCTCAGTGTTGGTCCATTTGCCTAGCTGACATAGTATATCCTCCTTGTAGGGGTGCCTCTCACTTAGACTGAGCAGGAGTCGCCTCCAAAGACTGAGGGTTTGAGTCTGTTTTCCTATTTCCCTATCAATGCCAGCCTCCTTGGCCAAAGATCCCAGCTGCTTGGCCTCTCTCCCCTCCATCTCCAAAGCACTGGCTCCATTGTCCCAGCATCAGAGCAGCCAGGTGCAAATCTGCTCACCTCTCAGGCGGCCGAAATATCTCCGCATAATCTCACAGCTCAGTTGGGGATAGAGATTGGATGATCACCTCTGGCCCTTCCTCCTGTTCCCCTGATGGGCCTGGCTCATCCTCATCTTTCACTCTGCAAACTGACCTTCTGGTATATTTTATTTTCTATATCAGGGCGACTGATACCCGCACTGGCTGGCGCTGTGGCTCAGTCGCTGTGCTGGTGGAGGTGACTGAGACTGGCTCAGTATCTGGACCGGGGGAACAGGCAGTTTCAGTGAGTTCACTCTCAGGTTCTGTGGCCTTTTCTTCCCCTTGATGGCATTGGGTGGTATTACGGAAGACACAGTATGCATGGGCAAGTCCCCAGCACATTGCAGCGATTTGTGTCTCTTGGTTTTTGCCAGCTTGGTAACACACCCTTTCTAAGCACTCCATCAGTTTATCAGGGCTCTGCATTTTTTCGGGAGTGAAATTCCAAAGCATTGGAGGTGCCCACCGACTCAGGCCTTTGACTATCTTTTCCCACACCCCTTGCCACTCACTATTATCTGACCTTGGGACACGTTTCCGGGCACTGCTATTGTTAGAGAAATGCCACATAGCCAAAATCGAAATCAGGCAGACATTCAGAAGGCATTGTGCCACAATCGCACTGGCCTGCAGGCTCCAAGGATAATTGAAACTGCCCAAATCTGAGAGGATCTCGTCCCCTGGCTCACCCATAGAGGGGGTGAGATCCCTAACAAAAGCCCAAACGGCAAATAGGTACCGACCCACCCCACCCCCCCCAGTGATAGAAAGTCATTATAAGCATTCAATAGCCCCTATAACAACATAAGACCCTTTATACATTTTCCACTTCACCACAGGGATCATACACTGGATTAATCCAGCCCCACCACGCAAGCAAATGGGCCGTCATTGCAAACATTTTCTTATCAAACAAACACAAATAAAAACAGAAAAATTACACCCAACAGATTGCTCTAACACACTCTTGTCAGGGTCTGTTCCTTTGTCAGGGTCTGTTCCTTTTTTGAACCTTATTTCAACCCTCTTGTGCCCCACGTTGGTGCGCCAATAATGGCTGTGTTGGTTTAGGCCCTGCCAGGACCGGAGAGCACGTTGCTGTTGCCCCTCACCTGCCCTCAGCCGTTCAGGCTGGAAGTGAGGCACAAACCCCTAGTTAAAATAAGAGGAAATTTTATACAGCAGTGTGATGAGCAATCTGAACAACAACAGTGGCAATGATAACAACAATAAACAGCAATAACAGTGAACAAGACAAACGATATAATGAGAAATACCACGAAATGGTCACAGAGCAGCTCCCCACCATGAACAAGCCAAAGAGAAAGTAAAATCAAAGTTTCCCGCCCCTGGACCTGACGTCAGCATGGTATGAATAACCTGGCTGGAGATCCCTTCCCCCTTTCTCTCTGCTGGGGAAACTTAACCCTATCCTAGTTGAACCAGGACAAGGACTTATTCTTCATTCAGCTGACAAAGATGAATCTGACTTAATTTTTTGTTTCTGTAACATTTTAAAACTGTAGTTTTGTGCTGTTCCAATGATTTAATGACTGGGCGGTTTTGATGTACAAAGTGAGAGCCTTCCTTGCAATATGATTGCCAAATTTAGATTTTACTCTTCTCTAGGACTTTATATTGCAAGTTCTTCAAGAGTTATCCAAGGTACTTGTAGATGGAAACCCTGGATTTTGTTTGTTGCCATTGCTCAGATTTTGCTGTGTTTGCATTTTAATTGTTCATATTTTAATCCAGGAATACTTCAAAGCTTACATGATGAGTGTTTTAAAGTCTTTCAGGCAACAAAACAACTATAACATCATGAAGAGGGCATTCTTGAAAGTTTTCTGCCTAGAAATACCCCTTACACTGTGTCTTGTGCAGATTGTTTGTCTGATTGCTTCAGGAATATGTTAGTCTTTTACAGTGCTTAGGCAAGAAAATAATGTATCGAATTGTGGGTGGGTTTTTTTATTAATTGATTCTGTTCTTTGTTTTAAAGGACATGTGATACTTATTAGAGTGCCCAGGAAAGAGTATTTTTATTGATCATAATAGAATTAGATGCATGAATCAAAAATAAATGTATTTCTATTATTGCTGCTACAGTGGCACAGCATTTTTACACTTTGTGGTCCAGTTATATGAGTCTTGGAATAGGGTGAAATACTGTTATAGGTAGAAATTATTTAGCTATGAAGTTATAGAATCACAATATCTCGAGTTGGAAGGGACCGTTAAGGATCATCAAGTCCAACTCCCTGCTCCTTGCAGGACTACCTAAAACTAAACCATATGACTAAGAGTATTGTCCAGACACTCCTTGAACTGTGAGAGGCTTGGTGCCATGACAACTTCCCAGGGGAGCCTGTTCCAGTGACTGACCGCTCTCTCAGTGAAGAACCTTTTCCTTTTGTCCAACATTAACTTTGCCTGATGCAGCTTCAGTGTGTTTCCTTGTGTCCTATTGCTGGTCACCAGAGCGAGGAGATCAACACCTCCCTCTCCAACTCAAGTGCCATTGGTTCTTATAGTAAGTTTATAAATACTGAGAAAATAGTGCATACCAAGAAAACAGTGAAACATAAGGTCAGTAATCCTTTTCACTTTAGATAATATATTAATTGATTCATGCTGTTTATTTGGACATTGGGAGGGTACTGTTATCCCTTCAAATTTTTAGTGGGGAGGGGAGGAAGTAGTGGTTATTAACCACCACAAATAAATTCAGCACTAAGGCTTAGAAGTATATAATTTTTATATATGAGCTTGTTCAGCATTCCCATTTAATCTTCAGAAAGTGTGGAGAATTTTGGTGCTTTGTTTCTATTCTTTTCTTTCTAAATGTTCCCGTTTTAAGGGTAATTTCTGTTCTTTTGTCTTCTAATAGTCCGATACCTACCTCTGCATGTCAGTACCCCTTCCAGTGGATGATGAAGCCTATGTAGGTGAGTATTGATTGACTGAAAGAACCTAAGCAAGCCATTTTAGGAACCTGAGCATTTTATTTTTTTTATTTCACTCTTACTGACTTAATATTTGATCATCAGACTTTCCAGAATGCATTCATCATGGCTAATGCAGAAACAAACTAGAAAGCGCTACTTAGAGTCAATAAAACAAATTGTATCTGTAGAGATTAATGAGTAATAGTAGTTAAGGAGGTGCATGCAGATGCCTCTGGCAGTCAGTAACTGACAGTTCCATTTGTAAAGTATTGGCTTTCTGTCTGTGGCCAGATACTTAATTCTGCTCTACTGAGCTGACTATTTATGTGCTAGTACAGGCTGTACATCCTTTGCATTTACAGTCAGTGTTGGCTGCAGTAAGATATTACTTCTGTGGGGGGAAAAAACCAAAACCAATCAAGCCCTCTCCCCTTCTTTTTTTCCCCCTTTTTTAAAATGTCATGGCATGAATAATATGGCAAACACAAGGAAATACTGTAGTAGTGTACAAATGCCAAGATCATATAAATCAACAAAATACCACCATCTGTTCAGAAAGTCTTTGAGGTACTTTTAGTTGCCTTGCTTGTGAACATACAGTTGTTCAGGTAGAAAGAAGGCATGTTGGTTTGGCTGAAGATACTTTCACTATCAGAACACACTATAAACTGACAAAAAAGAAAACAATGAGAGGTTAAAATGTCTATATTTTTCTTCCTTTACTCTTTTGTTGCATTTTAGGATATCTGCACTTACAATAAATATGGTGGGAATCTTACATAGTTTTTATTGTAGTGTATTACGGGACTGTTGTACATGTGGATTTCCTTGTGGAAATCTTTCAGAAATAGAATAATGTGTTTAGATTTTCATGATGTATTGTATTAACTAAAGAAATGGAGAAGATTTTCCAGTGCTTTCTCTGTATATCTGTTTTTTAAAGAATTCAGAACCTGACCTCACATTTTGGCTGTGACTTTTATCCCAGAAAGAAAAATGAGCATAAAAGGGAGTGTGTTCTCATTCTCTTGCAGACTATACTTGCTGTGCAGTGTGTGCAATAGACTTTTCTGCTTTCAAGTGATTCATAGAAAGGCATACTAACCTACTGCTTAAGCAAGTTTTATTTAGTGCTTTAGTTCTGTCATTTAGTGTTTACATGTGTTAAAGCCACATAAACACCTTTCAGCAGTGTATATGTTTAAAAGGACCTACTAAAAGAATTTTCTTAGAAGTGGTAGTTATGCAAAGTCTCTGTGAATCATGCAAGGCAACCCATTATTTTTTTCTGAAGTCTGAGAAACTTTTATGTTTCGGGTGTTTTCATGTTTTTCACCAGATCTTTGTAGGATTTGATCGCCTTTCCACTGATCACTGTGCTTGAGTACATGTCATTCATTACAAAACAGAATGAGGCCTGGACAAAGAAACCATTCTAGTTTTCAGCTTTGAATAGCAAGAGGAACTTGAGCAAAATTTTAAAAACCCCAACTTGTTCTGTGAACATAAAGTTTTGCTATGATAACATTGCTTACAACCTCATATTTGGATACCTTGAAAGTAAAACAAAACTGTTTGGGTTTTTTGTCTTCCATCCCTTCCATCAAAATGGACGGACAAGTGGTCAGTTGCAGGCATGTGATCACTTCCATCTTGTTTCAGTAAAGTCACCGCAAAGTGTTTTCAGTGGGAAGAATTTGTCAGGTTGGACTCTTCAAAATCAACAGCAGTTACCTAATCATTGGAAAGAGTATACTCAAACATATCTAATTATAGACAATGTAAAGAATGCAAACTGACCTATCTTATAAAATACCTGGATAACAATTTAAATCTTCTTCTCAGGAAGGTGATTTTTACAGTAGGTATCATCTAAGAAATTAGATGCTTAGTGGAATTTTTGCTTAAATACTTAATACTATTAAGTGTTGTAAAGCTAACTATTAAGTTGCTTGCATGAATGTTTTGTGTGATGTAAATAAGCATAGAAGAAATAAGCATAGAAGATTGACACACAGAGAATTAAATACTTCTTTTTAAAAGGATGGTTTCTACGTTTATATGGTTTAAGCAGAATCTGCCTTTGTTGCACTGCCAATAAATGGTATGATTAACTTTCATTAATTACTGTTTTACTTTGTGATAGAACCATCTAAAAACTTAATGTTTGCACTGTCACTCTGGGTTGTTGTTCAGTGATGTATTGAGAAGACACTGTGTTTTCTGAAGAGCTTCAACATGAGGAGCTGTGAATACAAAGAATTAAAACGATAACCTGGGTTTCTGAGACAGTGTGGTGGTAAAGCTGAGACCAGAACCTACATCTTCTGCCTCCAGTTTGATTTATTAGCACATAGTACTGCCAAGTAAATGCCTTCTGTTTTCTGTGATTTTTTTATGCTTTAAAAGGACACTTTCATGACAAAATGTCCTTAAACTTTGAGCAAGAATTACTTGTTTATTCCTTTTTTGTTTTCCTACTTTTACCCCCTTTTTTCCTCCTCAACACAGTATAGAACCTACAGCAGGATAATTTTGTTGCATATTGGTGAAATATAAGGACCTTGGGAGAGAGAGCTTCTCTTTTAGCATTGTATGCAGGCAGTACTACATTTGTTAGTAAGTAGAACATATTTTCTGTAACTTGGTTCAGTGTTTTTCAGTAAATTTTTATTTGAGGACTTTGAATCCAGACTTCAGCTTTGCTGTTCCCCTAAAGATTTAAAGCCAGTAGGCAGCTGTGCTCACACAGGGACAACTCCATACTGCAGAGCTGGAAGGATACTATACCAGAAGTTACCAATTTGTTCGGAGTCAGTTCTCAGACATTATCAAAAGAAGGAACTCATCAAACATATTTATGAAATGTTAGCAACTAGAAGGAGGAGTAGACCAAGTTTTGCCCTAAATATCTCATTCAGGGATGCATCTGTGTATTTTTGCAGATGCTGTTAGTTTTCTGTATGATAACCTTTAGTGGAGGGTCAGACTGTCAAGGCTGAGATTTCTCTTTGAACTAGTTGTTTTTCTGTCCCAAAAGGCTATAAATGCCAATAAATTGTCGAGGTGTGTGGCGGTGGGGTGGGGTAGTGTGTTTGTTTGTGGGATGGGTTGGTTTAAATTTAGGTTAGTGTTGGGAACATACCTTTTGCTTCTGTGAAATGAAATGGCTGTGAGATTAATATCTAAAAGATATTCATGAGTAAGATTAATATGTAACTTTTTCAAGAAAATACCATTCTAGTTATATTTTAAAAACATATTTCAGCTTTCTTCTTCCACCTCATGTTTGATGAATGTTTATGAACAAGTAGCCAAACCAGAAACTAGATGGCATCTTTAATGGTGCAGGCATTGATAGGAATAATTTTTTGACTACTGAGCTGTAGCGATAGCTAAAGGGTGCTCTACAGACACGTAAGAACTGAGTATGAAAGCAAGCCACTCAGTCAAGAATTTTGACTGTCATCTTCACCTCTTTACATTCATTCACATGGGTGACCAGTAATTAAATGTGTCTTTTTCTTACTGACTCATGGTAAGTCCCTGTCTCTCAGATTGTGCTGTAGAAATGTTTGGGTTTTTTTCAATACTTGGACTATGAAATGCTGTGCGTTTGTTATTCTACTATGACATATATAAACTTTCCTATTGCCAAGAAATGGTGACTTCACTATATTGAAGGCCTCTAATGTCTCCCTAGTCTGCCAAATTGTGGACACTGGTATGTTGATAAATTTTTTTAAAGTTAATTCCATTATAGAGAAGACAGCAGTTGTTGGTTTGTTTTTGTTTTTTTCTTAAAGGATATCAACTTCATATCATTGAATTGTTATTTGCAAAAATTAACTTCTTAGAAATTAATTTTTTTAATACATAGCTTAACTAGACACTATTAAGATTAAACTGATATCATGTTCTCTTCATTCCTTTTTTTCCTGGAGTTCATAATTCAAAGTAGAACTTGGTCAGGAAAGTAAGTAAGACTTTATTCAGGTTAAGTGTATATACCAAAATTGTTACTGCTATTTTAGTAATCATTTTGTAGCACTTCTTCATGCATAAAAAAAAAAAGTATTGAAGTATTGAGTAATGTTCTGTTCATTAATGTAAAATGTGGAGGTTGTGCTTATATAAGGAATATAAGGCTTTTGTTTGATATTTCTTAAATACACATCATCATTCATTCCAGGAACCTTGCCTCAGCCGCATGTTTAACTACTGAGTTCAGAGTGCAGATAAATCTGCAGAGTTTAGGAGCAGAATAGTGTGGTTTGCAGCTTCACCAACGGCCTATTCTTACAAGAGCTAAAAGATACTTGAAGGCTCCTCAGTGTCTATGTACATGTAAGGGCTTTGGAATTTCTGCTGTAGGATAAGGTTAAAAACTCTGCAAGGTCTTTCTCTGTCTTACATCAAGAATGCATTCCCTGCATCTGACACATCATTTCAGTAGTAATAAAGGAGATTACACGATGTAGCTTGCTTTATTTCTAGAAATGCCATCATTGTACATTCATGGTCAATGTTACTACAGTGTGATATTGATATACTTTTTCCTATGCTAACCAGGTTACGAAACCAACCATTTGCGAAACTAACCATTTGTGAAACCAAAACAGTGTTTAGTTTGTGGCATGGGATATGAACAGACATTTGAGTGCTGAGCATTCATCTTCATCTAAATTTCTAATACAGAGATCTATTTGAGCAATGAAATTCTGTTGACTTTAAACAGATCTTGTTTTCCATTGTGAAGAGTTTGACATATTAGTGAGAATAAATCATAATCCCTTCTTGTAACTGTTGTCCCAAGAAATATGCAGCAAAAATGTAAACCAGGTGGAATGCTGGAAGAAGATATTACTAATGCATAGGTTGTTAATTGCTATTAACTATAATTTACTGTTTGTGTTTTTGATGACAAAATACGAAATAAGTAGAAAAGTATTTATTAAATCACAAGTGAATTTTGAAGCTAGATTGAAACCAGACTGTAAATTTTTGTGGTTTGGGATACACTGATAAGTTTACTAAGTGTCATGTTTAACTTTTGGAGACAAACAGCAGTTTTGAGTGGGACCTTGGAATTTCTTTTTCTTAATGATGTGAGGTACAGTGTTATAGCTTGGGAGACAGGCTGTTGAATGGGAATTTAAGGAAACCTTGTAAGTGAAATGCAGAAGGTAAATAAATTAGTGGGGACACATACCTTGTTTCTAGTAGTATAGAGAAAAAAATGGCACAGACAGCTCTTGCTTACGTAATATGGTGAGAGTAAGGATAGCTTATTTGTTTTGTCATTTGTTTTTTCAGTTGACTTTAAGCCTCATGCCAGCATGGACACTGTCCATCACATGTTACTCTTCGGATGTAATGAACCCTCTTCTACCAAAAATTACTGGTAAGAGTTCCAACTTGCTTTTATTATATTACCTAACTACTTCTGTGTTAATTGTTTCCACATAAACCTTTTCCAGTGTTGTAATTTCTTGGAAAAGCAGAAAAATTTGGAAGGAAGAAGAAATGTATAATATTCCAGTCTTTCCACACGTGAAATGTTTATTGTTTTTTAACTAACTCCTCTGTAAGGTGGAGAAAAAGGTCTTTTTTCTGATTCTCCACGACTAATTGACTGAGGAGACAAGGAGACAGGAGCTATAGTTAACAGGGTGCCATTGGATGCCAAGAAGTCAAGGCTTCCTCTACAACTGGCTGGTTTTCTGTGTATGAAGGTGGTGTATCAGGTGTCCAGAAAGAAACTGAGTGAGAGGTAAGCTGAGGAAGATTTCTCTCTGTCAAGTGTCTGGTAGTTGACTTGCCCTTCAAAATGTCAAAGCAGTGAGGACAGAGGGAAGCTCTTAATGCCATTAAAACAGGTGTGGGGAAGCAAAGTGAAGAGCATGTGAAAGGTGGGTAGAAATTAATAATCTCTCCAGTAATTTTTCAAGTTTTGCAAGTTTGCAAAAAGGTGTAAATGCTTCTTTTTCTTGATCATAATTGGCCCTAAAAATTGTTCAGCCACTATGACAAGTTTTACCTGAGCTGATAAACTGTGCTGAAATCAAAGTAGCATGCCGGAACTGATTCATCAAAAGTGCAGATTGTCCATAGATTATACATGTGAATGATTTTTTTAAAAATGTTGAATTATTCAGAACTTCTGAGTCTCCTGGCGAGACAGGTCTCTTGCTGTGTCAAACCTAACACTGAAATGAACTCCCATGAATGAGATGATCCATAAATGTAGCCTTTCTTTTGAGATCAGGCGGGGCAATTTTAAATATATACCTAATCTAATCAAATGTATAAAGTACAGGTTGTAAGTCAGCATTCGATAATTCCTCCATCAGACTAGCTGCTTCTGTTGGCAGGAGGGCGTGGGTTTGGAAGCTTTTAATATCAGTAGTTCAGTAAAGGTGGCAAAATATGTCGAGTGGTTCAGTGAAATACTTGTAATTCACTGCTTAGGGGAGAGTGGGAGCAATTTACAAGTCTTCGTTAGAATCAAGGAGTGGGTTATAACAAACAAACAAACAAACAAATAAATAAAGTCTTTGCTTTCCCAAACAATGAAAATATCCTACAAGGATAGCCAAAACCTGGTATTGCTGACATAGTGAAATGTTTTGCTTTCAGTCTAGGTAATCCGTCAAAACCCCAGTGCCATTAAAAAACCCAGCTCCTGAGCTTACCCAAGATTGAGGAAAATGCCTTTGAAATGTCCAGGACAGTTTGCAAAAAACAAAGATCTGAGAAGCAGGCAGTAAGCTCTATTTACATACCCTCCCCTGCCCACCTCATTCTAAAATTTTGACCACAGTCAAAATTAGTTGTTAAGTACAATACTGTATATATAGGATGCAGTTATAGTCTGTTTTTTAAGGCATCCTGTGCCACCCATTCAGAATCTCATGATTTTTTTACATGCCAAGAAACTATGAATTTCAGTGATTGCTTTTTTTTTTTTTAATCTATCCTTTTTACTAGCTTCCTGCTTTTAATTTGTTCATCAGTTATCTTAACTCTTCTTTGTAATCTCTTCTAGGTTTGTATTTTTCTGAAAAATCAGTTTCAAGATCAGCATTGATGGTTAAATGAGAGGGTTGGCCATTTTTTAAGCATAATGGAAGAGCAGTGCATGTATTTCATCTTTCTCCCATACAGTCTTCCTCCTCCATCAGCCAGTGTTTCAGGAGGAAAGTTTGTAACTGTTTATGCAGGGTTTTTTACCTGTCTAATGTAGTACTAAAATATACGGTGGTGTAAACCAAGGCTAGCTAGCCCAGAGTGTGGTGGTAAAGCTGTGACTGTACTTGTAGTTCCTGCTGTTGTTCCTCCTAACCCGTCTCTTCAACACATTTCCAAACTGTGCAGCTGAATACTGGGTTAGATTCCTGAAGTCTTTTTTTGGATTTTTGGGTTATAGGGGTTGGGAAGCTTCACAGCTTTTACCTGCAGCTGTATGAATTGGTAGTCATGAAACATTTCACCTATGCTGAAATAACTTTTACTTGTCCATTGGGGCATGTTTGAAGAGGGAGATGACCAAATTAGTAGTTGTAAAGGTCTAGAAATATGTGTTATGAGCAAAACATGAGAAGGAAGAAGCAGCATTGTTCCCTTTTGTCTTGGATGATTATGGCAATGCCTTTTGTCAGAAGGAAACGCAGCACCTATATTTTAGTAAGGCTCTCTGGGATCACAAAAAACATAAAAGGTCTCACTGAAGAGATTTTACCTGTTCACTAGAGCATTTGGTTATCCCTGGGAGTGCAGCCTGGAAAGCATTGTCATTTGTTCTGAAAAGTGGCACATATGGCTCAGACATCCTCAACAGAAACATTACTGAGCCTGCATCCATTAAAAGTCCTGGTCTTTTATGTTTTTTTCACTCATCTTCACACTGTGAGACTATTTTTCCAGGTATTTAAGGTGACTGATACTGTGCTTTATATGTACAAAAGATTTCCCAGGTCTGATTTTATCAGCAGTAATAAACAGAAAAGGAGCAATACCATTTTGTTTTGGACTGAAACCTTGGCAACTTTCATTGCACCTGGCTTTCATCAGTTGATGTAGTCTGAATAGTTTCAGGCTGAGGCTTTCTAAAAGTCATACCTATGTATGCTGTGCCTGTGAAATGACTTCTGAACTCTGTGTTTAGTGCCCCCGATGCTTTGCCACTCTGAAGAAGGTGCTGTTGCACTCTGTAAATAACCCTTTTCCCTAATAGAGTATTGAGAGTGAGAAGTGACTTCTAGTTGAGTGTTTAGGAAGTCCTCTAGCACCCCCTGTTTATCCATGTATTTCATCCTGTAACCTATACTCATGTACAACAGTTAGTGCCTTCTTGGATGTGGTCCGGGTACATGTGCTATCTGTACTACTGTGTCTGACTGGTCTTTTACAGATTCGGTAGTGTCTGTGCCCTGAGTTTATCAGTTCTTTAAGATTTAAGGTGTCTAGAGCTTTGGGAATCTTTCACACTTCACCCTTAGTGTTACCTGCAAGGTGTAGCTGCAGAGACTATGGATAATGATAGAACTCTCAGGTTTTTTAAGTATTTGTGACCTGTTTGGGGTCTGTAACCTGGCAAATGCTTCTTTTTTCTCCCACCCCCACCCCCACCCCACCCCAGCTTTTTTTTCATGTGTGGGGGTTTTTTTGTTTATGAAAACCACAAAAATTGTGCAGTGGAATAAAAATTAACTTAAAGCAGTAAGCTTGTATTAAGTACATGGAAGAGCGTGAGTGCCTCCTTAGCTGTTGATTCACACTTTTTGATTCATATGCAGCTTCTTACCACCTTTTAAAAATTTATTTAAAATATCAATTTTGACTTAAAGCTTTGATGGCTTGTGGGTTTTTTCTGTTCTGCATATGAGTCCTGTCCCTCTGTGTAAATGTGTCAACCACTGTAATTTTGTGGCACTTCAGCTAATAGTGTTAGAAATTGCCATATAGTGCATTCTCACACAAGATTCCTTTTTAATTACTAGGCTGGCAGGGACCATCAGAACTGTTTATGGTTTTGACTCTGTATGCTTAACATGATCTTAAGGCAGAGGGAGGAGAAAAAAAAAATTGAGTATCTAGGAAAGCAGTCTGTCTACATTAGGATCTTAAAATTAGTGGGTTTGGATGTAATTCACCTGCCCTTTTCTGATTTCAGAATTTAAAAATTATATGCCTTTTGTTTTCTTTCCTCATATTTTTAGGGACTGTGATGAAGGAACATGCAAAGACAAATCTAACATTTTATATGCTTGGGCAAGAAATGCTCCACCCACCCAGCTACCCAAAGGTATTGTGCCTTTAATGTGAAGCTCTTGTGTGCAGGGTCAAGGGAGAGAAGATGTGGAAGTAAGCACCTGGCATATCTATGAATCTCCTGTAATGTTTTTATGTCTCGTTGATGGATACTATATAGACGTCAATCTTACAAACTATGAATATATTCTGCTACACTTGGGGTTTTCTGTCATGCTATTTGCTGTAACATGGGTGTCAGCAGGGGAAAAAAAGGCTAAGGGATAGATAACAGTCATAATGTAATACTTTGGTTTTATATAGTATTAATCTTGCATTTTCTCCTACATGTTACTGGAAGGATACTATTTATATATCTTTCAGTAGGACACAGACTCATTAAAATAGTTTTGTTTGTTTGGGAAAGCGCGAACAAGTTCGGCCTAAATACCGAAACTTTTTTGTGTAATCAGTATACTTGAGAATTTTATGTGATTTTTATTTCTTAATGCTTTGATGTGGTTGAGTAGGATGTTTATGTACCCACTTTTCTTGTATGATAGATGACTTTGCTGAATTCAATCATAATTTTTAAAGGTACTTGGAGTGGGTATGCCTGGAAGACAGGGAGTAGTTCTTTCTAATAACCGCTAAAGGTCCTAGATATATCTACCATCTATGTAGCCTCAGTCTGAAAATACCTTGAATTACAGAAATTTTTTCTTTTATCTTTTACTGCCTCTTTTCATAACCATGAGCAGTGCACAGTATCATGAAGAGGTTTATTTTTAATAATCCACTTACACACCAGCACAAATGTTATTTGATTTGATTATCAGAATGTCAAGTTAAAAAAAATGTTGCTTGGAGGATTCTAAGGAAGCCTGGTGTTTGCTCTGCTGTTAAACTCCAGCTAGCAATAATTTTCTTGTCTCTAAGCTGTCCATAAGCACTGGGTTTTTAGAGAGCGTTCATAATGATACTCATTTGTGGTCCTGTTTGTAAGTAAGCCTTGCTATGTGTAGTGTTTAATCTAGTGGGGCTCACTGACCGAATAGGAATTAATTGCTTTCTCTTCTTATTTCAAAGAGTGTTCACTGTAGAATTAGTTGAGAGAATCCCCTTTGGTGATAGTGATATTTTTCTATTTCAGTTTCAAATTCCTCCATTTTCTTCTGTTCCTGTGCTTACTTTGTCAACAAGAAACATAACTTCATAATTTCCACAAGATTTTTTTTTGCATACAATATTAATTAATACCTCAAAATATTTTATTGCAGATCTTTTTATCTTTTCATTCTGAGTGTGTTCTTAGGAAGTCAACGTTAATCAGTTTGTGTCATTCACAGATTGTATGAGAAATGAAATTTCTACCAAATCCTACAGGGATGGCAAAACTTGATTTTTATTTTTTTTTATATAGTGTTATACAAAATTTATATTGATATTCTTCTATTAAGAGAACTCTTTGCTTAAAGCAGATATCTGTTCATTAATATCTAAGTTATGGTCCTATCTTCTTAGTCTGGGAACATGTGTTGTGACAGTGGTGTTTTCAGGATGTTTTCGTCACTGGTGTCTCAGTGAAATTTTCTACCCCATCACTAAGCCATTACAGTGATTTGTGGGTTTAGATACGGTCAGCAGTGGTGAACAATCTTACATTTTGCTGTTTCTGAAAACAATGCATTTTTCTTCTCTTAGGTGTTGGATTCAGAGTTGGAGGGCAAACAGGTGGCAGATTTTTTGTGCTTCAGGTACACTATGGGGATATTAGTGCTTTTAGAGGTATGTATTTTGGAAATTTGTTCTGTAAGTTATACCAGTTAGAGCATTAAAAATACTTATATTACCTGTATAAAACAGTTTTGCTTGTTAGTGCTATTCACAAATGTAGAAATCTGTGGGCATATTTGTAATAAAGTTTGTATGTTTATTTCTTTATAAACTTGATTTATCTTTATAAATGTTTGAAAAGTGAACAGATGTTTTTTTCTTCAAAAAATATAGAGCAAATGATTTAAAGTAATGAAGAAACAGATTAATAATTTTAAGTGTAGGAAGAAACTTGTTTTTCCCTGCTCAGTGTTTTCTTTAAGAAAGTTGAAACAAATACCTGTGAACACCCTTAATCTGTAACCTTACTTGAATAGCTGGTGAGAAAGATGGCATACACTGACCAGTCAATCACAGTATCTGTGTTTAGAAAAAGTTGTAACTAGTGAAGACATTGTCTTTTCATACTTCTCTAAAAAAAAAATATTAAACTGTCATTTCAAGCACGGCCATATGATTATAGTTGTCAGTGAGTGTTTCACAGAATCACAATGGTTGAGGTTGGAAGGGACCTCTGGGGGTCATCTGATCCATCTCCCCCTGCTCAAACAGGGCCACCTACAGCTGATCTTCCAGGATCATGTCCAGGTGACTATTTAATGTCTCCAAAGATGGAGGTTCCACAACCACTCTGGGCAAGTGCTCAGTCACCTTCAGGAAAGACTTTTTCACTGAGATGTTCAGAGGGAACCTCCTATGTTTCAGTTTGTGCCCATTCTCTCTCATCCTGTCACTGGGCGCCACTGAAAAGAACCTAGCTATGTCATCTTTGCACTTTCCCTTCAGGTATTTATATACATGGATAAGATACCCCTGAGCCTTCTCGGCTCTCAACATTTAATCAGAAAAGAGGTGCTTCAGTCATTTCATCATCTTTGTGGCCCTTCTTTGAACTCTCTCCAGTATGTCCATGTCTCTCTTGTACTGAAAGCCCAGCACTAGGCACAAAACTCCAGGTGTGGCCTCACCAGTGCTGAGTAGAGGGGAAGGATCCCCGTAGCCTGCTGGCAGTACTTTGGCTGATGCAGCTGAGGGTGCCATTAGCCTCCTTTGCAGCAAGGGCACATCGCTGGCTCACGTTCAGCCTGGTGTTCATGAGGATCTCCAAAGCCTTTTCTGCCAAGGAGCTTTCCAGCTGGGTGGCCCCCACCATGTACTGGTGACTGGAGTTGTTCCTCTCCAGGTGCAGGACTTTGCACTTCTCCTTGTTGAACTTTATGAGGTTGCTGTCAGCCCACCTCTCGAGCCTGTCAAGGTCCCTCTGAATGGCAGAGTGATTCTCTGGCGTATCAGCCACTCCTCCCAGTCTGGTGCCATTGGCAGACTTGCTGAAGCTACACTCTGTCCCATCATCCAGCTCATTAATGAAGATCTTGAACAGGACTGGACCCAGTATTGGCTGGGGTACACTGCTAGATACCATCCTTCAGCTTGACTTTATACCACTGATCACCACTCCTGACCATTCAACCAGTTTTCAATTCACCTCACTCTCTGGTCATCCAGCCCATACATTATAAGCTTGGATTAATGAAATTTGAGTTTCATTAACACATGTTGAGATATTGATGATCTAAGATTTTTTGGGACAAAGTTGTGTTTTTTTAAAAAAAAATATTTAGATTTCATGTTGTACTTTGCTCTTTAAACCTGAAATACCTTGTTCTGACACCTTTGAGAATTCTTATTTTTACTCTGTGAACTACATCCTTTATGGAGTTTTTTGGTTAGCGTCTCTCTGGTCTTCAGAAACAAAAAAAACAGTGGGTGGTCATTCTCTTGGAACTCAGCTGTGATACACTACTACGTAAGATTCAAATGAGAATGTGAAGATCCTCATGGGCTAATGATAATTGGAATGCTGGTCTTGAAAGAAGAAAGGGGGAGTAAGCTGAATAATAGCTAAAAATTAAGGGAAGGATATGCATTACACCAATAGTTTGAGCTACTCGTGGCTTTTGAATCCTTCTGTGGTACCATGGTAAATGATCCATAGGTGTGTTTGGTTTTGAACAGAGAAGTTACCCTGTAGCTGGCAGTGTCCCAGTGCCATGCTGACTCTTCTATACCCCTCTGGCAAGGTCTAGGCAATACTCATTGAGGATTTTCAGTACTACTGTCTGAAGTTGAATGGATGATTTTTACCATGACATGAAGATACAATGTAGCATAATGGTAACTGAGAAGGAGGAGGAGGGAATAAAATCTAGCATGCTAGCACTATTTAACTGGAGCATAAGTACAAATATACACAACTGAAGTTGAATGAATTGTTTTTCATGAGACAGTTCAGACAGACCCATACAGCCCATCAGATTCTTTGCCTGCTAAAGTCACAAATTAAACCTCTGAAGAGAGCATGTTAGTTGAGATCCTGCTCTTCATTATTGTTTGGGGACACTGAGAATTCTCACTGTTTATTTGCACTCGTAAGTATATGTATGTGGTTATTAAAAAAAAAAAAAAAAAAGGAAACTAATGAGATCAGTAATCTCCACTGCACATTAGTTGAGGATGTGTTTGGAAGCTTTATTAGAAAATTAATTGGGTAGTTAAAGCTTCTTCTCAAAAAATCCACTTGCCCACTTAGATAAACTATAGTGAAGTAAGTTAGCACCTGGAGTTAAAACTTGATTTTACACCAACACCCCCCATGCAGCAGACCACCTTATTTTTTTGCCTAGAATCTCTGCATGAAGATCAATGTCATAGATATAAGTCTGCAAAGAAAAGTTTAAGTATGAACTTGATGGGACTAATTTAGGAGATGATACTAGTGTCATGTACTGTTTCAGCAGTTAAAGAGTATGACAGAATGCTGTCTGTTTTATTTCAGCGCCTTTTACTTGTTAGTCTGATATCTCATTTTTAGAGTGGAAAATGTTCTACCTTTTGAGCCATTTTTGTGAGAAAAAGATGTGGTTAATGTAGTCTGCCTGTCAAGATTCCAGAACAGAAAAATATTTAAATCCTCTAATAAATTAAATGTCCTAAACTGTGATGAGATGTTCACAGATATTTGAAGCATAACCTTCAACTAGTTTTACAGGTACTTTTAAACTTCAAGAATGACCTAAATGGAGCTTTTTGTATGAGTGAGGTGTCTGTTAATAACTGTGGCTTGTCAGATTGCAAGTTTATACTCATTATAGTTTATCTGTAAGCACATACAGTTGTTGTAATTCAGAACAGAGGACAAATGATGAAGTATACTCAGTTAACTTATTATGCTTTCAGTAGCACATCAGAGATTCAAAAGCACTGTTCAGGGTTTAATCTTCTGACTTAACAATTCATTGCAAGTCTAAATATTTGGCTTGAATATGTTGACCAGTTATTAAACTAATTATGCTTTCTCTGCCTCCCTAGCTGTAATCCAGAGCTAAATATTCATATTTAGATATGCATTTCATGTTCAAATATCAAAATAAAGCTTATTCTATCTTGTGTAAAATACACATAATTAAAAAATAAGCTGGAAAACCAAAAATAAATTTACAAAAAAAATGAGATATAGGCAAAGAGCCATCTTAGAAAAATAGTAATTGTGTTCTATTTGACTTCACTTTTTATATTGCAAAATCAAAAAATATTTTGCCTTGGAGTTAAAGCTGATATTAGATTGAGTTATGTAACAAGTTAAAAGTTGTCAGAAATTTCTCTGTCTTTTTTATATATTCATGAGTGTTTAGGATTCAGATTAAAATAAAAGTAAATCTAGCCATCATGAGATCTGTAAGGCACCCAGTCAACTTTCAGTTTGGACTGTAGGAGTATGCAGTGCAGTTGTCACACTGTTCTTGATTTATTCTACCATATTAAGTACCATCAAAGTACGATTTATAAAAATGTGAGGTTTTTTCCAATCTCTAGAATTTTTTTTTCCACTCTCCCTATAAGCAAAGACTACTGTTGTTTGTAACCCACCATACTATGTCCTTTCCAGCACATGTGAGAATGTAGATGTTCTCCCCAAGGATCAAAGTAATTAAAAATTATCAATAATAATCTTTTAACTTGTTCTGTATGAAAGTTAATCACATTCTATCATTTTCTATATGTGTAACTGTTGCATTGGTTGAAGCAATTAATAATTTTGTCAGTATGTAAGTATGGACAAAAGCTCCTTTTGGGGAATTCTTTAATTTTTGTTCAACTTTGGTTCCTTCCTCATTCCCTTGCTTGTTCCCTCTCTTTTCTTGCACAAGGCATGCATAACATCTGTGTTCTCAGCTCCTTCTCCTAACCTCCACTTCTTCATGGAGAATAGATATATTTCTTCCCACTATCATTCCCTACAAGAATTATGTTACCACATTACATGTAATATCACAGATGTACCTGCTTTTGTGAGGGGGTTGTAGGGTTTTTAGGGTTGGATTTGTTTGGGGGATTTTTTTGGGGGGGGAGTCATTAATTTTGGCCACAAAGCTGGTAGATACCTTAAAAATTTTCTTCGTAAGTATGTGAATTGTAAGCTGTCATTTGATTGCTAGTCTTATTTGAACACTGGGTTCAGTGGGCTTCTTTTTGATAACCTAACATTTAACATTTGTGTCTTGAATAAAATACATTTTACGTATTCCCAGGTAGTCATATCTATGATATATTATTTTATCCTTTGAGCAAGTCAGTCATCTGTGACCTTTACAAGGTATTAATTTTGTAAAAGGTTATACTGAACCAGGATCAACAATTGTTTGTCTCTTTTCTGTTTGGAAAATAAGTTGTGAAAATGGCACTGGGGAGTCTGTGCTTGCATTTTGTTTTTCACAGTCTGAATAAAGGTAGAAGTTCATTCTACATGTTACTAGACTTTTAAAAATAATTTTGCTGAATTGATTTCAGATGGTGAACAGATGAGCAAGCACTTTGACTCTCAAAAAAAAACCCCCTAATTCAGCTAGTGTTCTTCTGTGTACCAAATATTAGGTATCAATATTGAATGCAACATACTGAATTTATCTCTACCAAGACTTCATTTTTGTGCTGCATGTATTTGTCTTTTTAAATATAAGTTCCACAAAGTTACTTTGCAGTGGGCATTAGATTTGGAAATGCCTCGCTCAGAGATTGTGCTCCAAGTTTGAGCTTACTTCTTATCTTTAACAATGCAAAACCGATTCTGAGACCATATGTGGAGATTCTGGTACAAATCTAAGGGCTGACTTAGGCTGACTGGGGTTTGGAGCTTGATAAAAAGCACCACTGTGTCACAGTGAAAGCTTTTACATATTCTAGTAGCCATCTATGAGTGCTACACTGTTCCTATTAAGTATTAGAAATAGAGCAATGAAGAAGCTGAATAAATAGTTTAAACAGTGTGCTCTATAATTTATAATCCACATACCCAGAGTGAAAGGAGAGTAGGTTTTGAAGAGTGTTTATTTTTCTAATTCTGAATAAAAAACCCACAGGATTTTAAGTATCTAGGAAACCCTGGAAGTCTCAAGTTCTATGGCAGATTATTATACATGTAACTAAACAGATCAGGATTGTAGATCTGAATAAACTGAGAGGAAGCCTGTCAGACTTGCGTTGAAAGTTTTGTCAAAATCAGCCTACAGAAAGAGAGCATTTCTGTTTAGGGTAATTTGGCTTCTCAGTTATGAGTGTTTCAAATGAAACACTGTTTCTGGTATTTGAGATGCTTCTCCTAGCAAGCATGATTAACACGAGTAGCACAGATGATTCCTTTTAACTAATTCAAGCATTTATTGGCAGTTAAATGTGTAAACCACTACAAATTTATCAGGTACAATTTTTTAAAATTATGTGTTTAAAGTCTGAAGCCAGTGTTAGGCTTTAACATGCAGCATTGATTTGATTTGACATGTCTAAATAAAAACAGGGAATATTTAATCTGACTGTGTTATATTTGCATATCACACAAAAGGCAGTCATAAGCACAGCTTCCAGTTTCATTTGACTTGGAAACTCTGTGTGGACTTTCCAACTCAAAAATTTCATGGCTTTCATTTGAACCTGTTTCTGAGGTACATAAAATGCATTTTTGGTCTTTGCTGCATGGCAAATAGTAACTAGTAACTTCTTTGTCCCATAGCAGTGTGTATTTGCTGAGCAGCTGAAACACAGGAATCAATGTAGATAAAGCTGGACTGACAGACTGGAAAGGAGACTTTAAGAATTTTGTTTGGTTTGTGCATTGTTTAAGGATATTTTTGTTCAGGTCACACAGCTAAGCTTGAGAAGAGTTTGAATCCGGAACGGGCATGGCCTCACTGCAGTCAGTGTTCTTGGGTGGAGGGTTCTGCAGCTTTGCATGTTTCAAGGAGGTGACCTGTGGGGAAGGAGAAGCAAGGAAAAAGTTTTTCCAGCATACTTCTGTAGTTGTTAGAAAAATGTTTAGCTCGGTCATGGCTAAATATAACCACAGACAAAGTTATATGAGCTGTAGGAATTTCTTAAAAGTCTAGACCAATATTTTACTTTTGACACAGCACTACAGATCACAGTCTTGTGCCAGAAGTTGATTTGTGTTTCTCCTGATGCTGATTAATATGATAGTGTATATATATATATACTACTAGTATATAGTCTTGTATAGTAGCAACAACTTTTCCACTGTCTTCAGTTCATGTTGAAATTGGTCAATTTAGGTGAAAATACTGAATGAACATTTTTTCTATTCTCTGAAAATGAAATAGTGTGAAAACACTTTAATACTGGCAAACTGTAGTACATTGGAGTTGTTTCCCTCCTCCTGCAGTGCCATTTTTGAAAGAGACAGTATGATGTAATAAGGGTTAGATTTTTTCAAACATGACTCATGTTTGGCATATGACAAGTTTGGTTTTATTGTTTTGGGATAGTTTTTCAGCAGTGTTCAAAAGACAGGATAAAGATGTTTTCAACTGCAAATTGCAAAACTGAGAGACTCAGAACTACCGATTACTTTTTACATTTTAAATTTTATTACTTTAAATATACAGTGAAGACTTTCCTTTTTTTATTGTTAGTTGTAAAGGTACAGCTGTGATTTATCGATTCAGATTTTTAGATACAGAAGAAGTTGTTGGGACACACAGAGCTGGAGAAACTAAGAATTCTCAGATGCCATGGTGATAAGTATTGTGAGAACCTAGTGAAATAGGGTTAGCGACTTTTTCACTTGCATAACGTATGTACTAATTTATACATTTTGTAAAAATAGTGACTGTCTACTTTTTGAACATACTGAAGAAGTTATAGCATCAGTGGTGGTAAAAATCAAACTGAATATTATCCTTTAATAATTAAATGTGGTGTGATGAAAACATCTAACATTTGAAAAACTAAATTGATACTTATAAATCTCTAGTCTCCCTGTTTTGTCCCACTCTAGTCATTATCCTTCTCTTCAAATGTGCTGCTTTTTTCAGTTTAGAATCTAGCTACCAATGGGAGGAAAGTCTCTCCCAAGTTACCACTTGTCAGCAGACCCATAGGTACTCTTAGCTTTCTTAATTGAAGCATATACAGTTAGAGGGAATTTTTTCAGCATTTTCTGTTTACTGACTGTGGAGTTATATGCATCTTATAACTACAGCTATTTTTGGTATAAACATAAGGAAAGGAAAAGAATGAAGATTTAACTCCCAGATGAACAGTTAAAATTGTGTAACCATCAAGGTAATATCTTTAAATCAAAATGTCAAACTTAATAAATAACACTGATACAGTACGTTAACAAATGTATTAACTGTTTTTAATATCCTTCTAAAATATCCAGTGTTAAACAGAACCAATGTTGGGATTTCACGAGTTCACCTGTTGACTTTATTACCAGGATTTCTGGCTGCTTCATTGTTAATGTCTAAAATCATTGCTTTTCCATAAATCTTTCATTTTTCTATCTCCTGTCAAAATACAAATTTGTTTGAAGCAAACCAACTTTTTCTGCTGTTGTAAAAACGACACTGTTTCATCTCCCATACACTAGTTCATAAAGATCTGCAGTTTTTAGTGCCAAAAAAGCAGGTTTTTATCCACAAGTTTTGCTCTGTATTATAATTTTGCTACAGATACACCATGATACTCTGCTTTGTGCAAATTTAAGTAATGTTTCCACAGTATGCAAGTTTTACTGCAGACAGTACAACTAAAACTTATTTTGTCTTTATACAGCAGAAGAATGTTATTAATGTGGAATGATTATGCATGGATTCACACTTGCTGATGATTAAACTGTTTTGTGGTTTTTACAGATAAACACAAGGACTGCTCTGGTGTAACTTTACATCTGACACGTCAAAAGTAAGTATCTTTACAAATATCTATTATGATTATTTTCATCAGAACAGAAGGTGTGGAAACCTCTCCTTTAGATTCCTTTGAAAACATGTGAAATGAAAATAATACATACTTCACAATATTAAGAATTTTGACGCTATCTGTCATCTGTTGGCAAAAATTTGTGTTTCTGTTAAGAAACTTGATGAAATGGTGCTATCAGTACTGAGTTAATCCAGCTTGTGCACTTCATATTTGGAAATCTGGGACAGCAATTATATGATCATTTTGTCCTATTTCACATTCTTTGTAGAAGATGCTTTAAAAACTGTAGCTCAGTATGAAAAAAAAAAAAAAAGGAGGGAAAGAGTAGTGCTGTGTAGCTGTGTAACATCTTCTTTTTCAGTAGACCAGTTTCAAATGTAATCCAACACTTAGAAGTTAGTGTAGTTAGATGGTATTGCATATCATGTTACTTGTGGTAGAGTTTTACAAAGGACTTGTTTAGCAAAGCTTGGGTTTTGAATTGCAGGCAGCCTTTGATTGCTGGAATGTATCTTATGATGTCTGTGAACACTGTAATACCACCAGGTGAGAAAGGTGAGTTGTAATTCTACAAAGTGATTATATATTTTCAACACCTGATTTCTTTTTTTGCTGTTTATTGTGGAAGAAAATTCAGCAGAGACTTGCTGAACTGTAGATGGACAAATTAATTGCTTAATTAAATGATGAAAAAAATAGTTATTTTAAAATTGTATATTTCCCAATGACTATGTCAGCAAAGACAATCAGTGTTGTAGCACAAAATGTTGTACAAAACAATAATGTTTTGTGAATACTGAAGCTTCTAGGATTCTTAAGAGTGTTTCTTTGATTTTTTTTTTGTTTTGTTTTTTTGTCTTAATATTTTACCAAAAAAGCCCTGCCTGATTTTTCTATTCCTTCCTTCCCCCTGCAAAAAAACATTTTATTTTTTTTTACTTCATCTGCATTTGTCATTGATGCTAATTGGGATTTACTAATTCAGTTTTAATAAATGAATTTCTACTACTAAGAAGTTGCTCTTTAAAAACTTTCCTGTGTCACTAGTTGGCTAAAAGGTCAAATTGTAAAAAAACACTGTAAAACAAAATTTCCAAACAGTTTCTATTCAGAATCCTACTCAGTGGATTTTACCTGAAACTCAGCTTGGATAGTCCCAATATAATTTCTTCAAGCTGGCATGGAATGTTGTTTTAAGGAAGTTGAACACTGACTTTACATTTACCTATGCTATACCGGAATTTTAAATTAGCCAGGAACACCATTTGTCCCATTTATAGTCAGCTGCCTCAATAAGATTAGGTGGTCAAATGGTCAGCTGACTCCAACTGTTCAGTGAATTCAGCACTTGAAATCTTTTTTAATGTGAATTGAAACAACATATTCTACTTTTTAATAGGAAAACATATTAAATGAATCCCCTCCCCCAAAAATATTTGATCAGTGCAGAAATTTACTTTTTCAGCTGGAGGAGTGAGGGAAAGGGGAATAGAAACAATTCTGTTCCTGTTGATACCTGCCTTATCATCTTCAATCTAATTGGCAGTTCTTAAGTAAAGCATGAAATCTGTTATAACAGGAAAAATGTAGCCAGTCCCCATATACCTCTAAGAGGCATCTGAAGGCTCTTCCTTAGCTACTATTACTGCACCTAACTCAAGTACTAGCTTACAGATGTTGTCTGTACAGCTGAAGTCTGCATCTAACCCTTCATCTTTAGGCCTAGAACTGTAAGATCTTAAAATCAATCCTTCATTATAAATTGCATGAGTTTAGAATTGTATAAGTTTATTTTCATTTTCTCCTGAATAGACTGTTTACTGTAGTCCCTCAACATAGTCTGTAAGCAAATCTATTACTTTACTTCATTAAATAGAAGTAGTGTATGCTGGAAAAAATACTACTGAGTTTTAGCCCCATTTTATATATACATCATCACAGAAAGTAATTTTCAAGTGACTTGTACTATACTTATTTTTTCTTTACAGATGTCTTGAGATAGACACTGCAGAAATATAAGATGTTGTCCAGTATCTTTTGAAATTCTCTTGTACAGTGTATCTTTTGTAAATCACACTGAATTAATGAAGCACAGCAGAGTAACTTTTCTGTTTGATGATGTGTTTTTCTTTATTGCCATCATATTTTAACAGTGGTTGATGCAGACATTGCCTGCCATTACAAAAGGTTTCCAATGCACCTTTTTGCCTACAGAGTTCATACACACAGACTAGGTAAGAGTTTTATTGCAACATAGGAATATCAAATACTTAACAGAAAACTGCTGACACCACACCTTCAATTTCTAGAAGTATGTCTCATGTTCACATACGTATTGGTATGTTACAGGTAAAGTAGTGAGTGGATACAGAGTGAGAAACGATCAATGGACATTGATTGGTAGACAGAGTCCACAACTACCACAGGTTGGTTGTTTTTTTTAATTCTAAGTGTAAATTTTAATTATCTTTATTTAAAACTGAGAATGTACCCACAGATTTGTGTCATGGTATTTCCACTGGTACTTGTTGTGCCATTGGAAGTGAATACTGCCAGGCATTATCATGATTACATTATGATTCAAAATCCATTCTGAAATAATGTTTTCAGGTGTGTAGGACTGTCATTCTTGTACGTGTGTGTGTATATTGACATAAATAATATGAGACTCTTTCACTGGTTATGATGATTCATCCTGTCTTTCAGGCATTCTATCCAGTAGAACATCCTGTAGATGTTAGCTATGATGACATCCTAGCAGCTAGATGTGTGTTCAGTGGTGAAGGCAGAACTACAGAGACACATATAGGGTAATTTTTCTCTATTTGCTTCGTTCTCTAACCATTTTTTCACAAAGTATTGGTTATCTATAGAAATGTATTTGTTTCATGTCTTGTTCCAAGATAATTCCCACAGACTGTCATATTCTGCCAGAATGGTTTGTTTTGCAGTCTGCTATCTAGTCTGCTAAAGATTTAACTCTACACAATATTCATTACCTTTACTTATGTGAATAATTACTTTGCTGAAGTGTTTAGAACATTTCTCAGGTGAAGCTACACTGCCAAAGACCTTACTCAGATGTTGGGCTGTTCTGCACTTAGAGAAGGATTCAGAATATCGATTAGAAAAAACGGGTTTTTTAACAAGTTGAAACTATTGACCATTTAAAACAAAATAGTGAACTTTCACAATTTCTCTTCTGAAAGAAAATTTATGAAAACTTATAAATTTCTTGTAAGTTTTGACTCATTGTAAAATATAACCTTAAAAATTCAGAATAATATATCAGTTACCTTTTTGCAATATAAAAATATACAAGCTTCTCTGAAAAACAGTAAAACATAAATTACTAATGATAAAAAGGAAAATCTGAACTGTGTTTGTCAGTGGTGCTGTTTAACTGAGGGTGATAGACAGAACTTTATAAGACCAAGTTGACAAATACAGCTGTAAAAATATATGTAATATTAATTCTCTTACCTGGCTCTAGTTCTCTGAACGTAATGTACTGTATATGTAGAGATACGAAGATTACCAGCAGGAATCTCCCCATTCTGGTAGTATGTGCTGCAGCACCCCAAAGCACAAGGTTTTAGTGCACTTGACTACCATAACATGCATCTCAGTAAAGGGTTACGGATTCAACACAAATTTTGCACCTTTCGGTGGTTGGTTAAAATGCTGATGAGTAGCAGATGAAGCAAAATCAATAGTTTCAGAAGAGGTTTTTACTGTGCAAGTTTTAATCCTCACCGGGGTCAGAGACCACGTTGCCGTTGCCCCTCCCCCACCCGCGCCAGTTGGGCTGAAAGTTAGACACAGGCCCTGGCTAACATAACAAGAAATTTAACACAACAGAGTGATAGAACAATCTGAACAGCAACAATACAATGGTAACAGCAATAAACAGCAATAACAGTGAACAAGACAAATGATATACAGAGAAATACCGCTAAATGATCTAAGGAAAGCAAAATTCCCTCCTAAACCCGCCAAGGAGCAAGGAAAAGGTTCCACCCCTGGACCTGATGTCAGCATGCTATGAATAACCCGGCTGGAGATCCCTTCCCCCTCTCTTTCTGCTGGGGAAAACTTTATTGTATCCTGGCTGAACCAGGACATAATCCACCCCTTTATTCTATACCATCTGCGTCATGTCCGGCTGCCATTTAACAGTTAGCAATAACAAAGTAATAATTTACACAGGCACAGCATAATTTATGGCATGTTCTCACCCAGAATCAAGTCCCCTTGTGGTACGCATCGGACCTCTCCATTGTCCTGCATCACCCACCAGGTACACCCAGGTCCTTGGGCAAAAGCAATCCCGTGGATGGGTTTGCCTTTACCTTTGCCTGGTGCAGGACTAAAGCAGACCATTTTTCCCAATATATTCCTCATGCGCACCACAGGGACTTTATCCCCATCTACAGAACATACAGTCTCGATTCAGCTGGGCCAGCTCGACTGGCAGATCCTCTTGTGTTGACTAGCCAGGTGGCCTTTGCTAGATGCGTGTCCCAGTCTTTGAAGTCCCACCTTCCAATGCTTTCAGTGTGGTTTTTAACAATCCATTGTAGTGCTGGATCTTCCCAGAGGCTGGTGCGTGGTAGGGGATGTGGTAGGCCCACTAGATGCTCTGTTCTTCTGCCCAGGCATTTATGAGGTTGTTTCGGAAGTGGGTCCCGTTGTCTGACTCAATTCTCTCTGGGGTGCTGTGTCACCACAGGACTTGGGTTTCAAGGCCCAAGATGGTGTTCCAGGCGGTGGCGTGGGGCACTGGGTATGCTTCCAGCCACCCAGAGGTTACTTCCATCATTATAAGCACATGGCGCTTCCTGTGGCGGGTCTGTGGCAGTGTGATGTAGTCGATCTGCCAGGCCTCTCCGTATCTATATTTCAGCCATCGCTCCCCATTTCGCTGGGGCTTCACCCGCTTGGCGTGTTTAATTGTAGCACACGTCTCACATCCGTGGATGATCTCTGCAATGGTGTCAATAGTAAGGTCCACCCCTCGATCTCAAGCCCACCTGTATGTTACATCCCTACCTTGGTGGCCCAAGGTCTCGTGGGCCCACCGGGCTATGAACAGTTCACCTTTGCGCTACCAGTCGAAGTCCACCTGAGCCACTCTAATCTGAGCAGCTTGGTCTGCCTGGTGGTTGTGTTGATGTTCATCAGTGGCCCGACTCTTGGGTACATGGGCATCCACATGGTGCACCTTCACAACAGGTTTTCCACACGGGCTGCAATGTCCTGCTATACTTCAGCAGCCCAGACAGTTTTACCCTTATGTTGCCAGTTCTTCTTCTTCCATTACTGCAGCCGTTTCCACAGGGTATTTGCTACTGCCCAAGAGTTGGTGTAGAGGTAGAGCCTTGGCCACTTTTCCCACTCAGCAATATTCAAAGCAAGCTAGATGGCTTTCACCTCTGCAAACTGGCTCAATTCACCCTGTCCCTCAGCAGCTTCAGTGACTCGTCATGTGGGACTCCATACAGCAGCCTTCCAGCGTCAATGTTTTCCCACAATACGACAAGACCCATCAGTGAACAGGGCATAACGCTTCTCCTCATGCAGCAGCTCGTTATATGGTGGGGCCTCCTTAGCACGTGTCACCTCCTGTTCTGGTGACATCCCGGAATCTTTGCTCTCTGGCCAGTTCGTAATCACCTCTAGTATCCCTGGGCGGCTGGGGTTCCCTATTCGAGCCCGTTGTGTTATCAGTGCAACCCATTTACTGCACGTGGCATCTGTTGCATGATGTGGGGAGGAGGCTTTTCCTTTGAACATCCACCCCAGCACCGGCAGTTGGGGTGCCAGGAGGAGCTATGTTTCAGTGCCAACTACTTCTGAGGCAGCCCGAACTCCTTCATATGCTACCACTATCTCCTTCTCAGTTGGTGTGTAATTCGCTTCAGAGCCTTTGTATCCCCGGCTCCAAAATCCTAGAGGTCGGCCTCGGGTCTCTCCAGGTGCTCTCTGCCAAAGGCTCCAGGTAGGGCCATTCTCCCTGGCTGCAGTATAGAGCATGTTCTTAACCTCCTGCCCTTCCCAGACAGGCCCGAGGACTACTGCTTGGGCAATCTCTCGTTTAATTTGATCAAAGGATTGTTGTTGCTCAGGGTCCCATTCAAAATCGTTATTCTTACGGGTTACGTGGTAGAGAGGGCTCACAATCAGGCTGTAGTTCGGGATGTGTATCCTCCAGAACCCCACAGCACCCAGGAAAGACTGAGTCTCCTTTTTAGAGGTTGGTGGGGCCATGGCTGTTTACCTTCTTTATCACCTCCATTGGGATGTGGCGACACCCATCTTGCCATTTTATTCCTAGGAATTGAAATTCCCTTGCAGGCCCCTTAACTTTCTTTTGCTTAATGGCAAAGCCAGCCTTCAGGAGGATTTCAGTTATCTTCTTCCCTTTCTCAATGACTTCCTCAGCTGTGTTCCCCCATACAGTGATATCATCGATGTACTGCAGGTATTCTGGAGCCCCACCTTTCTCCAGTGCAGTATGGATCAGTCCATGGCAAATGGTGGAGCTGTAGTTCCACCACTGGGGCAGTCTATTCCAGGTGTACTGGATGCCTCTCCAAGTGAAAGCAAACTGTGGCCTGCACTCTGTCACTATCGGAATGGAGAAGAACGCATTAGCAATGTCAATCGTGGCGTACCACTTGGCTGCCTTCCACTCCAGTTTATACTTGAGCTCTAGCATGTCTGGCACTGCAGCACTCATTGCTGGTGTAACTTCATTCAAGTCATGGTAGTCCACAGTTAGCCTCCATTCACAATTAGGCTTTCTCACTGTCTATATACGACTGTTGAAGGGGGGGTGAGTTTTGCTGATAACCTTCTGGCTTTCTCCTTGACGGATCAGCTGATGGATGGGGACCAGGGAATCTCGATTGGTGCGGTACTGCCGCTGGTGCACTGTCCTGGTAGCAATCGGCACTCGCTGCTCCTCAACCTTAAGCTGCCCCACCACTGAGGGATCCTCTGAGAGGCCGGGTAAGGTGGACAACTGTTCAACCTCCTCCAGGTCAGCTACACCAAAAGCCCACCGGTACCCTTTTGGGTCTTTGAAGTGCCCTCTCCTGAGATCCTGAGTCTATGCCCAGGATTCACGGGGCATCTGAGCCATTCACAATGTGGTGCTTATGCCAGTCCTTCCCAGTCAGGCTCACTTCAGCTTCCAGTAGGGTCAGGTGTTGGGATTCCCCTGTCACTCCGGAGATGCAGATGGATTCAACCCCTCTGTACCTCGATGGCATTAGGGTATGCTGTGCGCCGGTGTCGACCACAGCCTTATACTCTTGTGGGTCTGATGTGCCAGGCGATCGGATCCACACTGTCCAGTAAATCCGATTATCCCTTTCCTTCACCTGGCTGGAGGCAGGGCCCCTCTAATCCTGCTCATCATCACTCACTTCTTGCAAGAATGATTTACTGGTCCCCTCAAGAGGGTCAGACATAACGTTCACCATTCTGTTCTGCCTGGGGGATTTCTGACTACATAATGGAGCTGTGCTCCTCTTGGAGGACTCCCCTTCCGTGGTGGTTCTCCTTTTCAGCTGCTCTGCTTGTGCAGCTAGGGCGGCATTGGGCTGTCCATCCCGCCTCCTCATGTTCTCTCCGTGGTCACGGAGGAAAAACCACAGGGTGCCTCGTGGTGTGTACCTTCTGCTGCCTTTCTCTTGGGTGGGGAAACGTTTACTTCTAATGGTTGAGACATTAGCCCGTGCAGGTGGAACGTAGGACATGTCCTCTTCCATCTCCTGGACCCTCTGAGCCAGTTGCTCCACAGCTGAGATCAGGGAATGTTGAGATGAGGGGATATTTCCCTCATATTGCAGAGCTTGCCAACCACTCCCTCCACTGTTAGAGTGTGGGTGTCTGTCCACCAGGACACTATTGCCAATGCTTTCGAGTGTGCTTCTGGTGCGCTCTTCAGGAACTTTCGCCACATCAAGTGTGTGCAGGGGGCCTGATCTGGGTCCATGGGTGACTGCTAATTATTTAGATCACCATAGATCATCTCAAACACAGCCAGTTCCCAGAGGTTCTGGATGCCTTTCTCAATGCTGGTGCATTTGCCTAGCTGACATAGGGTATCATCCTTGTAGGCGTGCCTCTCCCTTACACTGGGCAGGAGTCGCTTCCAAAGGCTGAGGTTTTGAGCCTGTTTCCCTATTTCCCTATCAATGCCAGCATCCTTGGCCAAAGATCCCAGATGCTTGGCCTCTCTCCCCTCCATCTCCAAAGCACTGGCTCCATTGTCCCAGCATCTGAGCAACCAGGTGTAAATCTGCTCACCTCCCAGGTAGCCGAAATCTCTCCACATATTTCGCAGCTCAGTCGGGGACAGAGATCGGACAATCACCTCTGGTCCTTCCTCCTGTTCCCTGATGGGCCTGGCTCATCCTCATCCCTCACTCTGCGAACTTTCTGGTATATTTTGTTTTCTGTATCGGGGCAACTGACACTGGCACTGCCTGGCTCTCTGGCTCAGTCTGTGTGCTGGTGGAGGCGACTGCGACTGGCTCTGCCTGTGCTCCCGGTTCAGATATTGTTTGTGTGGCCTTTTCTTCCCTTTGAGGGCAGTGGGTGGTATTAAAGAGGACACGGTATGCATGGGCAAGTCCCCAACACAGTGCAGCAATTTGTGTCTCCTGAGTTTTGCCAGTTTGGTAACACACCCTTTCTAAGCACTCCATCTTCTTCTCAGGGCTTTGCATTTGCTCAGGAGTGAAGTTCCAAAGCATTGGAGTGCCCTCCGACTCAGGCCTTTGCCCGTCTTTTCCCACACCCCTTGCCACTCACTATTATCTGACCTCGGAGTAGGTTTCTGCGTACTGCTATTGTTAGAGAAATGCTGCATGGCCAAAACTGAAATCAGGCAGACATTCCGAAGGCATGGTGCCACAATCACGCTGGCTTGCAGGCTCCAGGGGGGGCTAAACCGCCCCAAAGCTGAGAGGATCCCTTCCCCTGGCTCACCCACAGAGGGGGTGATACCCCTAACAAAAGCCCAAACGGCAAACAGGTACCGGCCCACCCCCACACACAGCGATACAAAGGCAGCATACGCGTTCAATAGCCCGTATAACAACATAAGAACCTTTACACATTTACCCCCCATAACAACACCACCGTAGGGATCACACACTGGATATAACGAGTAATCCAGCCACACCACCCAAACATGTGGGCCAGCATCACAAACATTTTCTTATCAAACAAATAGAAAAAAAAAAATTACACCCAACAGATGGCTCTATCACACTCTGGTCATGGTCTGTCCCGTTTTATTCTCATAGTTTTTCCCCACGTTAGGCGCCAATTATAGATGTGCAAGTTTTAATCCTCGCCGGGATCAGAGACCACGTTGCCGTTGCCCCTCCCCTAACCGCGCCAGTTGGGCTGGAAGTTAGACACAGGCCCCGGCTAAAATAACAAGAAATTTAATACAACAGAGTGATAGAACAATCTGAACAGCAACAGTATCAATGGTAACCACAATAAACAGCAATAACAGTGAAGACAAACGATATACAGAGAAATACCACTAGCTGGTCTACCGAAAGCAAAATTCCCTCCCGAAACCACCAAGGAGCAAGGAAAAGGTTCCACCCCTGGACCTGACATCAGCATGGTATGAATAACCCGGCTGGAGATCCCTTCCCCCTCTCTCTCTGCTGGGGAAAACTTTATCCTGGCTGAACCAGGACATTTACAAAGGCTGTAACACTAACAAAAGTAAATCCAAAATCTTAATTTAACTTTAGACCTTTTTTTTTTTTAATTTATAAAAGTTTCTGCATGTTTCTGTAACATTCTCCAAAGTAGTTCCTGCTTGCTGAATAATCCTTGCATTTTAAAATACAGTCCCACAAAAATTTATGGTCTTCTCTTTCAATGTACTATTGTGCTTTCAAAGGGCAAGTAATAGGAACAGAAATTAAAGAAAGAGGCACACGTTTATACTTCTATTACATAATTTATACATATGGATTTTGAGAAAAAACACATAAGCATTTTATGTAAATATGTAAACATTACACAAAACCTGATGCATAATATAGAAGTATATATGGTTGGAAAATAATTATCACCATAATATGAAATGAATGGATGAAAAGGAATGCATTCACAACAATGCTTAGGTATATGGAAAGATATACAGCTAAAATAAATAAAATGAAAGTTGTTTAAATCTTGGAAAGTGTTGTCTTGATGTTGCAGTTGTCTTGCTCCTAGAGTGACTTATCAGTCCAAAAGAAATACTAAAAGAACCTTTGAGTTCCAAATATACAAAATGAAAAAGGGAAATGCAAACAGAAAGGGAAAATAATCCATACCTGAAAAGGATCAGATCAAGTCTGCATCTTCACTTTCCCTGTAATTATCTGTCTGGTTTTGTTTTTCCTTAAACTAGCTAAAAAAAAAAAACAACCCTGATTTTGCTTGTGCAGTTGACTGCATACAAGTTCAGGGTAATTACACAAGCACAGACTTAATGTCTCTGGTGTAAAAAGGCGAGACACAAGTCACCTCTTCAAAAGTTTCATAAATCATCCATTTCAGTTAGCTGTATTTCTCCTCAAGCTCAAACTTTTACGAATTAAAGGGCTGAATTATCCTTTCTCAAATAAGAAGGACATCAACTATTACTAATTTATAAAGGAATATTTCTTCTCATTCTTGCTAAAGACCAGGAAGTACTTCAGTAAGAATTGTAGCCCATTCAGTGTGAAGATCATACCTTTGTAAAGGAAAGATCTGTTGGCCACGGTGGCTCCTTGTTTTTCCAGTTGCAATGTAATGTATTTTTTAAAACTCTTAACAGACAGAAAATTGTGCCACCTGTGTCTTTGACTTTCAAAATATGTTTAACAGGTATTGTACCATACAAGAGAACGTTCATGTGCCTGTAGCAAAACATTCCCCCTCAGTATTTAAGATTCTTTAACTTAATTGTCTTGCTTTTCAATGGTAAATCCTCTGTTTCATTGTGTTTCACTGTATATTATTAAGATACGAAGATCTGGGTACAGTTCTAAATATCTGAGGCAGTGGTGATAATAGGAATTTTTTAAAATTTTATTTCTTTTTAACTTGCACATCGGAATTTCTACTTATTAAACCTGTCCACAAAACAGGGTTTCTCAGGAGTTCAAAATCTAATGGAAGGATTCTGGGTTTTCTGTGAATTTACTAAAACTGTTGTTGACAGAGTTGGTTTGGGTTTTTTTGGCTGTAAATGTTTAACATTATCAACTTTGAAATGTTTAGACACAGTAATGTGTCAGGTGAACCAGAGTTTGTGTGGGTTCCACATCCCCTTTCCTACTGAATTTTTAAAGAGGCGGCAATTACAGTGACATCCACTGATAGTCCAACAGCAAAGCTAATGCTTTCTAAAGCTGAGCAGAGCTTGCCAAGTCAGTTTGATTTTTGTGGTGTCCAAGGGATGCTAAATTGTCAACGCACGGAAAAATACCAGTTCCCCTTTTGAAGCAGTCCCTTCTCCTATGTTCCCCATCTCCCCTCTATCTGGTGTCTTTATTGTTGCTATGGTGAATAAATGAATGCTGCAGAATGCTGCTGGAAAAGTCAATGCTGACATCTTTTGCAAGCAGCTAATAGGCTACCCCCATATCTTTTTATGTGTGGGCTCATTGAATAATTTTGAAAACCTATTAAAAAAATCTTAGTCTAAAACCCTTTATTTTGTGAACCTTTCTTTATCAGTCATAGCTTATTCCATTGTCAGGATTGTAGCTATAAATAAAAGATAGCAACCTATATGGCAGAGGAAGAAAATAAACATTACAGCTGTGCAGAGACCCTGTATTGTCTGCTTCAGGAAGTAATACTTTTCAGAAAAAATTATTTCTTGTGACAACTGTTTTTTTTATTGAAGACAGGATTATGTAGCAGTACAGAAGAGCCTCTTCTGTTTCAAGTACATGCACAATATTTATCAAAGAACTGAATTTTGCTAGTGTTTAATCTTTCCTCTTGCACTCGTGTTTTCCTTAGAGAAGCTTGTGATCAAATTATTCTCAAGATAGCAGTGCTATCTCCTCTTCAGGAGATATTTACAGTGTCTTAATATATAATGAAAATAAGTTTTGTTGCATTAGAAGCAGTGTGATTGGCCAATAAATGGATGTCCTGGTTCAGCTAGGATAGGGTTAGGTTTCCCCAGCACAAAGAGAGGGGGAAGGGATCTCCAGCTGGGTTATTCATACCATGCTGGCGTCAGGTCCAGGGGTGGAACCTTTTTACCGGGCTCTTTGGTGGGCTCGGTGGCGGGAACTTTTTTTTCCGTGACCATTTTGCGGTATTTCTCTGTATATCGTTTGTCTTGTTCACTGTTATTGCTCTTTATTGTTGTTACCATTGCTACTGTTGTTGTTCAGATTGTTCTATCACTCTGTTGTATTAAATTTCGTGTTATTTTAGCCGGGGTCTGTGTTTAACTTCCAGCCCAACCGGCTGAGGGTGGGGGAGGGGCAACGGCATCATGCTCTCCGATCCCAGCAGGGCTTAAACCTGCACAATGAATGAACTTGAACATGGGCATAAAAAAACTGTCATAAAAGATAGCTGCTGAAATGAAACATAGACTTTATTTACCACAATTTTATATTAGGTTTTCCCCAGATTGATAGATAATTACATAATGAATGATACAGTTCTGTCGTATATAATCAGAATAGGTGCATATTTGGTGACACACTGGGGATTATGAGGAGTATGTTGGGGAAAAAAAGAAGGAAGAACAGTTTAAATAGTTTACAATTTTCTGTAGAATCTACACCAAATTGTTAAGAATTTCTAAGATACCAGGGGATTTTGTGCAAACTGGTGTTCTTTAGTATAAACTGAAAGAAACTTCTGATATTTGGTGCAATTAAGCTATTAAATGTTTTCGTGTGGGACTACTAAACATTTCGTTGCAACTTTCTAATCTTTTAAACAAGTTAGATTAATAGAATAACAGATATATTCAGCTCATTTTTTTCCTAACTGCTGCATCTTTTCTGTGTTGTTTAGGGGAACAGCCAATGATGAAATGTGTAACTTTTATATTATGTACTATATGGAAGCCAAGCATGCTGTCTCATATATGACTTGCACACAGAATGCAAACCCTGAAATATTCAGAAATATACCACAGGAGGCAAATATTCCTATTCCAGTCAAGTCTGATATGCTGAAGATGGCACATGGACATCATGAAGGTGAAAAAAATGTTAATCCATTTTATTCAAGACTTTTTATTCTCACTGATGTGTTTGTTTTTGTTGCTTTGATATGCTAAATTTTCATTAAAAGAAAATGCAATTCTGAATAAAATTCAAATCATTAATTATAGATCATCATGAGATTCTGCTTTTGTTTTTGATGGAAATGTATGCCATGATCTTTTGTCTGTTTCTTCCTATTGTTTTTCAGTTTCCAACATACTTTTATAGCTACATGAGCTGTGTACCCAAAAGATTGAACTCTTTTCTATGCCAAATGTTAGTACCTTACATTAACAGTTTCTTAATATTCGCTTTATCTTTGATCTGTTTCCTACAGAGTTGAATCATAACATTTCCATAGTTTTCTGGATCCCACTGCCTTGTGGAAGGCAGTCAAATGTATATATTGAATACTGGTAGGCATGTAGGTTGCAACAGCAGTATTATCCAGAAATAATTTAGTGGTATGTCTGTGTAGCAAAGTACAAATCTTACTGATTTATTCCAGTTGTTTTACTGTAGCACCATTTGCTACAACTACTATAGATAAAAATACCAAATACTTGTTTCAGAAGGCCTTTTTTTCTCCAGTAGGAAGTCAATCAGTGCCATTCACAGGGAGAGGTTAACATATATCCTAAATCCATTTTTCAGAAACAAAGGATACTGGTAAAAGTTCTTTGCTGCAGCATGACAAAAAAGAAAAGGACAAGCTTTTGGATCAAGGTATGTACTTGTTTACTTCTGTGGTAAATAAGGGACTCACTAATGTAAAATAATGATAAATTGAATCCTGACTGTTAATGAGTTATGAAATTTTGTATCTGTTTATTTTTAATTGATGCAATTTGCAGTGTTTTGTACTGCTAATGGGATTGAATGCTATATAAGAAGTAACAAAAAAAATTAGTCTATCACTGATTTCTAACCTTGTAGTTAAAATTTATTAGCACATTTTAATCTCATTAGATTTTCCTGTTCTTAGTTTATTTTGCTAGAGAGGACTGTAATTTATCTGTAAGTGCAATCCTAAAGAATGGACACAAAGAAGTAGTCCTATAGTATGTAACTATTCTATATGTAACTATCTGCTATTAGCTCTTCGCCTTTTTATTGGGTTTTATTACTATGCATGTATTAGGGAATAATATGTTATTATGCTTCAGTATTGGTTGTACATGCAGTGGGCTAAGGGCATCTAATGTTTAATAATTCTTTTTCACTACATTTGTGTATATGTGCATATACGCATAGCAACTTATGCACAGATGTGTGCGCTACTTAGTTGCAGGAAAAAATCTATGGCTTATAAGGCCTCTAGAAATATGCTGAATGTTATTTATGTTTCAGAAGTATATTAAAATAAGACTGTGCTTTTAAGTTCTTGTAGATCATATGCTATTAGATCAGTGTTGGTTTAGCATCAAGATTTTTCCTGACACTAAGCAGACCTCATCAGCTATAGCTTTTTGAACAATATTAAGGCTCAAGGACTACATAAATTAAAGGCAAACTTCCTTTTGTCAAGTGTTTAGATTTTTTGATGGCATCTGCCAAGAGGCTAGATTTTCTATATACTCTGCCATTTTACAGAGTTAGCTCAAATAATTAAATTACTGTTACATAAAACCTAACTTTTACAGTGTAAGAGTGTTGACTGAAGGTACCTTAAACTACTAGAGACAATAATTACAATTCCATATCTTAGTCAATTCAAGGTGGATTTTTTTAGAAAGACACAATTCTATTTTTTTTTAAATCCTATTCCAAAGCAGAATGAGCAAGCTGCTTACAAATTTATATCAAGATTTATGCTGACAAGCTGTTTCACACTTGTGTTACTAGTAAGTGCATTAGCATTTGGTTGAGGATCTTTTTATATGTGTGCTTTATTATATTCATTAATAGTTGAAATACAGTGTTGAAACAAGGTCCTGTTATTAGAATCTTCTTAATTTATCTTTGAAATGTATTTCAAAGCCATATTTCTGCAATGCAGACTCACTTACTGAAGCTACTATTTATTATATATCCTCATCCAACATGTTTCTTTGGAAACACACTGCATTCATTGTTTTGTCCATTTCAAATTAATTGGGATCATGATGGAAAATATCAAACCAAATAGTTGCTGTAAGAGAATTTTTTTCATGTTCTTAATTGTTAGTTTAAGATAAATTTTCCCATCATTTACAGAAGTCTGGCTTCAATTTTACATTGATGCAACTCTAACTTTAGATGAATTATGTGTATGTAAGAAAAAAAAGCAAAAGGAAAAATCAGGTCAGGTTTGGTTTTATTTTTGTCTCCGAAGAGGGAAAGTTGGGTGGCTGTTTTAGAAAGTGGTTTCTGGTCCTACAAGCACTTGAGCACCTGGTAAAATATCCTGGGAAAATCAGGAGCTGAAACTGGTCTGCTGAAATGTGCATATAAAAATTACATACACATTAGGAGTCTTTTGTGGGGCTAAGCAGTTTTATGTAATTGCATTGCAAATTTGTCCATCTCCTCAAGTAAATCCAGTGAGTTACCCAATATCAACCAAGCCTGAACAAGGTTTTAGCAACAGGAAAATTCTACAGTTTGGAGAGAGAAGGCAGTTGACCTCTAAGCTGCACAGGAGCAAATACATATTTCACTGAGATAAAGGTTATAACCAATTTTTCTTTTAACGGTCTGGCATTACATGCTCTATGAAAAGCTTATCTACAAAGCACAGATCCAACAAAATGTGGTACCACCACACAACACAGATGCTCAGGCCCAGTCACCATGGATTTATGAAAGGCAGGTCCTGCTTGACAAACCTGATCTCCTCCTATGACAGGGTGACCTGCTTATTGGATGAGGGAAAGGCGGTGGATGTTGTCTACCTTGACTTTAGCAAGGCCTTTGACACCATTTACCACAGCATTCTCCTGCTGAAGCTGGCTGCTCGTGGCTTGGATGGACACACGCTTTGCTGGGTAAAAAACTGTCTGGATGGCCGGGCCCAAAGAGTTGTGGTGAACGAAGTTAAATCCAGTTGGTGGCCGGTCACGAGTGGTGTCCCCCAGAGCTCGGTTTTGGGGCTACTCCTGTTTAACATCTTTATGGATGATCTAGACGAGGGGATCAAGTGCACCCTCAGTCAGTTTGCAAATGACCCCAAGTTGGGTGGGAGTGTTGATCTGCTCGAGGGTAGAGAGGCTCTGCAGAGACCTGGACAGGCTGGAGCCATGGGCTGAGGCCAACTGTAGGAGTTTCCATAAGGCCAAATGCCGGGGGCTGCCCTTGGGCCACAACAACCCCCAGCAGCGCTACAGGCTTGGGGAGGAGTGGCTGGAGAGCTGCCAGTCAGAGAGGGACCTGGGGGTGTTGATTGACAGCTGGCTGAACAGGAGCCAGCAGTGTGCCCAGGTGGCCAAGAAGGCCAGTGGCATCCTGGCTTGTGTCAGCAATAGCGTGGCCAACAGGGACAGGGAAGGGATCTTACCCCTGTACTCTGCAGTGGTGAGGCCGCATCTCGATGACTGTGTTCAGTTTTGGGCCCCTCACTACAAAAAGGACATTGAATGACTCGAGCGTGTCCAGAGAAGGGCAACGAAGCTGGTGCAGGGTCTGGAGCACATGTCGTACGAGGAGGGGCTGATGGAACTGGGGTTGTTTAGTCTGAAGAAGAGGAGGCTGAGGGGAGACCTCATCGCCCTCTACAGCTACCTGAAAGGAGGTTGCAGAGAGCTGGGTTTGAGACTCTTTAACCGAGTAGTAATTGACAGGACTAGAGGTAATGGCTTCAAGTTGCGCCAGAGAAAGTTTAGACTAGATGTCAGGAAGTATTTCTTTACAGAACGAGTTGTTAAGTGTTGTAATGGGCTGCCCAAGGAGGTGGTGGAGTCTCCATCCCTGGAGGTGTTTAAGAGTCGGGCTGACATAGTGCTGAGGGATATGGTGTAGTTGTGAAGAGTCCGTGTTAGGTTAATGGTCAGACTAGATGATCTTCAAGGCTTTTTCCAACCTAGATGGTTCTGTGATTCTGTGGTATTTGTTACACAGGTGTAAGTATTTTGCTAGCTTTTAGCTGAGTCTCTGAGTCAAGAAATATCTGTTCCATGTAGTATATTTTGCTGTTCTGTGTTTCTATAAAAAGTTTATTATAATAAAAGCATACTGAACAAGGCTTTTTGTATCTGGAATAGAAATTTCTAATTTATTTAAGTGAAAGGAGGAGGTGTAGCTCCTCTTCTTCCTGCCTCATCTCTCTTTTGTTTCCTTTTAAAAAAAAAAAAAAAAAGAAATAAGGGAGGAGGAAGTATGTGGAAGTCCTACAGTTTGTTGTGGGATACCTGTTGAAAGGAAGAGAAAAGGAGAATCAGCATGCAGGCAGGTCCTTGATTTTTCAGCCAGTGAAGTAGTGTGTTTCTGTGGTAGCATTACATGGCAAACCTATGGTAGCAGAGTCAACCAATAAGACTTGATGTATTTTTGTACTAGCAGATGTAGCCATGAGTTACATTCCTTTCTTAAATAAATTTGCCATAATTTACTTTGCTAATTTCTGTGGAGTTGTAAGAAAAGAGAGTAGTTCAGTTTGGCAAGTGGCTAAAATTTCTTAAGTTGATGGAGAAAGCATGAGGCTTGAAACATTCACTTTCCAGTAGTGATGTGGGATGCCAAAGTGTCAGAGACATTTTTAGATTAAGGCCAGACATACATGAAAATCTTCAGATGTTTTTAGGCTTGAGATGTTTGGTGCTCAGAGATTGTATGAGATCCCTTAATTAGAGTGCAAAAATAAGGGAAAAGTGGCTGAATTAAACCTTCAAGAAAATGCTACTGAAAGTTATTGAGCAATATTTACAGTTATCGAAGTAACTAGTAATTATTAGTAATTAGGAAGATTCACAATTGCACAGGATTTGCTTGTTGTTTCAACCCTGAAAGATCCTGCTCAAAGTTGATTTGATTAAAATAAGGTTATTCATAATCTTTACAAAAGCATCGTCAGCACAGTAAAGAAAGGAGCATCAGGTCTAAGCAAACCAATTGCAATTGGTATAGGTTGCATACCTACACAGCAAAAGAATATAACAAGCATGGAAAGAAGCCATTTTAAACTGAATGCTTTAGTCTTCACTGTTTGACACCTGGTTTATGTTCTCTGGTTCTTACAATTATAGAGGGACTTTTTCTAGGTATTTTCTGTAATGTAAAAGACTACTTTATAAATGAACAACTGCAAAAACTGCTTATAACATTAATAAGATATTTGAAGAAATTGAAAATGGACATTATATTAGTACAGGAGGAGTTCGAGAAGTGAAGTCATAGCACAAATCTAAAACAAATAGTAATAATAATTTTGAATTATTAATATTAAGTGCATATTAATAAGATACACAAATAAAATATTACTGAAAATTATTTTTCTTTGTTAACTAAGTGTAATTATTATTATTACATTATTATTATTATTATTATTATTATTATTATTATTATTATTATTATTATTATTATTATCA